>NW_028258320.1:59300441-59603235 GCF_053883595.1 Heterocephalus glaber
GTAACATAACCTATTCTCTGGGGAAAAAAAGACTTTGAAAATCAAATGTCATCTTCTAAAAATTTAGTAAGTTGGTGCACATCACAAATTAAACAGCAAGTGTTAAGAGATTAAAGTGGGGACGGAGGGTCTGATAAAAATGTCACCGAGTAATATTTACCTCGAAAATGGCTTGCTTTTCTTACTATTCCCAAGAATGGTAGTTCCTGCTGGCCCTAGTTTGGCACTTTCTCGTAACCAGTTGGCAGGTGGGAGTTTCAAGTCTGTTTTCTCTTCAAGTTGTGCAAATGCTGTTCGAGGAGGGGCGGAAGAGTATTTCACCACAGCTCGGCTCTTCACTTCACTGCCTCCAAGAAACAAAGCTGATCCCTAATTAACATATTGAATGGAACGTTAATGAACACTACTAGGAATGAAAACTTTATCTTTATAAAAAGAAAAAAAGAACCACATCAGGCTTCACAAAGAATGAATGCTGCAGGCTACTAATATCACTTAATTCAATCATAAACTATCACGTTTACTTAGCACTTTTTCATATGATTTCAAAGAAGATGGATGAGTCAAGAAGCCTGGTGGTTATGTGTTTCGTAGAGGAAACAGGCCAACCAACATGCCTTTTAAAATATATTCATATTAAGTGTAGAAGCAAAAACCAAGTCGACTCAACAGTGTCATGTTAATTAAATGTAAAATTTAATAAAACCGCTCTACAGTTCTAAAATTTTTTTAAAAATTGCAGTAACATACACCATTTACAAAGTAGTTTCTGGTAAGATATCTGAGTCTTTTTTGTTTTTACGCAAACGTTCAGTAATTGCTTCGACATAACACAAATACTCAACCTCTTAACTTGACAGCAAGGCGCTGGGACTCCTCACAGCCTTCAAACAAGCTCCATTTTTGGGTTCACTATTCTAACCTTTCTCGCAGTCTCTCTGGGCCTGCCAAACACTTTGTTGACTTCAGGAATCCGCTGAGCCCCAATCCCCTGAGTCCCTCCTTGGCATTCTTTCCCGTTCCCCCAGCTTTGCACGACCGTGCCACGTTTTGGAACTACGTATTACATGTGTGCTCCTTGAAAGCAGAGATCGTGTCTAATTCACCAATAGGTCACCACCGAGTGGAAAGCCAGGATTGCTCTGGATATTGCAAGTGAATACTTGCATACCTCAAGACTGACACACGGACTTGCACTTTGTTTTGGAGATGTCAGGAAGGCGTGGAGAAGGTGCCAGAAGCTCCGGGAATCGTGACATCCCTTCCCAGCTGTGCGTGCCCGCCGATCCCTGAGCTCGGGCCCGCTGATCCTAGGGCCTGGGCAGGTTCGACCCTGCGGAAGACTCACCTGTGCAGAAGGTTCCTCCGGCTCTCCCTGAGACAAGAGGCTGAGCCCTCCTCGAGCAGCAGCCCCCACCGGGGAGGCCTCGGCTCCGACCTCCTTGGAGTCCCCCATTACTATGGCCTAGGGTAGGCGAAGCGCGAACCACGAAGCTGCGATAGGAACCGGAGCGCAGGTGCCACAAGCCAGGAAAACAAGGGACTAAGATGCTCTGCCGACTACACTTCCGGCCCTTGAAAGGAAGGCGTCCCCCAGACGCTACCAAATCTCGCGATTGTTGTTCTCAGGCCTGGCCCCGCCTTCTGCTGCGGGTGCCTCCTTCGCAAGGGGAGGGGCGGGAGCTGTACTGCGCTTGCGCCAATCTGAGTCGCTCTGGGAGACTTTCTCGCGATATCTGTATCCCAGGCTGCACTCCTTGTCTTTGTGGGCAAACAGCTGTGGGCACTTGGGCTTGGGAGAAAATCAAGGTTTAGGAGCTTCTCTCTGCGTGGGAGAGGGAATGCTTGCAGCGTCATCAGCCATCCCCGTTTTATTAATGACGTCAGCACTCCTTCCCTAGCCTTCAGGGTCCCCTCCTTTGACAAATGGGCACATCGATGCCCCAAAGGGAGGGGCGCGCCCAGGTGCGGCCCAGCCTGTCCGGAGGCCCAGCCTCGGCGTGTTCTCCCCGCATCACAATGCCTGAGTGTAGGAGTTCGGTGCGGACAGCGGGCCCCCTCGATTAAGGAGTGGGGCGATGTCCGAGCAGGTGGCACCTTCGCGGAGGGTTTGCTTCTTCGGTGCTCTGGGACCGTCTGCCCGACCCCCAGAGACCTTGTCCGAGGCCTCCGGGCGGTGCAGGGTCTTCTCGGTCGTCGCCGTGCGTGGGAAGCACCTGGCGATCTTGTCAGAGCACATTCTGATCCAGTGCGTCTGGTGGGATGGAACTACGCGTCTGCATTTCTCACAGGCTCCCAGGAGGTGTTGCCAGTGCTTTGAATAGCGAGGGGATAGAGAGAGCCACGCCCTTTTAAAATCATTGACAGCCTAAGCTCCGAGCCTTCCTGGCTCTACTGACTATAAACTTAATAATCATCTGAAACAGCTAAACGTAGCCATATCCCTCATAAAATATATTATGTGTGGCAAAGATTTGTTTTGTTTTGTGCTACGAAATTAAGTTTTTAAAAAATTAATTTTGCCTTTGCAGTTATTTGGCTACTTCAGTTTGTAATTTATATTTGGCTCTGGTAACTCGCCAGTGGTGCGCATCTTCATAAATCCTTGTGACTGTCAACAAACCCAATTTAACAAATCTTTTTAGAATGTACCAAAAAATTTTATGAAATAAATCTAACAACGAGTTTGTTAATAGTGTGTTCTGTAGCTAGTTAACATGTACTGATTTTGGCGTCCCATTCTTTTGGGGTTTTTTTTTCAAGTTATACATTATTAGTTTAAAAAATCCAACACAATTTAAAAACCTAATACAGGAGGATGGTCAAAACATTTTTATTACACAATAAGCTGTGTGACCATTAACTCGTTTTACAATATTCAAGAATGTTTACATTTTCATCATATTATGTTAACAAATGAATTTTTAAAAGCTAATATGCAGTGTGGTCCCAATCTTAGGAGCATGTCTTTTTCTATCAACAAAAAGGGATCTCTGAGTGGTAAGATGAAGTGATTAAACATTTATTTTTAAATTTTCCTTATTTTCTTACTGATTGTTTTAGAATTAAGTGTAATTTCATTAAGCTTTTGCACATACATAATTTAGCTTGATAATCTTTAAATTCTGTTTCATTTTATGGTTTATCTCTGTAAGAAGGGATTTTCTTGAGAAGTGAGTGCCTGGACCCTTGCTGATGATGCTTAGTGAGCACATATGTTGGGAGCAACTGGTAAAAAGGTGAGGAAGAATGAAACAGAAGCAGAAAGAGAGGCGGGCAGCAGCTAGAGGATCCCAGAACCAAGGCAGGAGCCACGGGACCAGTCTTCCAGAAATTACTTGTGAAGGGATCCTGGCAGGGGCTGGTCTCCACCAGCCACACCCATGGCCTGGACTAACCCAGTTGATAAAGGAGGGTGATCCCTGCATCCTGGAGAAACTGGGCACATCTGGGTTACATAAAGTTCATACATTCCTCCAGCCCTAAGGGCTTGTTATTTTTTTATATGACATGTTTTTAAAAAGTTATTGTTTCTAATGTAGATGATGGAAATGTGGGAAAACATAGATCATTCCTTCCACAATTTGAAATTTTAGGACATGAATTTATGTTCCTTTTTATATTGTCCCACTCTCTGCCTGACCCTGACCCCAGTTCTCCGCCCCTACTGGGGATGGACTCCATCATTTCCCAGCCTGCCCTGCCCTGCCCTGGACAGTGATCCTGGCTCTTATGTTCATTCAGAGCTCTCACATGTTTGCCTGCCTCCCCAGTGCCTGATGCCCTCATTGCTTAACATGTTTGTTGAATGAATGAATGTACAAAGTGCCTATAATGTGCTGCTCCAACAACTTGTTCATAGTACCACATTAGCTGGTGCATCTTCTCTGCCTAGAATACATTTCCCTGCCTCACTTGACTCATTCCTACCCATCTGCAAGATTCATCTCAGGTATCCTCTCTAACAAGCCTCTCTTGACATCTCTCCCTACTTACCCCAGGGTCCTTTTCTTTGTTCTCATCACTTGTATGGCTTTATCCCAGCACTTGTCACATTATAGAAAAATTACCTGTTTGTCTTTGCCTCCCTTGCTGTCTGTGAGCTCCTCAAAGGCAGGTGTTCTGTCTGATCATCTCTGTTTCACCAGCATCAGGCTCAGCACCGGCCGACAGAACTGTTTTAGCCCTGGGGCAATGTAGGAAAAATGACAAGGGCTGACAGGCTTTTAAAATGCTTATCAAAATGTTTGAGATGTAAAACAATGTTTTTAACTCCAAAATATTTTTAGTTGCAAAAATCAAAGCTAAAAATGTGTAATAAGTAACTCCACAATATTGTTATGTCAATGTCATTAATTATTAAAGTTAGTATTGATGTACAGTTTGTTCCTTTCTAAAACAATTTGTAGGTACCTTTAACTTTCTCAGTTTGCAGAATTCCTCTCAGTATGCAGGATTATTTCTGAAAATTCCTAGTCATTTGTTAATTCCTTTCATTATTCGTGTGTCAGTATTTTCCAAACCAAAATTGGAAGTCTTTCTAAATAACTTTTACAGTAAGGCAACTATGTGAAAGGCAGATGTGCTTTAGGTGTTGCCAAAAATAGGAGTGCAGTGCACTTGCTGTTCCTGTGCAGTTCCTCTGGCAGAGGACACCAAACTCCAAAACCTTCTATGGTCTGGGAACATCTGGGGCATGTGTTTTTCAGTTTGCCATGATCCCCTTTGGGACCTAGAATCTTACACCCGACCTGCCTCATTCATTTACTTGCTGAACCTTGGAAGACTCTTGAGTTTCTGACTCCTGATTCTGGACTCAGGTTTGGAAGGATTTGAGATGATGCGAACCAGTCTCTTCCTCTTGAGAAGCAAGAGAGCAATGCAGTCCATAAAGAAGAACAGAGTTGACTTATTGAACCACATACAAACCTAATCAGTAGCAAAGCCAATACTAGTATTCAGGTCTACTATTTAGGTAGCTTTCGGGTAACAAATTGCAAAGTAGGCCAATGGATTTTTAATTTGTTTTATAATCATCTGTTAAGAGAACAGATCCTCCAGTTATCACCAGATTCTAAGTAAGTATCTCTGGGTTACTACAGAGGAAACTGCCTTTTTGGTGAGATAGTTTCTGAGGACTTGGTCTGTAGACCACACCTTAGGACAGTGGTCACCAAAAACACTCCTCTAGATACAGGAAGAACTATAATATCTTTTTAAAATCTGCAAAATAAGGGCAAAGGAGAGCTTCACCAATACTTTATATACAGATTAACCTATCCTCTTGCCAGGTCAGGGTCAGCTGTTTTATCAGTCAAGTGAAATTGGATAGTAAACTAAAATAAATGATCCTCAAATGTCAGTGGCTTACAACTAGGGCTGCCAAATAAAATACTAGACATTAAATTAAGTTTGAATTTCAGCTCCACAGTAAAAATAATTGGGGCTGAGAATGTACCAAATATTTAGGACATCTTATGGAACATTTGAAATGTACTGGTCCATGTCATGTTTATCAGGACTCTTATGGTCTGGATCTAAAATGTCCACCAAAGGCCAGGTGCTGGGCATTTGGTTGCCAGCAGATGGGTTTTTGGAAGGTGATTGGATCATGAAAGCTCTAATCTCATCAATGGGTTAATCCATTGATGGATTCATAATTTGATGGCTTTATTGGGTGGTGATGGAAACTTAGGAGGTGGGGCCAGTTTGAAGGGAGTAGATCATAGGAATATAATCTTGGAGACTGTAGATCTTGTCCTGGCCCTTTTCTCTCTACTTCTACTCCCTCCCCACTCTGCTTCCTGGCTACCAAGAGGTGAGTAGTTTTTCGTCTGCCATGCCTTTCACCAATAGCCCAGTAACAATGGAGCCAGCCAACCATGGACTGAAACCTCTGAGCCTAAAAATCCTTTCCTCCTTTAAGTTGTCATGCTCAGGTATTTTGTCACAGTAACAGAAAGCTGACTATAACACAGGGACCGAGGCTGATGAAGCAGCCTTGATCTGGAGCATTGTCAGTCATACTGGAAAATGGGAACTGTAAACTGGCCCCTAAAGTTTTGGATCAGAAGTGACAGACATCACTGCCATTCTCTTTTTCTCTTTCTTTTTTTTTTCCTTTTTGTTAAATAATGAACATCGTGGCCGGCAGAGAATCTCAGCCAGTCCCAGCACCCGGAAGGAAGCTCCCCGCCTCCATCCCAGGCTCCTAGGGCAGAGAAGGTGAGCCACGTGGGTGCCAGAAGCGCGCGCACACACACACACACACACACACACACACACACCCGCCGTAGAAATGAGAAGGCACATAAAAAAGCCTCAGAAACAGACTTCCAGATCACCTACAGCAACCCCAAAGGGAAACGAGATGGAACAATCTGATACTCAACCACCTGGACTCTCTGAACTGGCAACAAAAGAGGATCTGGGAAAAGTGAAATCAGAAATAATTACTCAGATAACAGCAAAGATTTTGCTCATAGTGCAAGACATGATTAATAAATCTAGAGAGGACACAGATGAAAAAATAGAGGATCTGAGAAACATGATGGAATCCCAACATAGGAAACAAATGGAATCCATAAAACAGATACAAACAGATTTCCAAGAGATTAAAAACTCCATCGAAAGTCGGAGCCGCAGAATGAACCAATATGAGGATAGAATTTCACATATAGAAGATAAGATTGCAATTAGTGACCAGGAAAAGAAAAATTGCTTTAAAATTGTAAGGGGACATGAGAAATCAATCCAGCAGCTGCTAGAGGATGCAAAGAAGAATAACATAAGACTGATTAGAGTCAAGGAAGAAAGAGGAGAGAGCGCAGATGACATAAAAAAACTCTTCACAGAAGTGATGGCAGAAAACTTCCCAAGGAGGGGTAAAGAACTTGACATACAGATAAATGAGGCATATAGGACTCCAGCTAGCCTTAATCAAAAAAAGTCTACACATAGGCATATAATAGTTAGGATTCCAGAAATCCAACAGAAGAACCAAATTCTACAAGCAGTGAGAGAAAAGAAACAAATCACATACAAAGGAAAGCCCATCAGAATCACAGCAGACTTCTCAATGCAAACCCTCAAGGCAAGAAGAGCTTGGAGCGATGTATTTTAAGCCCTAAAGGAAAACAGCCTCCAACCCAGATGGATGTACCCTGCAAAACTATCTTTCAAAATTGATGGAGAAATAAGATGCTTTCATGACAAAGAGCACCTCAGGAACTTCATGAATACCAAGCCGGCACTCCAGAAAATTTTAGACAATACCCTAGGAAAAGACAATGAGGAGCACAACCCCAGGAAACCCAGCAGAATGAATCCATTGGGCGTGACAAATTAAATGCGAAGGGGGAGAATCCAACAAAAAGAAAAAGTCATGACAAGGCTTTTAAAACTTTTGACTTCATCTCCCTAATGAGTGTATAATTCAATCTTATTATTGTACTGATTAGTATTTTTCTGATTCTAGAATTGCACACCATTCCTTGTGCTATACTGGCTATGTATCATCTTCTTATGTCTACATTTTAATTGGGTTGTCTATTAATGAGCTCTAAGAATTCTTTATATATTTGGCTCACAGGTTATATGCATTGTAAATATGGTCTGTTTAAGCACTACTTTTCATTTTAATGATGTCATTTAAATTCTAAACTTTGATGGAATCCCATTTATCAATTTTTTTCTTTTATACATCATGTTTTTTGTATCCCAGGTAGTTCTTGCCTAGCCTGAATTCATAAATATTTTCCCTTATAATTTCTTCTTAAAGTTTTATACTTTTAGGCTTTCTTATTTAGGTTCATAGATCCCTTCAAGTTATTTTCATGTGTGGAAATAAAGGGTTGAGGTTAATTCTTTATATAAGGATACCAGGTGTTCTAGTGCCATTTGCTGCAAACATTATCTCTTCCTCAGCTCTTGAATTGAGTTTATATTCTACAAAATGCTGATGTTAAATAATCTTTCAAAACTCAGTGGACCATATATGTGTGGTTCTATTTCTAGATTCTCTGTTTTATTCCAATGATCTTTATGTCTTTCCTTACACCAACACTGCCTTGATTACTATAGTTTTAGAAGAAGTCTTAAAATTAGGTACTAAATGTCTTATAACACTGTTTTTGTTTTTAACTTTTCTGGGTCCTTTGTACTCCTACATAACTTTTAAATTTCAATATCCAATTCTTCATTTATAGCAAGTATACACAGACCTGAATTTTTATATATACCTTGTGTTTTCTAATCTTGCTAAATTCACATACAAGTTCTAGGGGATCCTAGAGATTTATTAGTATTTTCTCTGTAGATGATCATTTCATCTACATATAAAGATTTTGCTTCTGCCATGCCAATCCTATCCTAGTCGTGTCATTTTATTGCCAGACTATTTTGGTTTAGACCTATGTTTCAAAGTCTAATGGACAGATGAAGAGTAGGCATATATGCCCTTGTTCCCCACTTTAGGGAGAAAGCATTGTATCATCTCCAGTCATAGAAGGAGTTTTTGTTGGAAGTATGGAGTACATGTCTTTGATCTGTTGAGAAGGTTCTGTTCTACTTCTAGTCTCCTGATAGCTTTTACCATGAATAGCTGTAGAATTTAGTCCAATACTCTTTCTCCAACTAGTGACAGGATCATATGGCTTTTTCCTTTCCTCTATTGAAATGATTACTTTTGGGGGTGCATCTTCCAATGCTGAACCAACACTGCCATCCCTATAATAAGACCACTTTCTACATCCTGCCAGATCTGACTTCCAATAGTTTGTTTTGTTAAACAAATTTCTATCTATGTTCATACTTTTTTCTTCTATTACCTTTATCCAGTTTAGGATTAGCACAATGTTGAGTTCCTAAAATGAGGGAGGAAGTGTTCCTTCTTTTTTCTGCTTTAAATGTTTGATATAATTTATCAGTTAAAATGTTTATGAGCCTGCTGTTGTCATATAGGTAGGTTTTCAAGCTAGGAATATACTTTCTTTAATAGGTGCTATTCAAATTTTATATTTCCTCCAGAGTTAGTTTCATTAATTTGTCTTCCAAGGTACTTCTTAGAAGTTGTCAAATTTATTTCAAAAAAGATTTTTGTAACATGCTTTCTATATCCTTTTAAATTCTTAAAATCTGTGGTAATGTCTCCTAGATCTTAATATTGTAATTTAAAAAATGTATAACTGACATTGTGTTACAGGAAGTAAAGGTCTAAAAGAGCAGGGGAATTGGGAGGGGTAGGGGAAGGGAAAGAAGGGAAAGGAAAAAATATGAGAAGAGGAACAAAATGGAAACAAGGTCTTTGCAAATAGGGAAGGGTGGAAGGGGTGAAGGGAAGGCAAGGGAAGGGGAAAAAAATAAGAACCAAGAGACTCATGTAACGGTATAAGATCCCAATGATGAATGTAACTGTATTTTATACCTAAAATGTGCCAATAAAGTTAATGGGGGAAAAAAAAAATGAACATCATGGCCAAGTGTGGCATCAGTGAGGCAGGGAAAACCAATGTTCCCCAAAGGCAAACTTTGGTTAGAGTCTGGGCAAACAAAAGTGGTTTGGATTGCCTATCAGACACCATTCACACGGTTAAATCTGGTGACAATACAAGGCCTTTTGGAGAATCTTTTGGGACTTTTGTACCAAGATGAGGAGTAACCTTGAATACCTTGTGAACCACACAGAGGACACACATCATTAGTGCCAAAACACTACAAAGTGTTCATACTGTTAAAAATGAGCTACTTTTTTTTTTTTTTTTAAATAAAGAGTGTTTTACAGGCTGGGGATTTAGCTCAGTGGTTCCACTGCCTGCCCCGTAAGCGCAAGGTCCCAAGTTTGATCCCCAGTACCACAAAAAGAGAGTGCTGGACTGGGGATTTAGCTCAGTGGTTTTTGCCGCCTGCTGCACAAGCTCAAGGACCCGAGTTCAATCCCCGATACCAAAAAAAAAAAAAGAGAGAGTGTTTTACATTTTCTCATCTTGTCTGTGATGACAAGTAGCAGTCATTAGGATGGTACTTAAGAGAAAGTTTCACAAAAACAATCTGTTCCTTCAGGACAAAGGTTATGTTTTAGCAATGAAAAAGAAAGTATTTGATTTTGAAAACAATTTGATCTTATGGAGGGTATATCTTTGAAAATATATCTTGGTAACGTTGTGATTTTTGTTGCCAAAAAATATGTGTAATACATATAAAAACTTGTGTCTGTACACCAAACTTTCAGAGTGAAATTTCTCACCTCTGTGAGAAATCTTCCCAATGGAGAGTTGGAGTTTTAAACATATGGAGCAGTTTGTAGAGGGATAGTGGTGCAGCTCTGGCTTAGTTATGGTGGCATGCTAAGGGAAGGGACTCCAGCTGCCTTGTCAGGGTTTCTGAAAAACCTCACTACACTTAATTGTGTTCTTTGATACCACCATCGGCCAACTTAGAACACCCGGACCAGTCTCTTCTAGAGGTGCCAAGTTACTTGTTTACTCCCAAAATACATCTGCAAGACCCATTCTTCCCAAACAGCCAGCAGATTTTTCCCTATCTCCTACCTGTTGCACATTCTGCTTTTATTCTTGTTCCACGACAACAGTTTACTGCCCTTTCTTCCTTATGTACAAATAAACACACTGCATGTAAAACAACTGAATAAATTTTTCAGAGTTATTCTTTGACACTGTTTCAGAATGACAGATGGACTTCAAAGAAGATGGAAATTTAACCAGTTAAATTTCAGTTAAAACCTTGACATAATATGTAGTTCAATTGAAATAATCATTTTGATTCGGTTTTCCCTGGGAACATGTAATTCTTTCAAGTAGTCTACTTATGAGATATGTTAAGTGATGACAGGCATTCAAACCAAGTTTTAAAATAAACTTAACTCAGAAAGAGGCTTTAGAGTATTACGTAACAAAGTTTTCAATCAAGATTCTCAAAAATGAAAGGAACCTATTCAACCACTCTGCTGTCTTTTGGAAAACATTGGCAAGAGCAGACCTAGTTTGTAGCCAATAAATAAAAATGTTTCAAATATTGTTTTATACTGGAAATTTTTTACTTTTGTTTTTTATGGCAATATATTGGTGATAACAAGTCATTTATAAATAAGTATGCAGATATTAGGCTTTCATGCTCAGCAATGCTATAAATAATAATGAGTGATTTCAAAAGTTTAGAGACTGCTGCTTTCAGAAAGATTGTTTTAAGGGCCAGGGAGTTAGCTCAATGGTTCCGCAGCCTGCCTCGAAAGTGCAAGGACCCGAGTTCAATCCCTGGTATCAAAAAAAAAAAAAACAACAACCCAGAAAGATTGTTTTAGACATACTGTGGTACCAACAACCAAATGCTAGCTACTGTTTAAGTAAAAACAGTTAGCAAATTAATAAACTATATCTTGCTTTACATTTTAATTTGAAAAGAGTAGAAAACTTTAAAAGTATAAGACAGTGCAAGTCTGGAGGTGCAATTTAGCAGTGTAGTAGCAAGACACTTTTGGTCACAGGTACTTGATATTTTATTTGCTATCAACTGATAATTATTTCACTGTTGTTCTGTAGATTAATAACATTTAAGAATAGTATTTGAAACTACTTGGAAACCTTTTTGACTGCATTTGAAGAATCTGTTTTCTAGACACCCAGTGAACTCAAATTCTGCTATAAGCTCTTAGCATTGACTTTCAGAATACAAGTGATTTTAGGTCAGGCTGTCCCTGTTACATATTGCTTTCACACAGGAATGTTCTTAGTGTCTTTGAGTTTTATCCTCTGAGGCTGACTAATGCCCTAAATGAATCGTAGAAACCATTTTAAAGATACTAACATCTGCTCTTTAGGCATGTCAGTGGCTGGAGCCCAAGCAGTTATTCATGCTGCACATGTGTCATTAGCTAAGGATAAGAAGAGAAGAATTCCCAATGAACCTCCCAATCAATCTGACAGTCAGACACTACTGTGGGTCCCCTCTGCCTTTCCAGTTAAGGTGTGGCCTTTGCATACCCAAATGAATCATTTGACTATTAAACATCTACAAGGAGGCTTCCAATGGAGAGAACAAAAGGAAAGCATTGCCAGATGCAAAGCATCAAGTGTCAAAGCCAATGCCTGGATTTTTTTTTCCCCAAACATTTCCATAATATTTGTCTTCCCCTTGGCATTGAAGAGATGTCTTTTTCTTCCTATGTCTTACAGTCACAAAGAACCCTATAATAGAATCCATTGTTTGTGAACACTGAGCATCCAACAACCACTGGATGAACCATGGGTGTTATTCACATATGACAATTTTTTACATATTTATTTACATTTTTCTCTCTTTAGGAAATGGAGCCAGAATCCACAGATGTCATTATCCATCTGCACACTTTTGTTTACTCCCCAGAAGGCAAGTGTATTGCATTTTAAAAGTCTTGGACATTTGTTCTTATCAAAAATTACTTAGGAAACTCTGACCATTCATATTTACCCCCAATGAAAGTGTCAGTCAAAGCTTGCTTCCTGGAGAGCTTCAAGATTCTGGCACAAAAGGCATTTTATAAGCACAAAGTGGAAAAGCATCATTTATATTCATTTGCTGCTGTGGCATTTCTCCCTGGAATCTTCCTCTTGTCTGTCAACATTGGGCAAAAGGACTGACCTCATCTACATTACAAATATTCTTTTAACATTCGTCAGGTAGGAAAGATACATGCTGCATAGAGTGGGAAAAGAAACTTGTGTTCTTCCCTCAGAGATTCTCAGGCTTCTCTAACAAAGAAATGGTTGAACCTAATCAGTGTGCATATTATGAATAGTTTCAGAAAAATCTGAGTATGGAATCAATACAACGCTTTGTACGTCTTGGCTGAAATGAAAGTTGATTATCTGATTGCAGTGACCCATGGGAGAGTAGCTGGAGGGAGGACTCTCTGAGGGGTCATTTAGAATACATCTGCTCTGGGCAGAGGACAATCTGCACTGGCCTCCATGGCCATGAGAAGGCCTCCAGAATGGAGAAATTTCTACCAAGATGGCTACTGTGACCTGTGGGCAGATCCTTCTCAGAGAGAGCAGGGCCCTGCTTTTGATAGGCATCAATGGGTCATTCTGTCCCAGAGGACCCCACAGGGGGGTTGCCCTGTGGATTAGCTGAAGTAGAGCCAGGTTCTTACGGGCTCGCATGCCCACTTGGGACAGTTCTAGGACATGGGATAAACCTGCAGTGTTACTTGGGTCAGAAGTTTGAGGGGCAGGGTCCATGTAAATGAATAGGGGCAGAGTGCTTGGAGCCCAAGAGTGCTTCCAGAAAGGAGGGCACCCCAAGAGCAAGAGACCCACATTCAATGACCCTGCCCCAAAAGCTCTGCATGAGAACTCTTCAGAGTCTGCGAATCAGCTGCTTCTTCTCTTTCTCCTTTATCTTCTTCACATCTTTTAATCACGAAGCATTTCAAATGCAAACCTAAGTAGAGAGAACAATAAAATGAATATCCATGTGTCCATTGCCATCATTACTTCATACTTATTCACACATGGGTAATTGACTTCCATCTAATCTACCTACCTCCATTCTTCAGGTTATTATTGAAATTAGCTCATTCTTAATTATAGTAAGTATAACTCTCTGCCCCGACTGCATTTCTTCTGGTCATGCTTTTCTGTTCTGGGGGTCATTGTTATAAGTCAGTCTGTGGATTGTCAGGAAAAGTCACATGTCTCCAGGGAGCCCTGAGCAGTTTGGGGATAAATATTGGGACTGACCAATAAGATATGCTTAATTTAATTTGATTCAACAGTTACTTAAGTCTTAGGTGCAGCACTGGATTGATGATATCAACAAGACATGATTCTTGACCTCCAGGCTTTATGCTCTTGGACTACATAGTGGGCAAGGCCAGTAACAAGTACTAAATCATGAAAGGCAGGATGTGATCACCCAGAAGGGAAAGGTAGAATATGTGACAAGCATAGGTGGACAGTGGAGGAGGATCAGGAAGTGCCGTTGAGCTTGATGCCCTGAGAGAGACTGGAAGGGCTTGTAGGTGATAGCAAAGGAAAAATACTGAAGTATGAAGTGGGAATGGCAGTGGGGAGCAGGAGAGCCATCTAGTCTGCAGGAGCACATTGTGCAAGAAGCCTGATGGAGGCATCAAGGTCAGGGGAAGATAGGCAATTAGGCTCTTTCTAGCTTAATAACTAGACAGTTTTGATTTTGAAGTAAAGAAAAACAAAATTCCATTTCTAGAAACATGGGTGTTAAAAATAAACCCCAGATCACAATTAGGAACCTGGAGGAAATCAAGGGGGCTTCAGTGAAAATTGGGCATCAGGATAATAGAAGAAAACTCAGGCAGCTTCCCCCACACAGTACACCCTGGGTCTGCAAGCCACGTAACATATTCTCTTAAAGCTGCATATGAAGCTTGTCTGCAATTCCTGACACGTAACATGTAACTTAACCCATAGTTCCTTTCCACCAAGTTCTGAAAATACAAAGTTTGGCCTCTACCAGTGAAGTAAATACATGATTGCTGTCATGCAAAGGATAACATAGAAGATGAGAAGCATTGGTAAAATGTCCACATTTTGTAAGTGAAACAGAATAGTAATGAAAAGAATAAGGTTTTCATTACAAATGTAAACACATTTATAAAAGAAAACTGAAACACTAGCAAAATGTGAAAGGGCAAGAAAATTGATTGTCCCACTACTCAAAAAAACACCATCTTTAGTATTTTGGTGTAATATAATGACTTTGGAACATTTTCAATACTAAATGAATCTAACAGTTCTTTCCTGTCCCCCTCATTCATCATGCTTGTCAATGAGTTTGGTCAAATATATTTATAGCTCTGTTACTTAAAGAGTTCATTCTGTTTTGCACCCAGATTTCAGAAGAGGTACAAGGAACCATGTTGATATCAAGCAATGATATAAAGTTTATTCTCAGGTACATATGAAACAAACCCTGTGCTAACATTTGCAGGGCCTGACGAGGATTACAAATAGAGGCCCACATAGCATATGCCCAAATGTCTAAAGGTTTTAGAGATAAGTGAACTAATTGTTAAATATAATTGTTCTATCTTCCTTCCTTCATAAGTACACCTTTTGGAAACTATTAAATAATTAATGTTCTATTCTCCTATCATCATAACAGCTGTTCTTTGGGATGATCTCTCTAGATGCTGGAGAGTCCATCTCTTCACCCTGGGCAGTGGATTGTAGCCAGAAAGAACCAGAGTGGGGCCCAAAGCAGTGCCCTTTTAGCTCTGGTCTGGGTGAATCATTCCACATTTCTTATGTCCAGGTAGACTAGATGCTGGGCACACAAAAGCAAGCAAAAACAGTTGTGTAGGGCCATACAGAAATTTTAAATAAATGCCCTCCAAAATCTAAGCTTGCAAAGTTGATCTAGTCATGAGGAGATAACTATGCAAAACAGGGAAGAGAAGAGAATTCCAGGCAGAAAGAAAAGCACAGGTAAAGTTCCAGCATCAGTAGGAAGTTCACCCAGCATGAGGTACTGAGAGATGGAGGTGAGGCACATGAGTAAGCAGGTTGCATCCCAGGCATGTGAGGGGGTGCTAGGCAGGGAGGTGAGCACCAAGTTTGTCTGCGGTGAAAGGCTTTCACCAAGAAGCCCCATGGCCAGGGTAAATGAGGGTAGCCCAGACTCCTGGATCACCCAAGCTGGTAAGTGCAGATGGAAGGAGGTAAATAGGCCCTGTGGACATTTAGAAATTCTAATGGCCAGGACTTTGGGGAAGGATTGGATTAGGAATGACAGGAAAGTAGGTAACAGGGATATGTGGTTGGATGAATGGATGAATGAGCTAGAGGTGCTGAGAGAGGATGAGTTGAGAAGTGGTTAGGTGCTGAATTGGTTTGAGGAATATGAATTGCAGATGTCTTAGATGTCTTTTGGACATCTAAGAGGGCAACAAGAAAGCAGGAGAATATACCAGTTGAGCTTTAAAAGGAAGTTGGGGGTACAGATTTAAAATGTGTGGGAGTCATATCCATTCATTTGATGAGTGAAGCCCTGGAGGTGATACATGGGGAAAGACTGCCTGCTAACCTGGCAGAAATGCAAGAAGCCAAGCTTTCCAAATCCAGACGAGAACTTTAAAAATGAAATTACACCAACAGTGGACTGAAATGAGACTAGAAAACCTTCTAGCAACCTTGCATATAACATCTGTCACTGTAAACAGGTTTGTCATACACGAATCACCTGCAACAACTGAGATTATAGATTATGTGTTCACTGTTGCCCAGGATCTTTTTGTGCCTGTGAGTTTAAGTCAGATTCTTGTTACTTGCACACCATCTTGCCATGTGTATTTGTAAATATATCTTGTCAGCATATTTTATGCCTCAGTTAATTTAGTTGACATCTAATTTAGTTGACTTATAAAAATAAAATCAATTTTCAGGCAAAATACACATAAAATAAGTGAAATGGTATAATAGGTTTCAAGAAATTAAAATGTAATGTATTTAGGCTTCCAAAGCCATTTCATCTAGAACAGTAGACATTGTAGATGTATTTTTTTTTTTACAAATTCCTGTCAATTATGCAATAATAAATGTTGCTACTATACATCCAGATTTATTCCTTGGAGTAGTTTCTCAGGAAAAATGAAGATTTTGTTGAGGCTTCCTTTAAAATGTCAGAGATCCTTGATATGAATACTTTGTGTATTGATGTTTAGGCTGTAATTAAGCCATGACAATGATTATTACTTTAGATATAAACACTATCAAATTTTCATTGGGTGAGTTCTTTTTTAATTAATGTTGAGTTATGTTCTGTTTATTATTCTGTTTGCTTATGTTTTCTGTCATTTTCCAGTTGTCTGCTTAAATTCTGTTTTTTAATAATGATTTAGCAACTGATAATGTGTATTGATTTCACTTTTGCTTCTAATTTACATTTTTATCTCTTTGGTTGATGTGTTTGGCTTAATCATTTTATTTTTCTAAGCAGTTGTACAATTTGTTAATTTAGTTAGATGATTAAATTTGTCATCTAAAGAGAGTTTGTTTTAGAAAATGATCCCTGAAGAAATTAGTATTTGGCATTTCCAACATGTCAAAGGGCTAGCCTCTTACAGATAACTAGAAATGTAACTCTGAAGTCTTAAAAGTGTTTTTATACTTTTAACCTGTGACCATACAGAGCTGTATATTCCAGTAGGTGGTGCAAATCGACTCCATTTCAAATGGAAATGTAATTTAAAATTGTGATGTAACTATTTTCACTGTAAAAATAATATTTCAACATGTTTTTTCAACTGCAAAATTATGTCCTGCTCTTTCTAAAGGAAGCGGTACTCATTTTTCTTATGTTTTATTCCACAGGTACCATTGTGATGATTACTGTACAGAAGAGGGGAGGGGAGGAATTAGAGGGGGCTAGAAAAATAGGGGCATTTGATAAAAATTATGCATAAGTAGAAAAGTCATTTGCTTCTGTGCTTCAATTCCACAATGTAGTGAGTATAATGGCAATATTAGTGTGTTATTCTAATCATTTTTATGCCTGCATGATGAATCAAATGTCATATTTTGTCTTTTTATAAAAATCAGGGTTATTTTGCTTCTAGAAGCTTGATACCCTCACACAAGCCCACAAAATATGTATACAAGGATGTTCACTGCAGCACATTTTAAAAGTTGCTTTTTGCTCTCACACCTGCCTTATATGTGCACAAGAGGCAGTGAAGTGGAGGTGATTAAGTACAAGGATCATTCTGGGGCGGCCTGCCTGAGATGGAGTCCTTCCACCTCCACCTCCACGTGTCTCTGGTTCCTTTCCTGCAAGATGTGAATCCATAGCGTTGATATGGGAATTCAATGGGCATACACACCATGTATTTAAAGCATGCCTTACACACAGTAGACACTGTATAAATGTTAATGGTATCCTTTAAAATTTTTTTGGTAGGGGGGGTTGAACACAGGGCTGAGAAGGGTGAGACTAGACTAAAAAGGGAGGAAATGGAGCAGCACTTCCTGAACTGCTCTCCTTATTGCCTGTTCCCAGCTGTACCCACTGCCTCTGCTGCTACTGGCCAGACTCCTGTCTCCAAGTGCAGCTGGATCTCAGGCAGTGACCAGACCTCCCCATCCTCCCAATCTGGCAACGAGGCTCACAGTTACCCACACTCAGAATGAACATAGAAACTTCTCCCAAGGCCAAATAGAAATGGCTTTTGGATTACCCACCATTTGGCCAGATTATCTGCACCATTGCTTCCGTCCATTACTGCAGAGAGCCAGGAGGTGTCTGGACTGTCCTTGCTGTTCCAGGATGACCTTGTGGAGGGCTGATTACAGTCTGTGTGCTGACAAAGAATATGTTTAACTGTCACTCTTTTGTTCACTCTGGTTCAGTGAAGCATGATCTTTGGCCTGTGACTGGAACCCATATTGAAGAGTTTGTCATTGCTTGTGGTTTTTCTTGGAAGATCTGAATTCAGACTGAATTCAAAGCTTTCCATTAGCAGAGGTGTAAAGAATGCATATTTGCCTCTGAGTCTTCTAGGCTCCCAATTTGGTACTTGGAACCCTTCTTTACAGCACCTCTCCTAAACTTCCCCCAGCTACATACTACCCCGCTGCACTTCGTTTCCTAGCCCCCAAAAGCCATCAGCAGGACAGATGCCAACTCAGCTGCAAGGGACCTCATGTCTGAGCTGAGCAGAGAATGAGAGCTACAGGCAGACTCCAAGTTCAGGTCAGGACCTGTGAGAATCAATGGAGAAGCCGGTGCTGGGAATCAGGTGCCTCCCTGGTGAGCTCCTCTGACTTTGTGGAGGGAATTGACCTTTACACAGCCTCCTTGATGTCTCAGCTGGATTTCAAGACAAACTTCCAGAGGCTTGGAAGAGCTGTTCCCAGTGCTGTGCTGCTGGTTTCTGATTTCTTTCTTTCTTTTTTTTTGGTACTGGGGATCGAACTCGGGTCCTTGAGCTTGCGCAGCAGGTGGCAAAACCACTGAGCTAAATCCCCAGCCCTAGTTTCTGATTTCCTAGGCCCCCTTCTCCCTCTGCTCTAGCTGCCACTGTGTTCCCGTATAGTCACTTTTACCATCCCCATTTCACAGATGAGTAGACCAAAGGGATTAAATGACTTGTCCAAGACTGCACATCTAATTGGCAGCAGTGCCAGGGTGAGAGCCAGGCTGGCTACCACTAAAGCTTGTGCTTTTACTCACAGGACAATACTGTCCCTGGGGCCATCCCAGATAGCTTTGCCCAGTGCTTTCTAACTGCGGAAAAAAATTTCCCACTGTGAAACATTAGCATCCACGTGGCTTCCAAGTATGACATCCAAGTCTACAGATCATTCTGGCTATGCCTTGTTAGGAGCTATTCTACATAATTTTGGGGGACAATCATTTTGAATTAAATTATAATTAGGTCCAGTCTTCTTGTCTACAGGCCGGCTATGACATGCTGAAACATAACTCCATTTTTGCCTCCAGTCACAGCTGAGACCTCAGTGGTCCCATGATGCTGTGATACTCAAGTGCAAGATTACATCAGTTGAAGACATCCTGGCTCCTTGAGAATCGAGTAGTAAGAGAAAGGTTTCACCTGGGGAGGAACAAATTCTTTATCAGCTTAACTCATTCCACCTACTGTTGTAAGAATGTCTTTGCTCATTTTATAGTCCTAATCAAAATAAGCTCCTCATTGACCTGAGATACTCATTAGCATAAGATCCTTGTCAGTTTAGGATTACTGCCACCCTCCACGATATCTGATACTTCCTCTGATTATAAGATCCTCATTAACTTACGATATCCACCACCCTCTGGGTCCTCTGTTTCTCCCTAAGAACCCAATAAATAGTGGCAAGCTCAGGGTGCCTTTGTCTTTGCTGCCCAGAGCAGCATTGAACAAGCCCAGAACCCACTTTCTTCTCTACATCTCATTTTCTGACTTTATTCTTTAATTTGCCTTGTGCTGTCATGGCTTACAGGAGACCAGGACCCATTGCAGGGATTCTGGTAGCATCCCCTTTCCCTATTCCCTACAATGCCTTTACTGGGACATGGTGTTAGATTAAAAGTTAGCAACTTTCCAGACCAAAGTCCAAGTGTACTAAAATCCAGGAAACATGATCAACAATATAGGATGAAAATGCCTATTTTTAAAAAAAAAAAAAGTGCAACTTTAAATTAATGATACTGATATGGATATTAACAAGTGAATAAATTAAATATGGAACTTATCAACTTTACTGAATGAAATGGATTGATGAGATTTTTGCCATTTTCTCCTTTAAAGTCTTCATCATAATTTCCTCATCCCACCTATTATAAACTAGGTCATGTGGGTAACAAATGAATATGTTCTTTGACAAAGAGGAGGCCTCACTCTGGACAGGGTTCACTCCAGCCTGGGGGCAAGCATCTGGGACTGACTGTGCCTGCTGGAAAAGCCAAAATCATAGAACAGTGGGGCTGTCGTGAAGGCCCAGGATTTGTCTAAAGAAATCCTTTCCAAGGAGAAGCAGATGGTATTTGGGGCTGAGTTCAAACCTAGAGTGGATGGGCTGGGGTTGGAGAAAGGAATGTGGAGGGCTTTTGAGGTACAGGGAGCTGGAATTCCTTCCCTCTTCCTGGTTGTATAGGGGCTCAGCTTCCTACCAGTATTGATCTTGGAGAGAGTCAATACCAAAAGACCCCTATCTGCAGAAGACAGGATGGTTAGAGACAGACTCAGTAGTGCTGGACAATCAGGGGCCAGCCAGAGCCTTGGTGGGGAGAGGGCAGTGTCCTTAGCCTTGAGGCTTTAGCTAGACCTCTGGTGGGGCTCCCTGATCCTGAGGGGGAGGAGTGTTTCTTTTTTCCTTCTGCTCTCCAGGGCCCCTTGCACTGTCTATGGATCAAGCTGTGCCTTCCTTCTTTTTTTTTTCTCCCAAGTACCAGGAATGTGCCTTCCTTTCTTTTCCAGTGTTTCCCTCTACCTGCATTCTCTTTGGACAGCAAGAAGGAAGCTTTCCTGACTCATGTGCTGAAAAGTTCAGGGGCATTGCTGGCTTTTGGTGCAGGTTTAGTCCATGTTACTAAGAGCCAAGTTCTGTGGCCCTCCAGCAGATCATTTCTAAGAGTTGGCCTTATGCTTGACACACAGAGGTGGGAAGGCGGCATCACAAATGCCAGTCCTTGTGCATTCAGATTCAGATCAGTCAGAAAAGAGAGAGATTCTTTGGCTGCTCAAGTAAGAGTTCTGGAATGGATTTAATTTGCTCTGATATGGGTTGTGTGCTCATTCTAGAACCAAACAGTTACAGGGGAATGCGATGTTCTGATTGGCTAGTGTTGGAGCAAGAGGGACAATTAACTCTACCTAACCGATACAGAATAACAATAGGAGGGTGGAGATTTAGCTCAGTGGTGCCATGACTGCCTGGCAAACACAAGTCCTGAGTTTGATCCCCAGTACCAGAGAAAAAAAGAATGACAATAGGGATGAAGAGGAGATGGGTATTGTCACTGGAAGGATGATGATGGATGCTGGAAAGCAAGCCTCTACAGATCCTGTTCCCCCATTTGCCCCCCATGATTAACCTTTAAATTAAGATCTACTTCTGGCACTAACCACTGGCCTTGATTCCATAGCCATGCCCTTTGAGTCTTCTTCTTTTTTTTTTTTTTTTTGGAACCAGGGATTGAACTCGGGTCCTTGTGCTTGCGCAGCAGGCGGCGAAACCACTGAGCTAAATCCCCGGCCCTCCCTTTGAGTCTTATTGTAACTCATTTGAGGAAGAATCTATCAAACTATACTACTACTACTACTACTGCTATAAAAATTAGTAGTAGACACTCAAAAAATCATTCCATAAAAGCTTTTCAATACTTTCCCAAATTGACACCATTTACCCCTTTTTGATTCCTAAAGGTAGAAGCTTTGAAAATTTCACAATTGTATTTAGAGGAAGTCACAAAGATAATTTAGCACATGTTGGACTTTCTGCTTAAAGATCTTATCAGGGATTTTACTGGAACTCGAAGCTTTGTTATTCCTCATTGTTAGACCACAAGGCTTCCCTCTTCAGAGTCTGGGATAAGGCCATAATGCAGGGCCTACTAATGGGGACTCCAAGGAGCTGACATGACAGTTCCAAGGAGAGTATCTTTGCCTGTTCCAAGAGTTGAGTGACAATGCTTTAGCAGCAATATGGGTGCTTTCCTCAGGCTGTGAGCCCTATAGAATAGGAACCACCTCTCATACTGAGGAATCTTCAGCACCTAATGCAATTTAGAAGATTGCCTATAGAACACATAAAAATTCTTGATTTGACCTACAGCCAGTCTGGTCCTCTGTTCATGGCCGACCATCACTGATTCTGTATATGTTGTAACTTAATTACATATCTTTCTTATCTGGGTCTTGAGTGGCTATAAGACATTGGTCACACATATTTTGTTTGGCTATGCCTATTCCCTCAGTCCTGGGGTCTGAAGCCAGGGCTCCTGCACTGAGCTACGTACAATCCCTTTTAAAAACTTTTTGTGGTAGGGTTTTGCTAAGTTGACAAGTTGCCCAGGCTGGGCTCAAATGTACAATCCTCATGCCTCAGCCTCCTATAGTGCTGGGATTATAGGTGTGTGCCACACACTTGGCTTGCCATGCTTTCTTTTTTAAGAAAAATTTAAAATTTTGTTTCTGACCACAATAGCAATATGTATTCATTATGGAAATTTAGAAAAGTCCTACTGAAGAAAACAGAAACTTCTAAAATATTTATGTAATCTTCCATTTCTAACCTATGTATGTATTTTTTACAAAAATAGAATCATTATATGTATTTACCTTTCTTTTTATTAAACAATAAGATATGTATTTTTCTGTGTAATTCATCTATATTTTTCATTACTGTATTAGGTTCAATTGATTTATATTATGTTTCAATTTCCTCACATCAAATACTGTAATGAGTGTGCTTAGGGATAAATCTTTGTGCAAATACAGGAGTATTTTTTTGGGTAATTTCTCAGAGGTAGAATTGCTGGATCATAAAATATAGATATTTTTAAGGCTTTGGGGGAGCCATTGCTACCAAATTACTCCTTGCTGCCAATAGCAATTTCTTAATTCTTGGTCCTCATGCTGGTCCTGGCAGCACCACTGAGTGGTGAATCAAGTGCTCCGGGCTGCCCTGTGGACAGGTGCTGCTGAGAGCCAACCTCACTAGGTGGGACTTCCTGCTACAATGCTCTTTGTTCTTTACAGATGAACTCACCTTTAAGGTTCTGACCCTTCCTTTTGCTTTTTGTTCAAATGTCTCTTTTAAAATTAATGTGAAGGAATCTCTACCTTGAGACAGAGAAGACGGTGGTGTGTGCTCCATTCCTTAGCGTCCATTCTCATGAGTCTCTAAAGGGCCAACATGCATGGACTCCCCTACCTCAGCACAAGCTCTTCCCTCTAAAGGCTTTGCCACTTGGAACTATTCCAACCACAGGAGTTATCTCGCCTTGACAATGGCCTGCTCTCCAGGGATGGCCATGGGGATGTTCCTGGAAGTCAGCAGAAGTGTTTGAGCAAGGGAGTTTTGTAAAACCAAGGGCTGACCATTTTTTTATGGCCTTTTCAGATGCCAGCAATAATTGACTGAAGGAGGAGGAGCTTGCTGGAATGTCCCTGGGCTAGCCATACAGAAGTCCCAGCTCGTCTGGCCAATGGGAACAAGAGCTAATTTGCTCTACGGGCTCTAATTGGCTAGTGGCTTAATTACGTGCCTACTATTTTAAGACTGTGTTTCTAGCCCCAGCTTGGCAGGCTTTCTTGAGACATCTGGCAACAATGATCAGAATGCTTCTATTTTCAAGGAGGCACACAATCGATTCATCTATGGACTCACAAGGACAGGCTCATTTAGTAGAGCCAACATGTTTCAAAGAAAAGTATATTTTCATTAACTAGCCTCAAAGCAGTAATTATATGTTCAGAGAACACAGTAAAAATTTATTTCTAAATATTTGGCAGTGAAAGGTTGAAGGCGGGGTGCGTGTGTGTGTGTGTGTGTGTGTGTGTGTGTGTGTGTCCTCAACATGTTGCATGTGTTTTAAATAAGCCAGCATCTTCCCCTTTAAAAGGAAGCAGGAAATACAATTGTAGACTTTGAAATTTAATTTTTAGCAACAGGATGTGTTTCTAAATACTGCTAACATATCAAAAAGAGAATGTATAGTTAAATGCTTTAAGATTGTTATCAAAGCAATTGCAAAGCAAATAAGGTGCCTTTACTTTTTTTCTTTTTTTAAGGATGTTGATATCTGAACACTGAAAACCAATCTCCACCAAGCATCAAAGGCCACAGTGGTGTCTTTGCATGAAATTCCTCTGAACTTGGATGCTCCCCCCGATCTGATTCACAGTTTATAATCACAGTTATCACAGAACCATTAAAAGCCTATTAACTTGAATTCCCACAATTCCTTGAGGGCAAGGGCAAAGAGAGAGGAAAATAACTTTGAATGTAAATGTAACACAACATTTGAAAGGAGAGAATCTCTTTTAATTATGCCAGCGAAGGAAAATGTCTTATGGATGCTTCTACCCTAGCAGATGGCTGATGAAAGGCTACAACATGAAGTCTTAGATGCTAAGGATGTTATGAAAATGATTTCTCTGGGGAAAAAAACTGATAAAGTGTGGGGAAGAACATTCAGACCTCTTCCTGGGAGGAAGAAGAGTAGGGACTCTGTAAAATGTGTGGCCGGTTATTAGGTTGGCTGGACAAACACTGTACCATGGCTGATCAAATCAGCCTGCAAAGAATATTCGGCCATATTTGGTGGGAGCAGAAGCCCAACAGATATTCAAGCTATTGTCATGTGAGAAATTTGATTTCATGTTTTTCCACCCTCCACTGCCTTTGCTGACATTTCCCCTAACAATGCCATTATGTGCTGCACCAGAAAGACAGTGCAGTCAATAAGCTGTCTTGTGACTTCAGATAAAATGGAGTGATCTTATCTTACCACAGAACAATTAGATGCATCAAGTTACTTTTCAAAAATCATACAGAGGCAAGCTGTGAGCATACCAATGACGCAGCCAGTCCCTAATATCTGAGCTCCTCAGGTACAGCCAAACACCTCTACCCCAGGATGCTGGCCCTAAAGGGTCCCCCCATATGTGAGTTCAAAGTATTTGGATTCAGAATCATGCCTCATTGTTTGTAAAGGAATACTGGAATCACATGAATAGGAATCATACTTTCTTTCTGCTGTCTGGAATAGCTAATTCCAATAAATCTACCTTCACCTTAAATGAGTTCTTCCTGCATGAATTACCCACATTCACTGCCCAGCTTGATCTCATTCCCACACTGGATAGAGCAAATGACTCAGTCCAGAGGGAGAGGGGTATTGACTGAGTGCTTAATTAGGCACACAGCCCTTATGTGGTCATTCTCATACAATCACAATGACTAGACCGTAGCATGGTAAAACCATGAATTTGGTTTACTCTCATTTGCCCGAGTCACAGTGAATCAATGGGGCAGCAATCTAAATTAAACATTAAGATAACCACTCTGCAGCATGTTTATGTAACTAGGCAGAGAAACAGCATGTGTCTCAGGACTCACCAGGGGAACCTAGTATCCCTCCCCTACCCACACCAGGCACTTTGCAAGGAGACCCTGAGGCCCTCTAGAAAGGCATTGGGCCCCTGTGGGAAAACCTTCTAGATAAACATGATGCCAACCCACTTTTTTAGCCTCTGACTTTGGCTTCCAAATCTTTAAAAGTCTAGTGGCTACAGTCCAGTTAAAGGCAGCAGGAGGGGCCAGGCTTCAGTGTGTATCTGCAGGTGGAAGGTTGACCAAAGGTTCCCAAAAGGACACTCAATCTACTGTCCTTTTCTTGGAACTGAGGAAGTGCTGAATTCATATGTGGCAAAGGTGAGCCTTCTGTTTTACTCAGTAAGAGAGGACGTCTCAAATTTTAATGTGTATGGGAATTGCCTGGAATCTTTTTGAAATGCAGATTCTGATTTAGAAGATGTGGATTAAATTTTGAGATTCTGCATTCTTGATAAAATCTCAGCTAATACCGATCCTGCTTGGTCCAAGCAACATAATTTGAGTGGTGTTCCCTCCCTCCCAGCCAACTCAAACATCAGAAGAAAGGAGGAAAAAGAAGGCAGTGATATTTTGGTGACAAGATGTGGTAGAAGCAGAGGGTAGGTGGTTTGGAGAGCTGAAAGCCACCAAGAACAAACCAGCATGGAATGCATCTAGGTTGGCTTGGATAGAACCCACCCACCCCCAGTTCTCCATCAGGCTTAGTTGAATAAGAAGATGACCCATGTATAGAAGGCAACATGGTAAGGCTTAAGGCCGTGTATATTTCCTGTCTGCCTTTACAGGCACACCCTCTGGGCAAAATGCCCTGGCATGTGAAGAAAGAACAAAAGGAAGAAAGGACAAATTGGTGGTCATCCACACGATTAACTGAGTTGATGAACCCTGAGTCCCTCCCTGTAGAGCTGGAGAGAGTGAGGCCTAAAGCCAGATTTCAGCCCAAGTCTGTCTTTTATGACTTTCTCTTCTTATTATCTTTGTAACAAGGCTCTTTTATTAGTTTGCAATTTCCTGCCAAGTTGATGAAATCTCCATTATGTTTTATAGAACAAAATAAGAGGATTGGGAAGGTTTTTAAAAGATTTCTTCATTAGACACCCTGCCCCTTTTCTCTCTCTCCTCTCTCTCTTTCCCCTCTCTCCTCTCTCTCTCTCTTATAGGAAATAAACTTTCTGTCATGTTCCAAGATACTGTTTATTTTCTCTTCAGCTGAAAAATAGATGTTTATTTTGCTGTTTTCCTTTACGATTCTGGAGGCTGGTGTTTTCCGCTTTGGAGCTCTCCGTTTTGGAGCTCTTCGTTTTGAACTACACATGCAATTACTGCTGTCTTTTATTGTGGGTGTTTGGAGGACTGTCCCATTTAAACTGGGAGGACAAAAGCAGCTGTCTTTCCAGGGGGTGAAACAGTAGTAACATCTTCATGTAAACAAGAAGGAAAAATAGGCATAAAACTCCAGCAAGCAGAGAAATGGAGTGAATGAGATATTTCCACCTGTTTTTTTTTCAGAATTTTAAAAAAACTAAACACAACATGCCTGCTGCATTTCAGAGTGAGCCTTATTTCTCACCCTGTAAAAGAAAAGATGCTTTTTCTTCAAAAGGCCAAAGCTCAACTGTTTTGTTGTTCTTATTATCACCTATTTCCTGCATCTTTACCTCCTGCTGACAGGGGCCAGCTGGTCAAGGTCACAGAGGACAAGGTGCCCCAAAGCTCTTGGGACTGCAAGAATGAGCTACTTTGTTGCTCTTCCTCCATCCTCTGCTCCAGTCCATACTTTTCTCCATGGCTTCAAAGCAACCATGGCCTCCTTGAATGAGCCACACTCCTCACAACATCAGGCCTCCAGCGGGCTGTCCAGCTGCTTGGATTGCTCTCACCTTCTTCACTGCACTCACTTTAAATCATTCTTCATCTTTTTATAACCTTTCAGATTCATTTGTGTCACCCTGTCACATGCTCTTGGGGCACCCTGTACCTTTCACCGTTAGAACCAATTACTTGTGTAGCAACGTCTGCCCCCAGACAGCCAGCTTCATGAAGACAGTGACTGTACCCACTCCATGCACCCATCATTGTGTTTAGTACAATTTGCCAGGTGCCAGCATTTTCTTTTTTTCTTTTTTTTTTTTTTGGTGTTGGGCCTTTTAGCCAGGGCATTGTGGATGGAAGCTAGGCAAGCACTCTACCACTGAGCTACCAACCCAGTAATACTTCTTGGAGTGACCAATTCTCCCAATTATCAATTAATCAAAAACATTTGAAAAGTTTATAGAGAATCATGTTTGTTTCAGCCTCAGGTTATTAAAAATTTCATCATTACAATGACAATGTCATATGCAATTTAGATTCAAAGTGTCTTGCAGGTTGGCCAAGTCAAAAGTTTTCATATATGCTACAGTGAGTTTCTACCTTTCCACTTAATGAAATTTCTAGTTGGTCAACTCATCCTTCTTGTCTTTCAGTTAGTCTCCTTTGTCTCAATCCAGGAATTGTTCTATTGAGTATGAGGAGAGATGCAGTTCAATTTTCCAGATAGTTTGCAACTTCCAGTGATACAAAAAATGCACATCATATTACTGATGCCTGAGTACTTTTCAAGATAGTGCACAAATATATGGTGCCTCCATAACAATTTCTACTAGTGCCATATGAGTCATTCATCATGATGAGAACAAGTGCAACTGAGTCACCTTGACTTGCTTTCTGTTTGCAGAAAGAATCCAGAGTCACCTTTTAAGGGTCAAGTGAAAAAGTGTTTTATAGTTTAGATATTTGAGAATTTCTCAGTTGGTCAACATTGTTTTTTCTTGTATTAAATTCTTTTATTGGTACATTGTAGGTACACAACACAATTACATTTCTCATTGGGAATTGTACCTTTACATAATGCATCTTGGTTCTTATTTTTTGCCCATTCTTAGCCCTCCCTTCACGCCCTCCACCCTTCCCTATTTACAAAGACTTTATTTCCATTTTTTCCGTTTCTCAGCATTTTTCCTTTCCCTTCTTTCCTTTCCCCTGCCCCTCCCACTACCCCTACCCCTTTGGACCTTTTCTTCCTATTTTACATTATTGATTATTCATTCTAATCATTGGTACATTTTAGGTATACAATATACTGACATTCATCATTGGAAATTTGCACCTTTACATAGTCTCTCTTGGTTCTTATTTTTCACCCTTGCCCAGCCCTCCCTTCTACCCCTCCAGTCCTCCCTATTTACAAAGATTTGGTTCCTATTTTTCCGTTTTCTCATATTAATCCCATTCCCTTCTATCCTTTCCCCTAGCCCTCCCACTTCCTTCCCCTTTGCCCCTTTTCTTCCTATTTCACATTACCTATTATACATTTAGTCCATATTTACACTTTCAGTTTCTCACACCAGAGAAACTATTTGGTATTTACACATGTGTGTCCTATTTATTTCACTTCAGAGTATCGCCTCAATGTGCATCCACTTAGCTATAAATGTCTCTAATTTCTCATTTTTTATGGCTGAGTAGTACTCCATTTTATAAAAAACCCACATTTTCTTTATCCAGTCTCCAGTTGATGGGCATTTGGGCTGTTTCCAAGTTTTAGCTATCACAAACTGTGCTGCTATGAACATGGGTGCACATATATCACTATGGTATGATTCTTTTAATTCTTTGGGGAAGATCCCCAGCAGTGGAATAGCTGGGTCAAATGAGACTTCCAGTCCTAGTTCTTTGAGGTATCTCCATACTGATTTCCACAGTGCTTGCACCAGTCTACACTCCCACCAGCAGTGGAGCAGGGTTCCTCTTTCCCCACAGCCCTGCCAGCATTTGTTACTGGTTGATTTCATGATAGCAGCCATTCTTTCTGGAGTGAAGTGGAATCTCAGAGTTGTTTTCATTCGCATCTCTCGAATGAGTTGGTCAACATTTTACATGCAAATAGATTGGCTTTTCCAAAATGCATGCGTAATTGTCCAGGATTTGCAGGCATGAACTGAAGATGAACCTTTTATTTGGTAGAACAAGAAGCTATAGCTTGCCCTTGTGTGCTGAACCTGAGCATTCGTGGGTATACTTAGGGGTGGATACATGCACACAAGTGTGAAAACATTCCTGTGTAGAAACAGTAATTCTACCACTTACTGTCCTGCAAAAGATAGCAAATTATTAATTAAAACAAAGAATTGCATATTGCATTGAAAAGGGATGAGAGATGGGCATATCTACCTATCATAAAATCCTTAACACTTTGGATTTGGATGTAAAAGATCTAAAGTACGAAGTATACAAAAGCTGTTGTGTCAAAAAATACATTGGGTAAGGCCCAGGGATTTAGCTCAGTGGTTCTGCCACCTGCTTCACAAGTACAAGGTCCCGAGTTTGATCCCTGGTCCAAAAAAAAAAAAAAAAAAATACATTGGGTGAAACACTTTAATATAACTTGTACGTAAATCAGTGAAAATGATTTTTGTCTAATGAGTAATTTTCGGGCAAGATGTATTGCTAAAGTAATGATTTGTTATTTATTAAGAACTGATTTTTGATTGCTTTACTGCTATCTAAAAACATTGCTGGTCCATAGTGGGTATGCAGTAATATTTGCTGCAGAAGCAATTAAACTGGGTTGTATGTATCTATTGCCCTTACAGGCATCCCCTGGGAGGCTGTTTTGAACTATTACATCCTGAGCAGAGCAAAGGCACAAGGCAGGGCCAAGCTTGGCCCTCCACCATTCTCATACCCTGAGTGCTACATGACTTGTTTTCTCAATGGTGGGTTTGCAAAGTGCAGCTCAGTAATTTAAACCTCTAAAAACAATAACATCAGCAAAGAAACATCCCTACCCTAACCTATGACCAAGAAATCCTAGCTGAAGAAAAAAATTTCATTTTTCCTGGCCAAGTTTTCTTTATTCTCTTTTTATTTTCTTGGACACTTTTGTTAGTTTTAACAATCATTCAAAGGGGGAAAAAATTGGAATATACTTTAATCAGTGTCCAAATACCTTGTTTAACAGAGCATAAGACCAAATGCAGAGAAGAGGCACAATATATTTAAAAATGAGTTTTCAGTTCTAAAGATTTTTCTGCTCCATTGCTTGAGACAAAGAGAATGCCCAAGAAAAGTGTTGGAAATGGCAGTGTTCTGAGGCTTGTACGTTCTCAATCTCTGGCTTCCTCCCGCTTACTGACTTCACTTTTCACCTTCGGGTACAGCAGAAGCAGAGTTCTCACTGTCCCTGTTGAGATACTGCCCTACTTTGCTTCAGTGGCAAGGGCCTGGAGTAGCACACGATGTCAGTCAGTTGGACCTACAAGAGCATGCCTTACAGGGAACTGTGGCCAAGCATTTAAACAGGCCCTGCTTTATACAGATGAAGGAAAGGGAATTGAAAAGGATCTTCCTATAAAGTCACTGCCCAGTAATTTAACAGGGTCAAGAACTGTAATGAAACATCATTTGATCTGGCATTGAACTTGGCCTCAGTTTCCAATTTCTATTGGATAAATCCAACTGCTAGCTTTAAGCCTCTATTTCATACCCCAATATACTGCTGTAGTTGTTGTGCTAATAAATCTTTCTACCTTGATCCATTGTCTCCGGTCTTGAATCAACACAACACCAACCAGGGCAGTAAAACAAGAGAATAGGTGGTACAGTCTTTGTAGGTCCAGGATGCAGGACAGGTGGGGATGGATGGAAAATGGGGGTGGGGTGGTAAACACAAAAGGAATATAACCAGCACATATCTTAGGGTTGATGTGAAAGTTATTTAAAACAATGACTATAAAAGAACTTAGTAAACATTATAGAGCTTTTCATATATATGTCTTTCCTTATTTTTGCAAAGGGTTTTAGAGTTTACAAAATATTTTGGGGGATCCCGTGTCACCACAATACTGAGAAGTAGACAGCAAGCTTCATCCTCTTCTGTTGAACTGGCTAACTTTGCCACAAGGAAGGAAATTAGGCTCATTCAGAGAAATTCAGGGAATTTCAGGGAAATTCAAATTCAAGCTCAGACACCACCCATCAGGGTGGCAGAGTCTCCAGGTTGTCCGTTGTTATGGTTCTCTGTCTCTTCCGTGGTGACAGAACTTCTAGCAAGACAATGACCCAACAGAGCAAAGCCTATTTCACAGCCTCTTTCACAACAAAATATGGTCATGCAGCTTAAGTTCTGGCTGGGAGAAGGATTGTGTGGCAGCTGCAGGAACCTTTCTCAGAAGGAACCAGCTGAGTTCATGAGAAGTGTCTGTCATGAAGCAAAAGGCTGCCTCCAATATAATACATTGGGATCCACTCTCCCTCATTTTCTTTTCACCCCCCGTGCTGCCTGAATGCAGATGCTGCATCTGGGGCGAGGAGATGACAGCTGCCCCCTGGAGCTGGTTGAGTGGTGACAGACAGGAGGGAGCCTTGTCACAGTGGACCCTGCATGGCAGAGCCACCACACTGAGCCCTAGATAGAGAGAAAATAAAGGTCTATAACGTTTGACCTTGTGTTATTTTGGGTTTCCTGTTCCAAATGAACAAGTCCTGGCCAGGTAAAAAACAAGGAGGCCTCTTGTGCCACTGTTGGGTTATGTACTTGCATCACAGCTCTGGAGAGTGGCAGCAACACCTAGTAGAGCTGAAGACCAAGGGATCAGGTGTATTGGGTTTGTCAGCAGGTGCCAGAATCCCAGGAAGGGTTTATTACTACCATCACACATCTGGGGCTGGCACAGTGGCTCCCAGCCCCAGCAACTCCTGCTGTCCATATCCTTCTCCTCTCTCCTTAGCCATGGTTTTGGCATCAAAGATACAATAGTACTGCTGCACCTCTGACTTCACCCAGTAGCCCACCTCTCTGGATGTCAGTGCTGACAGAGGATAATGCCCCATATTGCTACCATGGCAACTCTTGCTAGAACCTTGGGAAATAGTTTGGGGAGGCAGGAGTTGAGGACTCAATTTCCTAGAAATCTGTCCAGAGAGCACAAATGCAGAAATGAGAAATGAAAAGCAGAAGTGACTCAAGACCTGTGTGTCCAGGCCCAGGACGACTGGCCAGGTTTCAGGAACAGCCTGCACAGCCTCAGGGTGGCCAGGTGGCCCTTGGAAAGGCTCGTGAGATCTGGAACTGTCCAATGACCTTGGTTTGGTCTTCTAGTGTTCCATCTATTGGTCATGTGACCTTGTTTCCTCTTAGTCAGTGTTGAAGGTTTTCATAGAGAATACATAAAATGAAAACATGGGAAAGTGTTTTATTTGAGCATCTGGGTTATAAGAATTATTCACGAATGCTCCTTCTTTGTGATCTCCATGCTGTGCCAGGCTGGTGAGAGTGGCTGTCAAGGCGTCCCAAGGCTGGGTTGGAACTGGACACATAGACAGCTATGAAAGGAGGCAGTAGTAGGCTTGGGTCCTGGCATGGCACCACCCATGATGTGGACAAGGTCACCCCAGCCCAGGACTCAATTTGCTTCTTTGATAACTAAGAAGTTGGGATAGAAGGTTACTGTGGACACATTAACTCAAATATTAGTGGTTCCAGGATTTAGAGGGTGCAAAATATTTGTCACTATCCCAAGATTGTCTTGTTCTCACCTGTCTGACCCACTTCTGGAGCTTCCTTTGTCAGGACCTAGTGGCTGTCTGCCTCTTTCTTCGGAAAGCCTTAGCTGGAAGGAGTTAGTGACAGGAATTCTCAGGGGCCTTACAGGCTCTGCCATCCATTGTGATGCAGGCTTCTGTTCCATGGCAACAGTGGGAACCCCAACGTTGTCTCCTGACAAACACTGAGAAGTACAGACCAGGGACCAGGAGGAGGAGTGGATGTGTAGAGCTCTTGAGGCCCTGGAGAAGTGAGGGAACCAACCTCAGCTACCTTCAGCTTCCTGGAGAGAATGGCCAAGGGGAGACGCTTCAAACCTCCTTTTGACAAGGATGGAAGTTGGGTAAGTAAGATGGCGGCATCTTGAAGCTTCCTTGCGCTGTGTGGGTATAGTCAAGGGCACAGAATTGAGTTCAGATCCCCTTCTGCTTATGACAGCATAACCTTTGACTAATTTTTTCCCTTGGTCTCAGTTCCTTCATCTGTGAAGTGAAAAATCCCAGCATTTCAGGGAAGATTGGGTGGAATAACACATTAGAATGCTCAGCACAATGGACACTTGAAGATGCCCATTAGATGAGGTTTATTGTCTGGTCTACTTTTTCTTTTTTCCACAACATTTATCTTCTAACGTACTGTATATCTTTTTCTGTTAGGTATATTATTTCTCTCCCTTTCCAGGAGGACTGGGACCTTTGTCTTTTTTATTCACGGATATTTCCCCAATGCCTAGAATAGGAGCTGGCACTTAGACATACTCAACAAATATCTGTTGCAAGAATTAATATTATATTAAAAACTCTAAACAAATTCCTTGGCTGGTAATCTGATTCCCTTGGTCCCACCAGACTGTGAAATGGGCAGAGTCCAGGAAGGCATAATTCACTCATCTTGGTCACTGGGAACTTTCCTTTCTAGCTTCCCCCACTTCCTCAGACTACCCCACTCTCTTTAAAATGAAGAGATGGGTCACACAATGTTGCCCAAGCTGGCCCCAAACTCCTATGCTCAAGTGATTTTTCCTCCTAGCAAGACCCCTCTCTTGTGTGTCTCTTACACAACCCAAAGGACTGTATCTTGATTCTTTAAGAAACGAGGGTGAAGTTTTAGCCTTAGGGGTCCAAGCACTCCTCTTGTCTGCTCGTCAATACATATTTTCCATGCACTGACAGCTACTATTTATGATTTCTGCAGTTCATTCACGAAAGAAATATTAAAGTGAACCACAGCAACAGACTGTTGCCTGCATCTTCCTGACACTCAAGAAAGAGAAAAACTCAGAATTAACCTCTTTCAGGGCAGCAATATGCAGAAAACTGAAAAATGGAAAGTCTGATAAATTTAGGACTGAAGGCTTTAAAAAAAAACTGATTATAGCCACTTGGATATAATCTTGGGCTAAAACTAAGGAGTTTAGTCTAATCTCTAATCTTTACCTGTAAAAGACAGCCCAGCATAGTAGTATGTACCTGTAATCCCAGAACCCTGGAAAGCTGAAGCAGGAGAATTGCAAATTCAAACCCAACTTGAGCAATTTAGTGACTCAGCAAGACTGTCTTAAAATAAAAATCAAAAGGGCTAGGGATTAGCTCAGTGTGAAGGCTCGGTTTAATCTCCAGGGAGGGTGTGGAGGAACCAGACAGAGAGAGAGAATGCACTAAGGTTAGAAGCCTATTGTGGGGATAAATAAAATAATTCATTCAGAAGTGCTCAGTTTAGAGTTTAGGGATGGGGATGTAGCTCAGTGGTAGAGCACTTGCACTTGCTTAGCATATGTAAGGTCATGAGCTCAATTCCTGGCCCCGCAAAAAAAAAAAAAAGGGCTTAGTACAATGCACAAGAACATAGTAACTACTCAACACTTGCTAACATATAACATGTATGCCTTCTAGATATGTGTGCATATATATGTACACACAAAAACTGTACGCTCTGCTTCATTCCACCATGATTGGAAGTAATATATGGAAAATATACACAATAAAATTGTAAAGTATAAATAAAATTTATAACCAGTTTTAATATATGTTAAAGTAGAAGGCTGAAAATAGGAAAAAAAAATTTTACTTTGAGTTCCCTGGCAGCCAAGTAAAAAGAGAAATAATGTCAACTACATAACACTAATTGCCCATGAAGAGAAAACCATGTTTCTTGATACTAAGTAGCCTCTCCTCTTTCTATCACCTACATATCAGTTAGGATTGTGCTGTGATTGAATATTATAAAAAGCCATCTAAAGCATCTTAACCAGATAGAGGATTACGTTTTTTAAGGAACAATAAAATCCAGGGACAAGTAGTGCAGGGCTGGGAAAACTGATCCAGGAGGTCTTCTGACACCAAGGTTCTTTTTGGCCTTCTCTAGGCAGTGAGTCCTTAAGCCAGGCAGGAAAATAAAGGGAAGATCAAAAGGCAAAAAGAGAGAAGGCAGGTGTCTGCTCAGGCTGCTTGTTCTTTTTCAGGAAAATGATAGCTTTCCCAGCAGGCTTGCCCTGTAGACTTGTGTTTCTGACTCATTTGGTCACCCAGCCAATTAGCTGCAAGGGAGTTCAAAGAGATATTTTTTAACCAACTGCATTGTCATTTCAAAGGAAGTCAAATTCTATTATGAGAGAGAAAGCAAGAGCTGAGAATATAATGGAATACTTGCCTAGCATGTTCAGAGTCCTGGGTGCGATTGCCAGCACAAAAACAAACAACAGCAGAGAGAGAGAGAGAGAAAGAGAGGGGTTGAGAGAGAGTTTCATATTTCAGAGGCAGAGATTTCACTTCAACCTCCAATCGAGAGCCCAGGAATGCCCCCTGGTACCCAGGTTTTAGATGGAAGCCCACTGTCCCCCAAAGTTTAACTTGAGGCTTTGGCAGGAATCCTTTCTGCTATCAGCACCTAGGAACATAAAAAGAATACTGCTGATCATGGAGTTTCCCAAAGTCACTTGTAGATGAGTTGGAAAAATTAAAGAAATTGTTGGCTTTGAGTCAGGAGCAGCCCATTCGGGAGGACAGTAATTGCCACATTAGAGGTGACAATCATTTTGCAGTTAACCTTGCTGGTTGTAATCCGGCTGTTGCCGAGGAGAAAAGGGTTTTCCCACATACTTTCTCTCTCCTGTTTAATATTTCAGTCATTGAGTGATTGAATGTAGCAAAAATTCCACTGCCAACTAGTTAAAAAGCTATATTTCACGGTTACAATATCTAACAGAAGGGTTTATTTCACAGCTATCATGTTATAGCCATTAACTATATATTTTAAAAGAGTGAAATTAAAATGCTAGGGTCATTTTTTTTACAGTGGCGTTCTGCAATCTATAGATTCCCAGAATACAAATGAACTCATGTCTGTTGTCATTCAACTAGTGAGAGCAATCATTCCTTATGTCAGAACAGCCTCTCCCACTGGCCCGATTTTCCACAGCTTTCCTCAGAGTGTGTGACTCAGTTGAACTGAGGAAGACAGAAGAGGAGCTGATAATCCCAGAGCTCCTTTGTATTACTTATATGCACCTTTAAAAAGTAATTATTTAAAGACATTTAAAAATGCAATATATAATTTATTAGAAATATATATGTATATATATATGTATATATATATGAACTGAAAATTTGTTAAGTGAGGAAAGCAAGGTACAAAGGTATATGTATAATGCAATCCAATTTTTGTAAAGCAAGACAAGGCTGGCTCACATATATACAGGTTTGTATACGTCAGGTGAGAGCTCAGTTGTTAGTATTGTTATCTAGGGTAGCACATAGGTAAGGGTGACAAGGAGGAGATAGAAAAGACAACCAAAAATTACTAATAAATAAAAAGGTACTCAAAAGTTTTAGAAATCACACTGACAATAATAGGCTGATAGTATGATAATATATCATGTTATCAATGATATGATATCATGCATACACAATTCCTGTATGTATGGAGGGTCATTTGTATAGGGATGTATGAAGGGGTGATTTCCAAGTTAAGGGGAAAGTATAGTAGGATTTCAGGGGCTTTTATTTCCTTCCTTAGGTTTTTCTTTATTATTTGAGGGTTTTTTTTTTCTTAAACCAGGAGTACATATTGCAACTCTCATCAGAAACAAACACATTTATTTTTGTTGTGGAACAAAACAACAATGTAATATACACACTTAGTTAAGAAACACTTAAATGGAACAAAGTAGTCAGTGGAAAGAAAGTTCTTCCTTCCCTGGTGCCCCTCCTTGGAGGGCCCTGTGGCCAGCTTCTCTGCGTCCTCCAGAGAGTTTGTGCACATGAGCTTTTGGGGTGGTTTCTTTGCCCTTAATCCCCATCTCTTGTCTCTTCATCCCCTGGATAGCCATTCAAATGTATTTAATAGGCGTTCTTTAATTTCAACGTGTCCTTGTAAATTATGTATTGTTCTGTGTGCATGGATTATTTATTCACATAAGTGGTGCTGTGTTATACATCTCATTCTGTTTCTTTCTCTACTCTGCAATGCATTTATAAGATCTACCCATTGTTATGTGTCTTCTACCCATTGTTATTGGTTTCAGAGGTGCCATTCAGATAAAATTGGGGTGAGCTACTGTGGCCATCGAGTGCCAGCCATAACCGCCTTGAGGAATGAAGGCCTCATTGCCACCGCAGCCGGGAGCGTGGCCCTCACTGTCCACCCTAGGGGTCTTGTAACTGAAGAGAGCTGTCTCCCCAGAGTTACAGCCTCTTCCTGGGGAAGCCCAGGAGTCCATGCAAACACCGATCTGGCACACAAGGCCAACTCAGAACAATTCTGGGGTCCCACTGCCTGTCCTAAGCTCCTCAAAGGGTCAGCTGAGCCCCTTACACTTCCCTCTACACACCCATTTTCCTTCTTTCCTTTTATAGAGAGATCTCAAGAATACCTCCAATCTTCCTTGTCCTCGCTCTTCTTGCTTCATTCTTTCCTACCCCGTTTATTTTTCCTCTCAGGCCTCTCCAACCTCTACCATCCTACCTTCCCTGTGGACAGTAAATGGGCCCTCAACCTCACTTTTCCCCAGTCTTAGGGCCCACCTCATACCAACGTTGCTAGAGGTTGGCCCAACCCTATGAAATGGGCTGGATCCTAGGCGCCAAGTACCTGGAGTTCCCTGACCAGAGGCAGACCTCAGATAACACATCTCTGCCTTCCCCGACTATGAGTATGTCCCATACTCTGAGGCCCAGGCCCTCCTCCCCAAGCTGTGGACACATTTCCAGGCTGTCATGCAGCAGGGGTGGCCCCTGCAACTTAAAACAGCCGCAGTGATGGCTCTGGGCCATTACAATGTTTTTGTCTTGGAAAGAATGCTTGAAAATTACAAAAATTATACCATTTCCATTGCATGCCAGAAGCACAAAAATTGCATTTTAATCCCTTTACAGAGGAAGCCCTGATACTTGGCTTATAGATTCAGACTTTCTGGTTTTAATCAAGAAATGTGCTGTTTTTCCAGTTCCCTCATATTGGACTTACACAAAAGACACCAGAATCCCTCATGAGTTCTGTGTTAAAAGAGCCTTATTGTCCGCAGTTGACTCAGCAAGCAGAGAAGAAGCTGCCACCAATATACAAAATCCGGGAGAAGGTGAGTTCAGGGTCCTGGCCCCAGCTGCAAGCTCTGTGGCTGTCCCAGGGAGTGGCACTGGGGTGTTCTGACCAGACAACTCTTCCTGTTAAGGAACTTTTCATTTAGCAGCCCTGGTGGGGTCCGCCTCATTCGCAGGTCCCTGTGACAGGCCGAGACATGCTGTAGAAGCTACGTCTGGTTCCAGACAATGAATGAGGCTCCTTTACATGAACCTTGGGTCACACTCTCATTGGCATCCACATTCTCCCTCCCGATCCAGTTCGAGGTAAACTTCAGGGGCACTGCCGTGACATGACGACGGAGCGGGTGCAGACCTCAACCAGACTCGCCCTGCGACCTGGGCCAGTGCTCTGTCTCCTGGATCCTTTCTGCTCAGACAAAGAAGTTGGCCCCATGGCCTCAAAAGTCCTTTTCGGTTATTGCTCCTGTGAGTCTGTGTACTTTTCCATCCTGGCCTGCAAGGAAGGTGTTCTGAAAGAGGATTTTTCTGCTTTTCAGGAAGTTGGTGTCTTAGTTACAAAACTTACAGGGAGGAGAGCTTTATTTCCGTTCATAGTTCATAGAGGTTTCAGTACATATACAGCTGGCCGCAAGACAGAGTGGCACGGCAGAGGAGCATGGCAGAGGAAAGCTGCTCACTGCACAGTGGCTAGGAAGCAGAGTGAGTGAAGGAAAGAGCTGGGAAGGGAGATGAACCCTCCCAGGTCACACAGCTACTGACCCACCTCTGTCTTAGCGAGAGGTCGCTTTGCCCCACTGTCCTCTCTCAGGGTTGCTGCACTTCAGCTCTGAAAGCACCCTGGAGTTCTAACGTGAGTCTTCTCATCTCTTTCTCACTCTTCTGTAGCAAGCAGTAAGTAACAACTTCCCCTTCTCTGTGCATGACAATCGCCACAGTTTTGAGAACTCTGGATGCTACTTTGACTCGGTGAGTATGTCTCTCAAAATTACTGATAAAATGCGGAGCGGCACCAGGGATCTTGATTTTCTAAGGCCTGTTGAGGACCTCAAACTGGCAGGTCATCAAAATGAAGTGAGGTCTTAAAAACAAGACTTGTAACAGGTTACAAAACAACAACAACAAAAACCATGCTTGAAGCTGTCGAAGATCCACACAGCTTTCAAGTCTGCACCAGTCTTCTGCTCCTGTTAGCATGCTTCTCAGAGTCCTTCCCATAAACGGTCTCTTGTGCCAGGACCCCCAAGGAGGGGCAGAAGAAGGGGGAGCTTTCGTAGTATGAGAAAGAACCTTCTAATCACTGTAGTGGCCTTTCCTCTAGAGGTAGTGGGTTCCTGCCATTATACAAGAGCAATACAGTGCAAGCTGCATATGTAATTCTAAACTTTCTAGTGGCTACAGTAGGTGAAAAGAAAGATGTGAAATTAATAATATGGATGGTCTTCTACTTATGATAGTTTGATTTACAGCTTTTTGACTTTATGATGGGTATAAAAGCCATAGGCATTCAGTAGAAACTGTACATCAAGTTTTGAATTTTTCTCTTTTTCCTGAGATATCAATATGTGGTACAAGACATGAGGTACCATGTTCTTTTGTGATGCTAGGCAGTGGTAAGAAGCCACAGCTCCTAGCCAGCTGGATGATCAGTAGTGTACTGTGTTGCTAAGCTGGGATGCCCAGGTTAGGTATATTTGATGCATTTCTGACTTAGGATTTTTCATCCTCCAATGGGTTTATTGGGAAGTAAGGCAAGGAGCGATTCGTATATGTGATTTAATATTTTCCCCAAATTATCACATCCATATGTAATCAGTATAAAAATTATTGATAGAATATTTTACATACCTTTTCCCAAACTAAGTCTTTAGAATCCAGTTTGTATTTTACACACCTTGATTTAGACAACTGATTTTTCAACTGCTCAGGTGCTATCGTGGCTAGTGGCTACCAGACTGGACATTGCAGGGTTAGCACACCTTAGGTAGAGAGTGAGCTCTGAGCATCCTTACCAAACCCAAAAGTCAGATGATGATGACAATATTAGTAATACCCATGAATTACTAAACATTTTACCATATCATCTCATTTAATCCCTCAAGAAATCCTATGGGCTGCTTATCATCTCCAATTTAGAGATAAGGAAGCTGAGAACAGTTAAACAACTTTCACAACATTACCCTTTGCACTAGGTTACAATATCCTAACTAAATTTAAGTGACTTAACCCCTCCCATCTGGTTTTTCTCTGGCAGAGCATTGAATACAGAACCAGGATATCCTTTCTGCCTGCCTCGCTAAATGGAGTGGCTAGTACTGTTTTCTAAATTACCAAAGTACCATATGTCCTTTAAAAAAGCCTCAAATAATATAGAATCATATAAAATAAAAAATAAAATTCGCACCATTATTTTCCTTTCTCACAAGTTCACCTTGATGATTCATTAGTAATAATGGTTTGGCAGGCAAAATTGAAAAATTCTTGTAATTCACATTATATAAATGAACATAATGAACATATATATATATATAAAATCTTTTTTGGTACAGAAAAAATAGGGCTTCCCACGTGATAGGCAAACACTCTACCACTGAGCTATATCCCAGCCCCTTTAAAAAATTTTTAAATTTTGAGACAGGGTTTTGCTAAGTTGCCCAGGCTGGCCTCAAATTTGCCATCCTCCACTTCAGCCTTCTGAGTAGCTGGGACTAAGGTATTCACCACTACATCAGGAATGAATGTCTATCATGTCAAGGTTACAACAGGATTGTACCACATGTATTTTACCAGTTATAATAGACTTGTAGAAAGCATTGAAAGTTTTTCAACTTTCTCTGTGATTTAGAAGTTTACATAGCATTTGGATTTTCAGCTTAATGGAAGTTGGATAAAATTATCCCATGAAATTAGTTGAATTTGATTTTTTTTTTGAGACAGGATCTCATTATGTAGTTCAGGTTGGCCTCGAACTTGTGACGATCCTCCTGCCTCAGCCTCCCAAGTGCTGGGATAACAGACATGTGCCACCATGCCCAGCTTGATACATTTTTTTGAGTTAAATTTTTAGTACTTTTCCCATTTTTTATGTTTTTATATTTTTTCCCATTAAGTTTATTGGTACATTTTAGGTATAAAATACAGTTACATTCATCATTGGGATCTTGTACCTTTACATGAGTATCTTGGTTCTTATTTTTTTCCCCTTCCCTTGCCCTCCCTTAACCCCCTCCACCCTTTCCTATTTGCAAAGACCTTGTTTCCATTTTTTTTCCTCTTTTCATATTTTTTCCTTTCCTTTTTTTCCCTTCCCCTACCCCTCCCAATTCCCCTGGTCTTTTAGACCTTTTCTTCCTGTTATACAATATCAGTTATACATTTTTAAAATTACAATATTAAGATCTAGGAGACATTATCACAGATTTTACAGAATTTAAAAGGATATAGAAAGCATATTACAAAAATCTTTTTTGAAATAAATTTGACAACTTCTAAGAAGTACCTCGGAAGACAAATTAATGAAACTAACTCTGGAGGAAATATAAAATTTAAATAGCACCTATTAAAGAAAGTATATTCCTAGCTTGAAAACCTACCTATATGACAACAGTAGGCTCATAAACATTTTAACTGATAAATTATATCAAACAATTAAAGCAGAAAAAAGAAGGAACACTTTTCCCCTCATTTTAGGAACTCAACATTGTGCTAATCCTAAAACTGGGTAAAGATAATAGAAGAAAAAAGTATGAACATAGATAGAAATTTGTTTAACAAAACAAACTATTGGAAGTCAGATCTGGCAGGATGTAGAAAGTGGTTTTGTTATAGGGATGGCAGTGTTGGTTCAGCATTGGAAGATCCACCCCCAAAAGTCATCATTTTAACAGAGGAAAGGAAAAAGCCATATGACCCTGTCACTAGTTGGAGAAAAAGAATTGGACTAAATTCCACAGCTGTTCATGGTAAAAGCTATCAGGAGACTAGAAGTAGAACAGAAACTTCTCAACAGATTAAAGACATGTACTCCATAATTCCAGTGAGAATGCCTTGTATGAATGGAGAAGATACAATGCTTTCTCCTTAAGGTGGGGAACAAGGGCAGATGTGCTTACTCTTTAACTGTCCATTAGACTTTGAAACATAGGTCTAAACCAAAAGAGTCTGGCAATAAAATGACACGACTAGGATAGGATTGGCATGGCAGAAGCAAAATCTTTATATGTAGATGAAATGATCATCTACAGAGAAAATACTAATAAATCTCTAGGATCCCCTAGAACTTGTATGTGAATTTAGCAAGATTAGAAAACACAAGGTATATATAAAAATTCAGGTCTGTGTATACTTGCTATAAATGAAGAATTGGATATTGAAATTTAAAAGTTATGTAGGAGTACAAAGGACCCAGAAAAGTTAAAAACAAAAACAGTGTTATAAGACATTTAGTACCTAATTTTAAGACTTCTTCTAAAACTATAGTAATCAAGGCAGTGTTGGTGTAAGGAAAGACATAAAGATCATTGGAATAAAACAGAGAATCTAGAAATAGAACCACACATATATGGTCCACTGAGTTTTGAAAGATTATTTAACATCAGCATTTTGTAGAATATAAACTCAATTCAAGAGCTGAGGAAGAGATAATGTTTGCAGCAAATGGCACTAGAACACCTGGTATCCTTATATAAAGAATTAACCTCAACCCTTTATTTCCACACATGAAAATAACTTGAAGGGATCTATGAACCTAAATAAGAAAGCCTAAAAGTATAAAACTTTAAGAAGAAATTATAAGGGAAAATATTTATGAATTCAGGCTAGGCAAGAACTACCTGGGATACAAAAAACATGATGTATAAAAGAAAAAAATTGATAAATGGGATTCCATCAAAGTTTAGAATTTAAATGACATCATTAAAATGAAAAGTAGTGCTTAAACAGACCATATTTACAATGCATATAACCTGTGAGCCAAATATATAAAGAATTCTTAGAGCTCATTAATAGACAACCCAATTAAAATGTAGACATAAGAAGATGATACATAGCCAGTATAGCACAAGGAATGGTGTGCAATTCTAGAATCAGAAAAATACTAATCAGTACAATAATAAGATTGAATTATACACTCATTAGGGAGATGAAGTCAAAAGTTTTAAAAGCCTTGTCATGACTTTTTCTTTTTGTTGGATTCTCCCCCTTTGCGTTTGTCATGCCCAATGAATTCATTCTGCTGGGTTTCCTGGGGTTGTGATCCTCATTGGCTTTTCCTAGGGTATTGTCTAAAATTTTTTGGAGTGCCGGTTTGGTATTCATGAAGTTCCTGAGGTGCTCTTTGTCATGAAAGCATCTTATTTCTCCATCAATTTTGAAAGATAGTTTTGCAGGGTACATTCATCTGGGTTGGAGGCTGTTTTCCTTTAGGGCTTGAAATACATCACTCCAAGCTCTTCTTGCCTTGAGGGTTTGCATTGAGAAGTCTGCTGTGATTCTGATGGGCTTTCCTTTGTATGTGATTTGTTTCTTTTCTCTCACTGCTTGTAGAATTTGGTTCTTCTATTGGATTTCTGGAATCCTAACTATTATATGCCTATGTGTAGATTTTTTTTGATTGAGGCTAGCTGGAGTCCTATATGCCTCACTTATCTGTATGTCAAGTTCTTTTCCCCTCCTTGGGAAGTTTTCTGCCATCACTTCTGTGAAGAGTTTTTTTATGTCATCTGCACACTCTCCTCTTTCTTCATTGACTCCAATCTGTCTTATGTTATTCTTCTTTGCATTGTCTAGCAGCTGCTGGATTGATTTCTCATGTTCCCTTACAATTTTAAAGCAATTTTTCTTTTCCTCCTCACTAATTGCAATCTTATCTTCTATCTGTGAAATTCTATCCTCACATTGGTTCACTCTGCTGTGCAGACTTTCGATGGAGTTTTTAATCTTTTGGAAATCTGTTTGTATTTGTTTTATGGATTTCATTTGTTCCTATATTGGGATTCCATCATGTTTCTCAGATCTTCTATTTTTTCATCTGTGTCCTCTCTAGATTTATTAATCATGTCTTGCACCATGAGCACAATCTTTGCTGTTATCTGAGTAATTATTTCTGATTTCACTTTTCCCAGATCCTCTTTTGTTGCCAGTTCAGAGAGTCCAGGTGGTTGAGTATCAGATTGTTCCATCTCATTTCCCTTTGGGGTTGCTGTAGGTGATCCAGAAGTCTGTTTTTGAGACTTGTGTACGTGTCTTCTCATTTGCCCGGGAGGGGGTGCTTCTGGCGCCCACACAGCTCACCTTCTCTGCCCTAGGAGCTTGGGATGGCAGCGGGGGAGCTTCCTTCCAGGTGCTGGGACCGGCTGAGCTTCTCTGCCCTAGGAGCCTCCATTTTTCATTTGATTTTTATTCTATTCAAATGTCACATCTCTTTTTGTATAGATTTTGCTAATGTGTTTGCCTAAAATTTACCTAATTCATTTCAAATTTATAGTATAATATTTCTTAAACACTTATTTTTTTCATTCATTTAAGTCTTTTTCAGTTCAATGTTTAGTTCAAATACTTGTAATTTTATTAATAAACTTATTGAAACAGTTAAAATTTTTCAGATTATTGCTTTGGCTACATTTCAAAGGTTTTTCTAATTAAGATCTCATAGTTATTTGCTTCCAAATAGTCTATGATTTTGTTTTTAATTTCCTTTTCAACTGAAAAAATTTAGAAGCTATTTAGAATTTTCTACATGGTTAGAATTTTTTAGGCTATTTGTTGTTAATGTCTAGTTGTATGGGTTATACTAAGTTTTATAGAGCATAATCTGTGGTTTAAAGTTTTTGATTATAGAGATTATCTTTGCATGTGATTAATTTAAAAATGTTTCATTGGTATTTAAGAAGAATATATAGTCTCAGCTGGGTGTGGTGGTGCACACCAGTAGTTCAGCTACTCAGGAAGCTGAGGCAGGAAGATTACCAGTTCAAGGCCAGTGTTGGCGATTTAGCAAGTCCTTGTCTCAAAATAAAATGATAAAAAGGCCTGGAGATGCAGCTCAGTGGTAGAGCAACACTGAGTTCAATTCCCAGTGCTAAGAGAAAAAAAGAAGAATATGTATTCCCCCCTTTAGTTACAAAGGTCTTTGTTAATTCAGGACTTAATTGTAATACTGAAATCTTTCATATGCTTCTTTTGTTTTTTGTCTCATTTTAAAGCCTTTCATTTTTTACTTTGTATAGTCTAATACTATGTCTTTCTAGATAAAAATTCACCATTATTTTATTCTTTGGTGGCTTTTGCTGTTTACCAATATGAGGTGTTCCTCAGTTGATTTTTTTTTCAATATTAAGGCAGGGTCTCACTAAGTCACTAAGTTGCCCAGGCTGGCTTGAACTTGCAATCCTCCTGCCTCAGCCTCTCAGAGTGCTGGGATTACAGGTGTGAACCACTTTACCCAACTTGAAATGTCCCTATATGTCCCTATATGTCCCTGTAAATGTCCCTATATGTCTCTATATGTTAATACTTTTAGTCAGGAATTTGACCCTATTAGCATCACCACTACAATTTCCTTTGTGTTAACATTTGTTCTTAATGTATCAGTCCATTTCTTTGTCTTCATGATTCTTAGTCATTTTGGTTTGGGTTTGTCTTCTATAATAAATAGAATACTGCATGGGTTTTGTTTGTTTGTTTTGGTACCGGGGTTCAAGCTCAGGACCTTGGGGTTGTAAGGCAGGCATGGTGCCACTGAGCTAAATCCCTGGCCCCACTGCATGGTTTATTTTTTATTTTATTATTTATTTATTTGGTACCAGGGATTGAACTCAGGTCCTTGCACTTACGCAGCAGGCGGCAAAATCCCTGAGCTAAATCCCTGGCCCTGCATGGGTTGTTTTTTTTTTTTAAAAACCTAAGATTCATTGTTTCTTTGCCTAAGAATTTACCCCATGCACATTATTTATGTTTTTGGTTTTATTTCTGCCATCTTTGTATGTTCCTTATTTATCTTTATCATATTTTTTTCTTTTGCCTCCCTCTCCTGACTTTGCTAGATTGGTTGAATTTATTTTCTCTTTCTGACTTACGTTGGTATTCTACTAGTAGTTACCCTGAAGTACAAATGTTGAAGAAGTATATTAACCCCTGTCTTAGTCGATTTCTCATCACTGAAACACAGTACCTGACACCCACAATTTAAAGGAGGAAAAGTTTATTTTGGCTCACAGTTTCAGAGGTTTCAGTTCATGGTTGGCTGGCTCCAAGGCAGGAAGTCATAGTGGCAGGGTCTGTGGAAGAAAAGTTCCTCATGTTATGGTACCCAGGAAGCAGAGAGAGAAGAGAGGGGCAAGGAGGGAGATACACTCTTCCAGGTCACACCTCTAGTGACCTGCTCTTCTGACCAGACAGCGAATCAGCTATAATGTTCCATGATCCAAACACCTCTGAGTGCATGAGGCTCTTGGAAGACGTCTAGATATTATAGCATCATATTATTATTAGTGTATAAAAATTAATATCTTCAGTTTTCCCCAAGGATTAGACAAGCCTTTCATGGTGCTTTATCTGCACATTTCCCTTTCCAGGCCTGTTGCATTGGTGTCCCTGGCTGTGTTCTTCCAGCTCCTGGAGGTGCCAACTCTAGAGCTTTGACCTGGAGCTCAGAGCAGTAGCCCTGGCTTCCCCTGTCTGTCTGTCTGCCTGTCTGTCTGTCTTTCTGTCTGTCTGTCTCTCTCTCTCCTTTTTTCCCTGTCCTCCCTTCTTTTGTGAATTCTTCAAGTTCCAATACATTTAATAGTCATATGTTTAGAAAGTATTTAGACTTAATTATAAGTTTTACTTGCTACTACTTTCCTTGCAACTGCCCCTCTTTATTCTCTTTATCTTTTCTTTCATTTCTTTTTCATTTTGTTGGAATATCTTTGATAAGCTTTTTAGAAGGGTGTTTGGACTGTGTGTCCAGCATCTTATTTCTTTTTTTCTTTTTTGGTACTGGGGATTGAACTCGGGTCCTTGCACTTGTGAGGCAGGCAGTGGAACCACTGAGCTAAATCCCCAGGCCTGTCCAGCATCTTCTGTTTGTCCTTCCAAAGCTGCCTCTCCCTTTTCCTCCTCTCTTGAGTCCCACAGGCTGATCTGTGTGGACTACATTAGAGCTGCTGCACGGTCCCTGTAGGTTTCTCTACATGCTACCCATACGTTTGTGGATACTACAGTCCCCACCCCAGAATCCATAGGGATAAGATGTAAGACCTCCAAAGATATAAAAATCATCAGGTGTTCAAGCCCCTTATATAAATGATATAGTATTTGTGTATATCCTATGTAGACTACCCAGTATACCAGTGGTGGTGAACCTATGGCATATGTGGCTGTATCATTGAAAGCTCTAAAAGCTTCACCATCATTTCTATCTACAGTAAATCATCTCTAGTTGAATTTTATAGTATCTCATACAATGTAAGTGCAAGTAAATAATTGTTATACTGTGTTGCTTAGAGAATAAAGGTAATAAAAAGTTTGTACACATTTAGGACAGATGCAATTAAAAAATATTTTCCGGGCGGGGGATTTAGCTCAGCGGTGCCACCACCTGCCTCACAAGTGCAAGGTCCTGAGCTCGATCCCCTATACCAAAAAAAAAAGTTGCATCTGAGGTTGGTTCAGTGCATAGTTGTGGAACCTAAGGATGTGGATGGCCGTTGTTCTTTTATGAACACCTCTCAAAAGACCCTAATTTAAATGGGTTGCTGATGTTCTGCTGTGAACCCGACTGGTCTGGGCCCTCATGAACAGACAGCCTCATTTCACTGATGCACAGTCTGAATAATCCAGTGTCAATTTCCTTTCAATCCTAGGTGTCTTTCTTGGTTTCCACCTAGTTGTGATAAAATCAAATGTACGATTTTGAATACATCATAATTCCCAGGTTCATGCGCAAGGTGCCAAGAGTTAACAAGCAAGCCTGTGGGCAGGGACCAAAGGTCCTGCTACCCTCCAGGGAAGCCACTGGAGAGAAGGCAGCCTCCTGGCCTCTGAGAGAAAGCCATCAGTCCCACCCAAGTTTTCAGAAGGCAGCCAGGGAGGGCACTGAGGAGCCACTGGGATCCAGGGAACCTACCTGGCTAATGGGAGTTGAGGCCAGTTAGCAGGCTGTTGCCGGCTGGGCTGTCTCTCTTTTAACTTCCTTGTCTCTGAAAGTCCAGCCCCCTAGTAGCACAGGAAGGTGTGAGAACAGTAACAAGATACCACTAGGATGTTGTATTGATTGATGGTATCCAACAGGTTGTTAAAGGAGATCTCTTGTAAAGTTGCCACAGGGTGCATTTAAACATATATTCATCCTGTAGCTGGTTTTAGTGAAAAACCTCAAAACTGTGTGACTTTGCATATTTCTTCCGCTAATCTTGTGATTCTTTCCCAGGGGCTGGGGCGTAAGAAGATCTCCCCAGATAAAGGGCAGCATGTTTCTAGAAATTTTAATCTTTGGGCAAGTGACTTCATTCCCTCTTGTCTTGATGGCTTTTCAAGTAATCAAATAGCCTATGTCTACAAGGAGGCCATGATAGTCCCAAACTTCAGACGTTTTCCAAAATGTTATAACAAGGTATGGGACACCTTCAAAACTGCGGAGCAAAGCTGTATGAAGCCAAAGTAAGGTTTGCTATTGACAAAAGGCTGTTTCTCCTCAGGAACTTTAATCCTCCTGGGAGACACTTGATGTGTTTGTGGTATTACTATTTCCTCTCCATTCTAAAAGTACATGTTTTTTGATCCAGCACTACCATTTAATCTTTGAAATATTTCTATTATTTTTAATAAGGTTGAAAAACATTCAGTCTTTATAAAATAAATATACGTGAAACTATACACATATATAAACCTTTAAGATTGTCGCATTTACCTTTAGGGGAGCTTTAAAAATTACATACATTGTATATGGTTACATTTTCACTTTGAAATTTCAAACAAACATAGAGAAATCAAAAGGCCCCTTGATCACATCACGTACCTAATCCTTATTCTGTTCTCAAAAGTCAATTGTTTGTTTTTATTCTGTGCATTTACAATCATAACACATATGCATAACTATATAAAAATTTAAACATAAACTATGGCCCACAGCATACAACATTCTATAACTTTCTTCTGATATTTAATCAGGATCTTGGAGTTTTTACAGTGTATTTTATCAGTATAATAAACTGATTTTATTTTTCATTGGCTGTACTATATAATCAAGTATGGATGCACTGTACTTTAAAAAATTATTTTATTGTTAGTGGGCATTTGAATTGTTAATAACTTTTGGACCATGCACAATGCTATGTGAACATGCTAGACAAACCTCTATGAGTGCATGTTGTGTGTCCCTCAGGGGTGAACTTTGCAAACACTGCCTAGAGCTGGACTGGATAGGACAGCAGGTCACATTCACAGCCAACTTGCCTTTGAAAGAGTGGGCCTGTTAAGCTCCTACCAAATGTATCTGTGAGTTTCTGTTTTCTCCCCTCACATTATCTTTTGAATGTTTAAGAATATTTAAGGACAAAACAAATGATTCTGTTATTTCTTCTCTTGCATTTTTATAATTACTAGTGAAGTTGAGTGTTTTTTTCATGTGCAGTGGCCATTTATGTTTCCTCTCATTCACCGAGCAGTATCATCATTATTCTATACCAAAGTTTCTTGTTTGTTTTTGGATATATTTCCTATACATGAATTTTTGAATAACTTCCCCAAGTTAAAAAAAAAGCCATTGCCAATTGGTAGGATTTTCCCCAAATTTAGATATTAATTTACGGGAAAAGCGACTTTATTCTGTGGTATATCTCCCCATTAATTCCTGTTTTATGTACTTCAGTAAAGTTTACTATTTTCCTCAGATAGGCTTGATATTTTGAATGCTTATTTCTGCATATTTTAAAAGCTTGTGGTTATTTTGAATGTTATATTTTTAAGTTGTACTTTTAGATTATTTTGGCCATTGTGTAAGAGAACTGTTGATTTCTGTATATGAATCTCTTATTTGCTCCTGCACTGCTTATATTGGCTAAACTTCTAATATTCTAATAAAATTAAAAAGTTCTAATAATTTCCCATGTGATTCTTTTGTGAATTTTTACACAATTAAACAATTTGCAAAAATGAAAATTTTGTATCATTTCTGACATTTATGCTCCCCCCCCCTGTCTTATTGCACTGGACAGGACTAGGTACAATTTTAACAGTAGCATAGAACATCTTATTTCCAAATGTATCAGAGCTGTTCTTTGGGGTTTTTTTTTTTTGGTACCTGGAATCGAACTCAGGGCCTCACACTTGCCACTGCTGTGCCACTGAGCTGCACCCCTGGCCCAAGAGAGCTGCTTTCCATGTGTCACCAAGAAACCTAACTTTTGTTGCAGATTTCAGATGGGCAACTTTTATCTGTTTATCTAGTTAAGCATGTTCTCTTATAGTCTTAGTTCCCTAGATTTGTTTGCCCTGAAATTTTAAAGTATATATACATGGCAAATTTTTCAAAGAAAATAAAGACAATCAGCAAATTTCTCCTCAGGTGCCCAGCTCCCTGTCCTCATTTTCTGTCCCGGGACTAACTCATGACGTTTTTGTGTGCATTCATCTCAAGGTGGGTATGTATAGATTCTCCTGGTTTGTTGCTTACACACACACACACACACACACACACCCTGAACAAACACCATGGTAGATACTATTCCACTGTTGCTTTCTCACATTCCTGCACTGACTACATGTGTGAATATGTCCTACCATATTGGTCCCTTTCAAATCTACTTTTGAACAAAATGTGGCTGCCTGATACTTCCTCACATGAATGTGCTATAGTTCTTGTAATCTTTGGATGGCCATTTAGGCAGTTTCCAGTCTTTTTTTTACTGTAAACAATCTGGAACAAATACAATTATACATAAACATGTGTGTTCACCTATGAATATTTCTACATGTAAACTCATAAAAATAAACTTAACTAAAGAATATGTGGATTTTCAATTTTTGTAGCTCATATTGTCAAATTTCCTAAGAGAACTCATGTTCCAGAGGACAGTTTCACTAAGTAGATGTAGAGGCTTATTTTCTCACACCCATGTGTCATCAAACTTTATATTTGCCAATTTGTTAGCCTAACATTGATATTGTATTTTAATTTGCATCTCCTTCAATGTATAAAGCTATTACTGAGAAGTCATTAATATTTCTTTTACTGCGAGCTGTTTATCTGTATCTTTCATTAATTTTTCTATTAGTTTGTCGTGTTCTTTAATCATTTGTTTGATTCCTGTACATGTTAAAGTATTAAGCCTTTTGAATCGAATGTGTTCCATTTTTCTAGCTTGTTGATTTTTGTTCCCGTGTTTAACACACACATTACATGTATATATTAGATTAATGGACTTTATTTCTTAGAGCAGTTTTGTGTGTGCATGCACGTGTGTGTGTGTGTGTGTGTGTGTGTGTGTGTGTGTGTGTATTGAGGGTCAAACCCAGGGCTTCCCACATGCTGGACAACCCTCTGCCACTGAGCTAAATTCCCAGTCTTCTTAGAGTAACTTTACGAAATTGCAGAATTCAATGAACAGTACTGAATTCCCATATACCCCTTTCCCCACAGACCTCCCCTCCACAGTTTCTCCTGTTTTTAACATCTTTTGTGGGTGTGGTACACAACCATATTTTTAGCCCTGCACATTTTTAAAAATATGAATTTGGGTGTCATCCTTGCACAGAGGCCATAATAATCTTCTCTGTATCATTCCAATTTTAGTATATGTGCTGCCAAAATGAGCACAGCCCTAACCATTTTTAAATGTACAATGAAAGAATGAATCTTTCATTTAATGGCTTCTAGATTTTGAATCTTACTTAGAACTTCCTAAGTTTGAGATTATTAAATCAGTCTAAGATTGTGGTATAGGTTCTTATTCTGTTTACGTACGGGGTGATATTATAGCAATTCATGTTCTGGCATTTATTGAGACAATCAAATAATTTTTTATACTGATCTGTTAATGTGAAAAGTATGTTAATGGATTTCCTACTCTTGAACCAATGTAGCATTGTTGAGACAAACTCTAGTTGGTTATGATGAGTTATTCTTTTGATACATGCAGAATCTGATATGCAAATATTTCACCTGTAGCCTTTTAAGTTTCTGCAATCATAATTTTAGCTATGAGTTGAAGACAGCTTCCTCTCCTTCTCTTCCCTCTTACACTGCTTACATGAATTGCAAATACCCAGAGCCTGCCTGCCACAGGAGCTCCTGGAACTGGTGCTGTTTTCAGGTACAGATCTTCGAATGTCTTTTCAATTTATTTTGTGAAGATGGGTTTATATGGTGCTTCTATTTCTTTCTCTCTTCTTTTCTCATTGTGATCAATATTATTTTTAGAAGAAATTATTGTTTCAGCATGATTTCAAACGTTTAGTATTTTAATTTATTCTCTTTAGGGATGTAAAGAGTCCTATTCCTTGACATTTTGAATGTTGTTCATGTGCTTCTGCTGTTTACTAACTCTACATTTTGCTGCTGCTCTTCGCTTTTGATCTTAATGTATGTTTTCATGTTTACTAATTCCTTTCTTGGGTTTATTTCTATTTTCCATTTCTAGCTTCTTACAGTGAAAACATAACTCAATTATTTTCAGTCTTTCCCATTTTTGTTTTTGTTTTTTTTTGGTACCAGGGATCAAACTCGCGTCCTTGCGCTTGCGCACCAGGTGGCAAAACCACGGAGCTAAATCCCTGGCCCTCTTTCCCATTTTTTTATAAATATAGTTAAGGCTACTTCTTTCAAATATATGCACATATACATCATAATTGTCATCATCATCATAGTGCTGCTTTCATTATTATTCATTTTTAAAATACCTTGTGATTGTTGCCATTTTAAATCCAAGAATCATTAAAAAGTGTATTTAAAATTTTATCCTTTTGTTATTTTTCATTTTTAATGAAATTACATTTAATTTTTGTTATTTTTTCAATATTTTATTAATTGATTAATTTCTGCATTGTGGTCAGTGATGAAGATTTGTATGATTTCTGCTTACTGAAAAGTTTAAAATGTTCTTGTGGTTCAGCACATGGTCAATTTCTATGACTGTTCTACACATGTTTAATGGATGTGCAATCTCTTTTTTAAATAACTTTTTAAAAATTATAAGGCCATGGAGGAGAATCCTTAAGCTTCATCTTCCAGTGTAATAAAAGGCTTTTCAATTATACATTCTGCTACTTAGCCAGTTACTAAGGTTTTCCTATAATCAAGCAACATTTTAATTTCAAAAGTCTCTGTATGGCATTTATTTATGAATGCAATGTCTAATTCTGCCTGATATCAAATTTACTTCTTGCAATAACTTGTTATTTTCCTCCACTCACTTTGTTGCCTGGGGTATTGCCTTTGTTGCATGGTGCAAACAATTTGTGATTCTTAGTTTGGTTTTTGAGGAGTCTGGATAGGCCATTTATGAGTGGTGTGTATGTTCTTTTCACGCTGTCTGCCTGAGGGTAGGGGAGAGGCAGGATTGATAGCCTGGATACAACCACTAGCTTCTCTTTGAGGAAGGGGCTCCCAGTTTGTCTGACATCTTCCTGGACCGCTGCCCTTACCTTCTGTCCCAAGTACCTATTCTCAACTCATCCACCTTGGCACTGACTAGATCACTGCTTGAGACAGAGATCTGATAGGGACCAGCCCTGGCAGAGAAACTCTGAACATGACTCACTCTAATGCCCCGGCCCTTGCTTCTTCCCAACTTATGTCTCCACATCAGTACCCCTAGTGCAGAAATGAACACATTTGCAGCAGACCTGACCAGTGGATAATTTGATCCTGTCTGCCTTTCATCCTTTAGAAAATCAGGATCATTTGTCATAGATAGAAGGTAATCTAAGAGCAAACACGGTGAGAAACAAACAAACAAACCAATGTGATTAAACTCCAGCTGGGCGTCACTGCCTCCTAGAGACTTCTTGTCTGAGGACTGCCCTTGGTTTGTTGAAATAGGAGATTAGTAAGCAGTAGAGGGCTGTTAGGCATATTATCACCAAAGCCAAGATTTTCCCTTTGACCTAAACAGAAGGTTTGACATAGCATAGAAAAAGTAATAACTTTCTTAATATGTAAGTCAATATAATTTAGTGCTGCACCTGGCAGCCACTTAAAAGCTGCCTCCCACATGTTAGGAAGTACAGAATATAGGCTTTTATGCTCAGTAAAACCAAATCTTAAAAAAATGACAAGCTGAAATAAAGAGAATATCAAATGACATCTCATGCATCCTAAATTAGTCATCCTGGTTGTTTCTGCTTTCTGCTCCTTGCAGAAGGAAACTGTGCTGGCCTTCCCTCTTGTCCCTAAGTTTGAAGAGATGCTGGTTTTGTTGTGGTTCATTTGAATAGAATGCCTTACAACAGGTAGCTTTTGTGACACCAGAGGATGTCCACACCTGCTCTTTGGGGCTCATATTTAACATAGACACAGTCATTGGGTGATTGAAAATCTTTTCGGGATTACCCTGTACATAACTCTGAAGTCCTTAGCTGAAGTCCGGGTCACATGGCTTCAGTTCTGCCCATAAAGAGCTCTTTGCAAAGCACATCACTGCCTCCCTACCTTCAGAAATGTTGTTCTCCAGGTGCACTTCTCTCTGCTTCTCTTCTTCCCACACGGAGTGCTCAAAAAAACTTCTACCTCTTCTTTTTTTTTTGCCTGAACACCAATAATCTCCAACAAAAGTGATGCATAATTCAGTTTCCTAGAAGTAAAATTTTTAAAATGACCAAAAAGGCATTCGAACCAAATCTGCAATTATGTGAAGGAGGAAAGTAGGAATTAATGAGTAGGCATTATATTTACCATCTAAAGAAACACAAATTAAATAACTTCCCCTTCAAGCCAATCTTTCTTCATTTAATTGTCTTCTATGTAAAAAAAAGCACCATCCAACTACCTCCTAATTCTCAGTCCACTGAACCAAGAACAAAAGAATACTTTACTTAAATGGAAAGTAGGCCCAGGGACCCCCAAAGACAATAACTTTCTTTGTGCAAACAAAAGTCTTCAATAATTTGGCACAATGTCAATAAGTTGCTATTGTTGGCTCTTTGTTTTAGTGGGTTGTTTTGAATAGAGGAATAAACAAGCAGCCAGTTAAAGAAACCCCAACTTACTAATCAATTACATGCAGGTGTTTATAGATTTCTTCTACTTTAATGAATTAGACTTGGACTTGTGCCATCCTAGAAATGACTTAGGCACTAAAAGAACAGTGGCTGGCTTAGAAATAACGTTTTGGAGGGATGCTGCCTAATAATAGCTCTAGAACAATACAGGGAAGCTCCAGTTATTCCTGTGTGTGTGGTAGGCATGTGCATAACTACTGTGTCTACATGTCTGCAAAAATTTTATGTCCTTAGTTAAAGGAACAGAGTGATGATTTCTAATAGGAAACCAACTCTTAAATGCCTGCGATTTTTAGACAGAGAAGCACATTCTCTTTTGGTCCATTTTGATATTCATGACTATGATTTAAAGATTGTCCCATGATTTCTTTTTGTTTACAGTACCTTGGGGCTGTCTTTGATCAACGCCATTCTGCTCTGGCCGCTGTGCTCTGGAGTCAAATATAGTGGACAGATTCTCCTTCCTTAGCTGATAATACAGCCATTCTAGGAACAAGCGCTGCATCATGGTGTAGTAGTCAATTACAACCCCAAAGTTCAGGGTGTATTGCTGCTGGCCAGAGGACATCTCACTCAATTCACCATTTTTGTTCATCTACAGAAGAACTGGTCCCATATTGAAGATTCATGGGGGGAGAGACAGGCATAGGGAAGCAGGGCTTGAAATGATAAGCTAAGTATAGGGTTCCCATATGTTCTTCAGAGTTGGGGGAGGAATCTGTGCTGTTATGGTAACACCCTAAGACCCACAAAACAAGCAAGAATAATCAATTTTCTTCTGCTCTTTGCTGCTGCCTACCATCTTTGGTCCTAACATGATGATGGGAACCAAGAAAGCTGTGCTTTGGGCTTTGGGGCATGGCTGCCCCTCCTGAGCCCCACCTTTCTCTGGGCAATACAGGACGGTGACCCCCAAGCAAAAAGAGGAGTCACTGTGCTCATCCTGGTGGTATGTGTTGAGGATGGGAAAATGTTCCGTGTGAAATGCTGTGCATTGCCTTTGTAAGTACCCAACAAAACAAATGAAAACATCTTGTTTAACACATAATATTTAAGGGAACATGTTACCAATATACCAAAATAATGCCCCAAAATATTAAATAACAAATCAACCCCTTGTCAGAGTCTGACTCCCTGAATTAATGGAATGAATAAAATTATAACTCATGTGCTTGACTGTGACTGTATGAAATTGCTGAGTTTGTTACGTCCAGTGTGTGATTTCTACAGAGTAACCAAAATAACCTCAAATGTGTTATTCTCTCTCCTAATCAAAAATTAAACAGATCTGCACGTTCCTAAATTGGACAATACAAACACAAGAAGACAAAGTATATTTTCTTCCCTCTGCTTTTCTTCCTACCCAAATAGAAGTTGGCATAAGAGGGCTCAGATTCAATGACAATCACTTCCACTCCACTCCCAAACTAGTCCAGCTGCAAGGTATACACAGGACAGTCTCAATTCTGAAGAGGAGAAACTCTGGTCATTATTCAGGTTGTGTACAACTTCGTATAAGATTATCAGAGGGCTGGGGATTTAGCTCAGTGGTTCTGGCACCTGCCTCACATGCACAAGGTCCTGAGTTCAATCCCCGGTACCAAAAAAGAAAAAAGATTATCAGAGACTGTGGTGGAAGATATCCTCCTCTGCTGGAAAAGACAGTTATTCTTTAGGCCAGAAAAAGAAACGCTAAACCATCTTTAATATTCTGCTATCAATAACCTTTGTGTTAGGCATGAGAGATTGTATCAGTCCTCCTCCAACAAAGGCGACTGTGGTTCCAAAAGGGAGTGGAGGAATCCCAATACAATCTCACAGGAGAAGTCATCTTGTTCCTCCAGAGAATATTTTGCAGCATCAAATATCTGTAATATTCTGTTTTTCAAAGAAGGATTTAGTTTTGCTGACACTCAGCAATCTGAGTTTGGTATTTTCAATCAATTAGGATAGTTTGAGTTAAAGCAGACAATGTTTGCTAATTGGAATCTGGGCTCTACAGCTCATTTGTTAATATAGCCCTGCCCCTCCCTACCAGACCACCCCCTTCCTAACTGCTTCATTCCCCATAGAATGGCTGTGCAGTCACATTATGACATGTACCTACATGAACACTGTGAGCCAGGCCCAAATGCCCGTGTATGTACTCCTTGGCCAGTGATTATCTTCCGAGCCCTTGCTCTGTGTTTAGCACTGTGCTGGCCTCTGGGGTACAGGGTGAGCAACAATAGAGCCTTTCCGGCCTCACAGTGCATCCAGACTAGACTATCTGTCAGACAGAGAAACATAACTGCCCCTGGCAATAGCCAAGATCTCAAACTAAGGATGCCGAGTAAATGCAGATCAGGCAATGATACTTTGAAAGGTCATAATTATAATTTTATTAAGCTGTGATCAGGGAGAGAAGATAAATGTCATAGCAATGTGTTGAATATTGGATACATATTATATTACAGGACAATTATGAATTTGTGTTTCTTGTGTGCATTAAAATTTGGATGTGTGTAAGGAGGAAAGCTGAGTTTAATTTTTATCTGCTGGATAAGAAATTGATTTTAATTCTTTCTCTGCTAATTAAAGGAAAATTAGAAGAACAAACTACTTACGAAAGCACTAAATACATTTTGATTACTTATGGATATAAGCAGTTATTTTGGCTTCATTTATTTATTTACTGAGAGCCTAATGATAGGTAAAATGAAGAATTAATAGTGTAATAGAGGGATAATGGGTTTATTCAGCAGATGGAATAAAGTCTGCTGTTTTCCCACCTTGCAGTTGAGAACACAAAGTCACAGCATTTGCTCTCGGGTGACGCCAGGCAGCATGTGGCCTCCGCTCAGATGATGCGAGCTAGTGAGCCATGGTAGAGGAACGGGGCGGGGAGAGAGGCCGCTCAGAGGTTCGGTTCCAGACACCTGGGGGAGGCAGGGGGAAGTCTCTAGCACAGACCAGGCATGGTGACTTACCTTGGGAATAGCTCAGGGTGAGGACGAGACACAGAGGGAGCAGAGGCGATGACAGCTTGATAAACAGTCAGCAGATGAATTTTTTTGTGCTTAAAACAACACAGATTTATTAAAGTTCTGGAGGGAGGTCAGAAATCCACAACAGATCTCATCGGACAGAAGTCAAGATGTCAGCAGAGCTGTTTTCCTTTCTGAAAGCTCTGCGGAGAATTCATTTCTCTTCCATGTCTGGAGGCGGCCTTGGCATGAGGCCCCTTCCTCCACCCTCAAAGCCAGCAGCATAGAGTCAGGTCTCTTTCACTGCATCACTCTGGTTCTCTTATGAATCTCTCTCTCTCTCTCCTCTCTCATACTCACACACTCTTTCTTTCTTTCTTTCTTTCTTTCTTTCTTTCTTTCTTTCTTTCTTTCTTTCTTTCTTTCTTTCTTTCTTTCTTTCTTCTCTCTTTCCTTTGGTACTGGGGATTGAATCCAGGGCCTTTATACTGAGCTACATCTCTAGGCCTTTCGCATTTTGAGGCAGGACCTCACTAAATCATGAAGTTTCTCGGGCTGGGCTGTAACTTGCAGTCTTCCTGGAGCCCCCCACTCCCATAGTGGTGGGATTACAGGTCCCCACAATACCTGGCTAGGATTTCCTTTTTAACATAGGAAAGAATGGTGCTTCTAAACTGAGGCAAAGAAGGAAACGGAAACTGACAGGCTGAGGTTTCATAGGATGGGGAAGGTAGTGTGAGACCATTGCAGTATTGAGCACTGAGTTTTGCACCCAGAAAAGGGACCCACCATGAGACCCCATGTGAAAGGGGTCACATGGCATGGGGGCTTTGAGGAGATGAATGAAATTTTACGGGGGAAGACCGAGGGGACTGAAGCTGTCTGGAGTGGCTGCCAGGTGGTAGAAGTTGGCTCGTCAGCTGAGAATGAGGCACCTGGGATGGAACCCGGAGAAAGCGGGCAGGATGTGGAGTCACAATTCCAGGGAAGCCACAAGCAGGACAAAGAAGGAGGAGGCCCAGCCATAGAGAGATGATTTGTAGGCTCAACTAGTGTCTAGGTCCCACTGGACAAGCCAAGGTTTGACCTCTGTGGGTGGGACCAACTTCAGGATGTTTTATAGCTCCCCAGGCGATTCTAAGGTGGGTCAGGGCTGAGAACTGCTGATGGGACTCAAGGAATGAGTACATATATCCAAAAGAACTGAATTCGGATCTCAAAGAGATATCTGCACTCCTATGTTCATTACAGCATTACTCACAATGGTCAAGATGGGGAAACACCTAAATACTCATCAACAGATGAATAGAATTTATGCTGTACACACAATGTGAGATATTACTCAGCCTTAAAAAGGAAGGAAATCCTGTAGTGCACAACACCATGGAGAGACTTTGAGGACGTATACTTAGTGAAGTAAGCCTGGCACACAGGGACAAACACTCCAGGATTCTACTTATATGAGATGCTTAAAATAGTCAAATTCATAAAACCAAAGAAGTAGAATAGTGGTTACCAGGGGCTGGGAGGAGGAAACAGGAGTTATTTATCAACAGGGAAGAAGTTTCATGTAAGATGAATAAGCTCTAGAAATGTGCCGTACAACACTGTACCTATAGCCAACAATAATGCACACTTAAACTTTAAGAGGCTAGATCTCATATTGAGTGTCTCAAAAAGACAGTGTCTCAGAAAGACACTGGGGCTTTTGTAGATGCTAGAAGGGGACTGAGAGAGAGAGGGGCATACTTGGAGAAGGCTGGAGTCAGCCAAGTGGGAAGTGGCAAGAGAGGACCCACAGCTGGCAGGTGGTAGTTGACAATGGGTGGAGCAGATTTATAGAATGGGAGCGTTGGATCCAGAAAAGCTGTATTAGTGAACTTGTTTGCAACTTATGTAGAGATATAAAAATTAAATCTCACTTGGTCTTTTAGTTAATGTATCCCCTGCATAAAATAGGCCCTGGGTTTAATCCCCAGAACTGCAAAATAAAAATAATAAGCAAAAAAATAAATAAATGAAAGAGTTCTACATGGAGGAGTTCTAGTTATCTGTAAGATTCCAGTGACCAGTAACTGAGGCCCCAGGGTGACCCCTCCATCCCCCTACTCCTACACAGATGGAACAATGGATGGTGTACACTTCCTGTCAAGACTCTTTGCTGTTAAATTTTCAGGAAATCAGCTCCCTACCTACAATTCATGTGCTCCAACAGTAGATTCTGCTGGTTCCCAGAGAACCAAGGAATATCAGGTTGTCAGTGGGTCTGGTGTGACCTTGCTAAGAAGACTTGGTCATCCCATTCTGGCCCCGGCTGCAGCTAGCATCGCCTCCTCTCTGGACTCCCTCCCCTCCCTGAAAATGTCCAGCTCACAAGTCAGGTATCCATACCAGATTCATCTTCTTGAAGGCTGCAAGTGCCTTGAGGACAGGATTTTCCCTTCATCCCTTTCACTTTTAGCTTGTCACAGATTAGTTTGCTGCCCCTTCCTCACCCTCCCACTACCTCCACCACATTTCTTTTTCCACTAACAACTTAGTGTGCAAATGATCAAGCACATGTTTTCAAAAACAGCTAACCACTAAACCAGTGTTTGCAGATCTGGGCATTTTTAACCTTCTGATTTTTAACAAAATGTACGTTATTCTAGCAAGCAGCACCATCATTTTGCTTTACAAACCTGCAGCAGTAAGTAAAGATGTGTCTGCAAAGATGACAACATCTTACTGAGGCGGTATTTGTAGGAAAGAACTCTGTGATGTTCCTGCTCCGGAGATAGATTCCCTTCAGTTATTTACTTAATAGCTGTGATCACAGGTAGGAAAGATAACAATTTTGCTCTGAACTGAGCATATGAAGGGATGCATCTCACAAGCGGAAGTGCCCAAAGCAAACACAGCTTCCTCAGGACTGGTCAAGACTAACAGCCCCAGTGGGCTGCTGAGGAGCCTGCTGCAACAAAGCACAGCTCAGGGATGTCACAAAATGTGCTGTGCAGGCAAATGAAGTCAGACCATCTCCTCTGCACAGGGTAAATTTGGGAAAGATTTTCACTAGCTCCGCAGCATCATGCTCTGTGTTTTAAGTCCCCACACACTCTAGTGCTACACGGATTAATCAGATTCAGAGAACACATTTTAAAGTCACACATGTAACAAACTTCTTTTATCCTTTCCCCTAAATGACTGTGTGAAGATCAGCTCATTGGTTTTAAAACATTTGGACAAAACAAGACAAAATATGCATAAGGTAATCTTTTAAACTACGGAACTGAGGAATCTAATGCCTGAGGAGCAGACTTGAACCTTACAGGCATCGGTGGCTACTAATGGCCACATAAAGCTCAGGAGGCCCTGCCTCCCACCCAGTGCCTGAGTACTCTTTGGCATGCCTTTGTTCCCCCGACCTGTGTCTGCTTTTACAGCGCAGTCGAACAAGGTAGAACTGTGTCCATTTATGGGAAAGTCAAAGACCAATAAATAAAAAGTTTAATTTCCTGATTCCCTGAAGTTGATGGGGCTTAGAAAGTACTCACCAATCCTTCCAACAATGGTCTTTCACAATATCATGGGTGCAGCACCTCGTATCAAATTTCACTGCTCATAAAAAAGAATCAGATAATGTTAAGTGAAAAAAAGCAGGATACGAGGTACACTGTGTTTACCACTAAAAAGCCATCTGCTTATGGCAAAAGACTGCGACTGTACATCCCGCTTAGAACCATTGTGCCGGGAGCAGGATTTGAGGAGATCGTTTGCCCTGTTTTCGAAATTTTTGACTGCTCTATTGGTTTTGTAACAAGATATTTTAAAAAATCAATCAAAGAAGGAATTAGAATGTGCTGTGTACACGTTCCAACTCCACACAAGAAATGTAAATACTTTGTACTGCAAACATGTACAAAAAAGGGAAGGGGATCAAGACATGGATGGAGAGGGAGGGAGGGAAGGAGATTGGGATGAAAGAAGGAATGAAGATGTGTTATGTACATGTACTAACTCCCCAAAAGGGATGTAAACACTGTATACTACAAACATGGACTAATAAAAGAAATCAATCGGTAAAACAATTAGCTAATTGTTTAACAGACACTATTACTCAGAACAAAAGCATCATTCAGGCTTCCAGTGGTAGGCAAATTAGCTGAAACCTGAAAATTCAATGAAGTATTGTAGAGCCAAATTCCTTAGTTTCCATACACAGAGTAGGAATTTCTACAGATGTCCAACATTGCCACCAATATTAAAAAATAAATAAACCTTCAGCAGGGTGCCATGGTGCACTCCAGCTACTCAGGAGGCTGAGGCAGGGACATTGAAAGTTCAAGGCCAGCCTGGGAAAATTAGTGAAACTCTGTTTCAAAATAAAATTTTAAAGGGCTGGGAATGTATCTCAGTATTCCCTATGTTCTTTCCCAGGTACTGCAGAATTAACTAATTAATTACATTTCTAAAAGCCTTCATCAGGTCTCTCCACCTTTTGAATTCTTTCAGGTAATTAATTAATGCTCAGCAAATGTTTACTCTGTAGAGATCAAGTGGAAAGAGAGGCAGTAAACCGTGCATATAATTTCTACCTTTAGTAAGAAAATAGCTTGGGGGGCCGGGGATTTAGCTCAGTGGCAGCGTGCCTGCCTTGCAAGTGCAAGGTCCTGAGTTCAATCCCTGGTACAGAAAAGAAAGAAAGAAAGAAAGAAAGAAAGAAAGAAAGAAAGAAAGAAAGAAAGAAAGAAAGAAAGAAAGAAAGAAAAGCTTGGGGAGGCACAGCTGGAATATTCACACAACTGTCCACTCTGCATGTAAGTGGACAGAACCAGTTCTGACCCAGCCTACCCTATGGTGTCCAGTTGGACAAGGACTGTATCTGAAGGACAATGCCTCTGCTAGACTGCCATTCTTTTTTTTTTTTGGTACCGGGGATCGAACTTGGGTCCTTGCGCTTGTGCAGCAGGTGGCAAAACCACTGAGCTAAATCCCTGGCCCTAGACTGCCACTCTTGCTCTTTGCTTTCTGCTGTCTTATCACCTCCTGGCTTCTTTTTCCAACCATTTCTCAAATGGTGGTCCTCGGGGTTACAGTCTTGACCCTCTCCTTTTCTTTCCCCCTCCCTTCTCCCCTTTTGCATTTTGTGGGCTGTTAACACAGCAAAGTCTGCCAAACCCTTGCAAGGTGCAGACAAGACAAAGAAAAAAATCTCTTCCCTCTAGGATTGCGCATTTCAGTGGCTGGGAAACATACAGACACACCAAAATGATTTCACAAAATTAATGTCCTGGGGTAGGGCCAGGGTTGGTTTCTCCTGGGCCTGCTCCCTGAATTTCCCAAGCTCAAAAACTTAACAAGACCAGATGTGAACTCAAGCTCTTCCCCAGACCAGCTTCTCCTTCTCCTCAGAGTCCATCCTCCATGTCATCACAAAGGCCAAAACTCTGGGAGTCCTCCCAATCTTACCATTCTGCCTGAGAAATGTCTCTCATCATTTCCTTCTTTCTGTTCGCATTGCTACTGCCCCAGTCATCTCTCACCTCGTTTTCATCTACCATCTTTGGCATAACTTGTTGCTCTTTCATAAGTCACCATGCTCAGAGTGATCCTTCTAAAGCACACACATGATCACATGGAAGCATTGCTTAGAAGATCATCAAAGGCTCCTGTCAAAGGATTAAGTTCACCTCTCAATCCAACCTCTGAATCTGGACCTTTCCAACTTGCACACATAGCCTCCCTAACCTTAACCCTAAACAGCTCAGGCCATAGCCCTAACCCTACCAATAACTAAAACCATAAACCTAAACGAAAACCTAAACTTGACCTAACCCAACTGTAATCCTGGCCCTAAACTAAATGCCAATCTAACCCTAAAATGAGCTCTAACCCTAACCCTAAACATAACCTCAGATGTAGGCCTAGCCCTACCCCAAACCTTACTCAAACCCTAACCCCAGACATAAACTAACTTTACCCCTACACCTAAACATAAAGCCAGTTCTAGCCCTATCTCAACCCTAACCATAACCATAGCAATAATCCCAACCACAACAGTAACCCAACACTAACCCCAACCATAACCATAACCATAACCATAACCATAACCCTATCACTAAACTTAACCCTAGCCCAAAACCTAACCCTAAACCTAGTCCTAGCACTAACCTGTCTTAACCTCACCCTAACACTAATCCTAGAAATAACCCTAAACCTAACCTAACCTTTAGTCCTAAGCCCAACACTAACCCAACCCTAGCCTTACCCCTCACCATAACCTTAATGCTAACCCTAACCCTAGACCTAGTTCTAGCCCTTACCACCAAGAGCTCCTGCCTCCATGGCTGGCTTTTGAAATTATTTGTGAGTAATGATCACAGAATTGGGTTTTGGTCTTCCTGAACATCAGGCTACTTCTCTTTTTTTTTAAAGAATTAAAACACTCATATTTTTTTAAAAACTCTGAATTTAGACTTGAGATGTACTCACATCATTATAGACAGCAGTACATTTACAGATCAATTGCAGTTGTGCTCATTGGAGATGGCCTTTTGATCACACCTTTCCGGTCTAAAAGCTCCTTCCAGGGTGTCTATTTGTTGCATCAATGTCTGTTTCCAGGGTTACTAGTGAGATTGAGGTTGGTTTTGTTTTGTTTTTTAATGTTTATTAGTTTTTCCATGTCTCCCAGAAGTCCTTGATGGAATTCCCTTAGAACGCAGGTGGAGATGGGATAGGAAAGGGGGATCTGGGAAGGATGCTTCTGAGGAGAAGAGGGTAGACAGAAGTACCCATTGCCACTCTTCCCCCGAGTCTGACACTTCACTCCCCTATCTGCAAGAAAGCACCTTCCTTCCTTCCCTTTTTTCTTTCAGAGTCAAATTCTGGCAGATTTAGTTTCTTCCTTGGGACAATTTTCTCTATTAGAACATCTCCTTTTATTCTCTCCTAGAGACATTCAAGTGAGGATGGTGGAGGTTTAAATCCTGATATAGGCCCACTGCTGCACAGAGACCATGTTAGGACTGGGTGCTGTTCTCTGCTAAGAGTCCTGCTCATTACTGCAGCATGTGGTGGACAGTCTTCAGCTGGTCCCAGTGACCCATGGCTCTGTGTCCATGTCCTTCGATGTCCACTCCCACCCTGAACAAGGGCTGTCCTCTTGTGACCAACAATATTGCAGAAGTGGAGTGATCATAAAGAACTTTTTTTTTGGCTAGATCATTCAGATTTTTTACTTGAAATCTAAATGAGAAGATGTAGGGGGAAGAAAGAGTCATAAAGAAAGGATAGGTCAAGAGCCTCATTTAGAGTAATTTAATTCATTGAAGTAGAATCAAGATCCACGGAGTCTTCAATCATGTGACCAAAAAGCTATCATGGATCCCAAGTGTCCCTAAGTTGTCTCCTTTACCATCTTTTTATTTATTATTATTAAATTCTTTTATTGGTACATTGTAGGTATACAACACAATTACATTTCTCATTGGGAATTGTACCTTTACATAATGCATCTTGGTTCTTATTTTTTGCCCATTCTTAGCCCTCCCTTCACGCCCTCCACCCTTCCCTATTTACAAAGACTTTATTTCCATTTTTTCCATTTCTCATCATTTTTCCTTTCCCTTCTTTCCTTTCCCCTGCCCCTCCCACTACCCCTACCCCTTTGGACCTTTTCTTCCTATTTTGCATTATGAATTATTCATTCTAATCATTGGTACATTTTAGGTATACAATATAATGACATTCTTCATTGGAAATTTGCACCTTTACATAGTCTCTCTTGGTTCTTAGTTTTCACCCTTGCCCAGCCCTCCCTTCAACCCCTCCATTCCTATGTGCAAAGATTTTCTTTCTATTTTTCCATTTTCTCATATTAATCCCATTCCCTTCTATTCTTTCCCCTAGCCCTCCCACTTCCTTCCCCTTTGCCCCTTTTCTTCCTATTTCACATTATCTATTATACATTTTAGTCCTTATTTACACTTTCAGTTTCTCACACAACCATCTTTATACACTAAAGGCCCATTTCTTGAGGTAACTTGTATAAATTTTGGGTTTTGCCTCCCTTAATATCCACAGGGATACTCTGGAGATACCAAAATCCATGAACGCACAACAAGTTCCTTATATAAAAAGGTGTAGTATTTATATAGAATCTATCCCCATCCTCCATTTACTTTTGAAATAACATATAATAATTGTACATAATTATAGTATGCTATTTCAATACATATATACAACGTGTACTGCATATCTAACTTCTGAAACTAGATTATAAAATGGATAGAAGCCAGGCATGGAGGCGCATGCCTGTAATCATAGCACTCTGGGAGACTAAGGTAGGAGGATTTCGAGCCCAACTTGGGCAACTTAACTGACTCAGGGAGACCTTGTCTCCAAAAAGGGGGATGTAGCTCATGCAAAGGCCATGAGTTCAATCCCCAAAACTATAAAAAAAAGAGGATAGAATTTCTGCCTGGCACCCCCTTCTTCTCCCAACTGTCAGCCTTGGGACCCTCTGCTCTAAAGTCACTCTGCTCTAAAGAAGCACAAAGAAGCTCTCATGGAGTGCCCATTCATACTAAGAGAAACTGAGGCCCCCAAACCATAGCCAGCTTCAGTCAGTGGACCTTGGAGAACAAACTTGCAGATGTATTCAGTCCCAGACTTTGAGTCTTCCACCTGAGGCCCCAGACAAACTATCTCCTGTCTAAATTCCTGACTTGACAAGGGGTTGTCTTGCACCATTAAGTCCTTAAGTAACTTTGTATGTAGCCCTAGTACCTGGAAGAAAATAAATAATGAAGTGCCAGTGAATGAATTTTGCTCCAGTATTGCCTTCACCCAATTGACTAAGCACTTTGAAGGTTTTAATCCCTAACAGAGGAGGTATGTAGTATATGGTTCTTGAAAAGAATCGGGTCTATTTGGGGACAAGGCTGTGTGATTAGGTGTAGGGACAACCACTTGGAATTTGGTTGAGATACGCTTTCTTAGTCTTGAAAGCGCACAGTGGCTGTACAGATGTGTACCACAAGAGGGCAGGTGTACATACTAGAATAGGGTTCCATGGACTTAACCTTAGTCTTTCAGAATTTTCTTCTTTTTTAAAACCTTCTTCAATAATTTTGTTTCATTTTGATCATTGTGCACAGATAGGCTTTGGTTTTGAAGAAGTGAATCGACATTTCAAAGCCCAACCAGCTAGGATAAAGCCTTCAGTGAGAGAGTTCCCTAACAGTTAATTTAACAATGCTATATTTGTGTTTGTTATAAAATATATTTTTATAATAAAAACACCTACAATTTCATTACTAAGAAAAATTGAGCTGCTATTTTTAAATGTCAGTGGGATAAACATTTCCTGACTTTGTGTCACCGCATGAATGCAGATGTGCTATTTACTCAATCTCATTTACTTCATAATGGGATTAAATAATGCTTCATTATTTCATAATGAACAAAGTAATATGCGATTTTGAAAAAAGAAGCAATTACACTTATTTTTCTTTCACCTCAGAACCCCCCATGCATTCTGACATTAAAATGAACTAATTTGTTGGGTAATTTAGAGTCGCCTCCATTTCTCCAAGAAAGATGAGGAAATGGGCTTCTCACAACCTGGGGTTTTTCTGATTTTGTTTTCTGATTTTGTTTTCTCAAAATGTTTCCTACAGACTTCAGCTATCATAGCTCAGGGCACGGTAGACTTTGGTCCTTGTTTTGTGACTGAGCAGTGTTGCTCTCCGAGGCAGTTTACAGAGTGGTGGCGCAGGGAGTGCTGGAGAATCCAGGCTGATGGCTCCCTCACTTGCCATTTGCCCTGTGCCAGCCCACAGCTGTAGAGCAAAGCCATAGAGCTAGTTAAGAGTTTGGGTGTAAGTCATGTGATTTTGAGCCCCTCAGTAGCTTCTCTTAACTTCAGCTTTCCTATCTGTGAAATGGGGATGCCACTTTCATTTTTCCCAAGAGGGTACTGTGGGGATTGCATGAGATAATGGATGCAAAGTGTCAAACCCTGAGTGGAATTAGCACTCAGCAAGGGTTTCACAATCTGCCCCACAGCTCCTGCTCTCTCTGAGCTCACACATCACCTGCAGAATGTCTGCAGGGTCTGGGATGCAGCAGACTCTTGACAGAAAGTTAACTATTATTGCTTTTTACTGCCCTTCTCGGTTCAATAAAAACCTTTAAGTTTTAAGGGCAAGGAGGTTAGATAAATGTTGTGTCTCCTTTAGCAGCCACATACAAATGCACAACCTCTCCAAGGTCTGCTAGAAGATTTCTCCAAAATGGATGCTTCTTTCACACTTCCTACTGTATCTGAAGATCTAAGTATTATTAGTGGGGAGGAAATCAAGATGCATGAAGCCTTCCCATTCCATTTTCCTGGTCAGTGTCACTAGAGACCAACATGCCAATCTATTCCTAAAAGAAGAAACTTCTAAAGTGGCTCATTTTTGTTCTCCTCTTTGAAGGGTCACTGTACTATGACTTTAGGAAGATTTTGCACAACTGCCATCAGCCCCCACAAGAGGCCACAGTAACAAATAAGATGTAGTGGGACATTAACCGTGCTTCTATGCCCAAGGTGCTGGGCTGGAAATCATTTTCGACAGAACATGCAAGTTCTGCACGCTGTTTGCATTAAGCAGGCCTGGCTTACACAGTGACTCCAAATGGAACTCTTTAAAGCTTTGCTCTCTCCCAGGATGAGCACACAAAGTCAGATGTTTTTATAGGGGAGAATTCTACAACAGCATACTTGTATTTTCTTTCCCCTTTTGACATGCCAAATGTTTCTTATCATAACATGATCTCAAAAACATTTTATTATAAGCTTTTCTTTTTTAAAAAAAGCACCAATAAATTGTATAACATTTAACCCATGAGCGTAAGCACACTAAATTTGGACAGGCAATAAATCATGACTCTAGTCTTAAAGTCACTTGGCTTAGCCTGGACAAGTCTCTTAATTGTTCACTGGGATAATCTTCAAAGAGTCTCTTGTGACTCTAACATTCTAGCAGTCAGCACCTGGCCCCTTCCTAAATCCCACGGGGAGGGTGGTGGTCTCTTCCGGGCTCTGCAGTGCCCTGAACTTATTCCTATAGTTGCAAGGACTATTGTTTATCCTTGGTATCCAGAGCCTTACACGGATCTGGGCTGTTTCTTGAAAACACAACCCAAATGTTGCTCCCCAGAATGGTGGCACACACTGTAGGCAATTGAGTATTTGTTGGATAAAATACAATAAATTACAATGTCTTTCTGATTCAAAATATTTTAAAAATCTTTTTAAATATAATTACAATCAGGATTGTTTTAGAATAATGTAAAATGCAATGCTTAAATAGAAAATGACATTTTAAATTAAAGACATGCTTTCAAAGAACTTAAGTTAATAGATTTTTTTTTTCTGAATGACTTTAAGCATGACTTAAATATTCTAACAGGCCAATAGTTTATTGATCAGAAAAAAACTTAGGCATTAAATTACCAGCTGACTATTGGCCTAGGAATCCCATTTGTCTTTAGCTTATAGGGTGATTAATTTGATAAATAGCCAAGATATATTTTCATCTTTGCAACATCCTAAAACACATACTGATGTTCATTGTTCTTTTGTGGAGATGTGTTTGGACCCACAATTAAGCATTAAAAAATACTTTTCCAAGGGTTGATATGCCCTAAATTCAGATTAATGAAAATGTCTCACTCATATGTAGTTTTTCATCTTGTTCTCTAGAGGATCTTTGCCTACTAGAGATACAAAATTCAGAAAATCCTGTTGACTCTCGAAAGCAGCAAAGAAGGATTTATATTAATCCAGTGCTTGAAGTGGGACCTAGGGTAGCTTGCCAAGATCATGCAACTCTTTTGTTTGGAATCCCCCTGCCCACCACCCAGAAACTCCGTCCTTCCCTCCCCACTTTCCTCTCTTCCCAGCTCAATTGCCTGGGGGTCCCTGGGAGTCCACCCTGGAAGGAGGCAAATCAACCGGGCTTCTCCAACTTCCTGCTATCCTCTGTTCAACCAAGAGAACTTCAGGCAGCATGATCTACATGCAGGTTGATACTGCTATTGGGCCCCATGGTGATGTTCTGGCTTGGAGCCAGTCCCCTTTTGATCCTCTGCTCCAGGTTGCAGGTTCCAAGTTCATCTGGGCACCTCACCTCTCCAGGAAGCCCTCCCTGATCGATCTCCTCTGCCCACTTCACAGTTCCTGACCCTCTCCTGGGTGTCCTTAGTGCCTGAGAGAATCTTCTGGCTCACCACCAGCCTGCTGCACCAGGCTGTGAGCTCTCTGGGGGAGAGAATGGTCTTTTTCATTAACTCTTCACTGCTGAATAGAGCAGGTGCTTCCCATCATCTGTTGGGTAAACAAGTGAACCAATGAATGATCAGATGAAGACCGCAAATAAGACCATGTGCAGGGAAGTACTTTGTACACGGCACAGCACTGTGTGAAGGCCATGGGTAGCAGTGACGATGCTCTGTGAGGCTGCCAGTGCCCCGTGCCTCACCCTGCAGACAGTGACAGGGAGGGGTGGGACAGGGCAGAGGAAGTTGGCTGTGCTACTGGTAGCCAAGCAGCTGACCCAGGGAGCCCTGAGCTCGAATGGCTCTTCAGAACTGCCCTCAGTGGGGCCCAGGTGCCCTGACCGCCATGCCGTGCACTGTCATTGGAAGGGGCTGTCCCCAGGAAGGGCTGTGACCCCAGCAGAGGGGTGCTTTATACCTGCTGAGCCCTCACTGGCTACCACTTCCTCCATGGAAGGAGGTCTGGGCAGCCGCATCCCACAGTCTTCACTACACCGAGTCTGTGACCCCAGGAGCATGATGGGAGCTGAGGAAGCTGGGTTCAGCAGATCCTTCACCCAAGGTAAAGGTGGCTTCATTTGGAAAACATGCTGGGCAGAGGGTCTTTGAGGCCAAAGTACTTCCGCTCTTGGGCCAGTAATGGAACTCTGAGGGCTGAACCTGGGGAACTGGCAATGTTCTGTCCCTTGCTCTGGGTGTGGAGTTACATTGAGTTGCACACTTATGCCACATTTACTCTACATATACATTATGAAAAGTGCATCCCAATAAAGCTGTTAAAACTCATTCGGCACTTTGTAACAACTGCAGGATTTAACCTTCAAGTCAGCCCTAGTTCTCCTCTTTAAAAGAGATACTATCATACTGATTTTACTGTACACAGTTCTGCCGACCCCCAGATGGAAACAGACATTTTGAACCAGACTGTGAACTTGGCCAGGACATCAAAATAATCTTTGGATTGAATCTGAATTTTATATTAAATTTGGACAACTCTCCATTTGCCACTCAAACCCTTCAATAGCCTCCCATCTCACTCAAAAAAAAAAGGAAAGAAAAGTGAAACATTTGGAGAAAAATCTAAATTTATTTTCAGTTCCTTTCACCAAAATTTAATTGAGCAACTCCTTTGTGCTAGGCATTGCAGCTGGCTCTGGCCTTACAAACAGTCGATTAAGGCCCAACGTCTGCTCACAACAGGCTCTGTCTGGTGGGAAATTCAAATGTGTACAGATGGCCCATGTGTCACAGGAAGAGCTAAATAGTGACTGAGCCACCCAGTATCCAAGTGAGGGCCAGGGGTCAACATGGTCTTTCTGCCCTTGCCAGATTCCAAGAGATGCTATCTAAATTGTCTGGCAGGTCTCCTGGAAACTGCCTTTTGCTCATGTTTGTTCACCTTCTCCAAACACCAAGGTCACCGTGACCTCCTCTGCAGTTGTGGCTCCTGGGTTCACTGCTCTGGCCTTTGTACCCTTCCTTATCATCTTTCTATGCACACAGGCGGGTTGCTCTTAGACCCATGTGCTTGCTCGTTGGAAAGGCAGTGGCAGTCCCTAAGTTCCTCTGCCTCTGAGCCTCCTTTTTCAAAACCCCCTGGGCCATCCATTTCCCTAGATAATGCTCTAGAAAAATTCATATGGTTTCAGCTGCCACTTTCTTGCCTTTTTAAAAACTGAAAAGCTACAGGTTTTGTGAGTATTTGGTCATCTTGAGGAAGAGTCAGGCCTTACTCCCAATTAAGATTAGTCTATAAGAACAAGCTGGATGGGGTGCATGGGAGACCTTGGAAGTCACACAGAGTCCTCTAACTGACTACTACCCAGCTTGACCAGTAACGACCCACCCCACTGCCTTCTCTGGCTCCTCCGAACTCATTCACAGGACAGTGTTGAGAACCAAATCCTTTGGTTTTGTTCAGACTCTTGTAACAAGCTCACCCAGTGCTGAGATGTACCTACCCCAACTCAGGGAAAGGAGAATCCTGCCAAAATTCACATGAGCATCTGCGTCCTTTACTTTCATTGGGATTTCCTGGTCCATTTGATAGTGGGCTGCAGGGAGGTCCGAGGAAGAGATCAAGAGATTCAACAGCAGGAAAGCATTTTGCTTCCACAATCACTGAGATAAACTTGCCTCTCTGAGCCTGTGACAATTCACAGATGGGAAGCCTAGAAAGTTTGCCCAGTTGAGAATCAAAAAGTGCTGCAGAGAATTCTGCAAGTGGAGACTTCAGGATTGATGATATCAATGGGGAAACATCAATGCCTTAGAAAACCTTTCAATTGTCCATAAATGTCAATCCCACCAATTCTCACACATAGTCCACTCTGAGGTCGGGATAAGATGATCTTCATTAATATAGCCCCATGCCTCCAAAGCCAAAGCAGAGAGAGAACTGATAAATTGTAGATTCAAGCTGCATAGATAGTCATTCAGAATAATTTACATCCAATCCTTTCTTTAATGTGCTATTAAATCCCTGGGTACATATTTGCTGATACAACATTCACAGTGAGGTTGTGAAGAGCTAGAAGGTACATAAAGTACTTTTTACACACTTCCAAAGTCATTTCAGCCCCACCTATCAGGTCCCTCACAGCTCAATGTCTCAGGGATTGTAGGATTTGGTCAGTCAGGGACTGACACAGTCTCATTTTGAAATCAGTCAATCTGCAGGATGATTTCAAGTCAGCTTCATATTACAAGTATTTCTAAAAATGAAGGAGCCAATACAGAAAGACAAATCCTTTCTTGCATCCCTAGGCTACATGCAATAGTGTTGAGGGCATTCTCCAAAATTATGTATGTGGAGATATACAAATGGCCAACCAGCACATGAAAAGATGCTCAATATTACTAATCATCACAGAAATACAAATCAAACCCACAATGAGATATTACTTCGCATCATCAGGATCATCAGTATAAGAAACACAGAAAATGCCAACTGTTATGGATCTAGAGAAATCAGAGCCCTGGTACATTATTGGTGGGAATGTGAAATGAGGCACCTGCTAAGGCAAACAATATGGTGGTTCCCCAAAAAGTTGAAAATGGAATTACCATATGATTCAGCAATTCCACTTACTCTGAAATATTCTTCTGAATATATACCCAGAAGATATTTGAAAAATATGTGTACAACCATTTTATAGCACCATTGTCCAAAATAGCCAAAAGGCAGAAGGAACAATTGACAGATGAATTGGTAAAGAATATGTAGTCTGCACATATAATGAAACACTATTCAGCCCTAAAGAGGACAAAAATGTTGACATATGTTACAATGTGGATGAACTCTGAGGTTGCTATGCTAAATTTTATAAGCTGTCACAGAAAGACAGGTTCCATATGATTCCACTTATATAAATTTTCTAGAGTAGTCAAATTCATAGAGATAGGAAATACGTAGTTTATAGGATCTGGGGGAAGGAGATATAGAGAGTTGTGGTTTACTGGGACAAAGTGTCAGTTTCACAAGATGAATAAATTCTGGAGCCTGGTTGTACAGCAGTATGAATACACTTAACACTACAGAAATATACATTTAAAAACAGTTAAGATAGGGTGTGGGGATGTAGCTCAGTAGTAGAGCACTTGCCTAACATGCACAGGTCCCTGAGTTCTATCTATCCTCAGCGAAATTTTTTTTAAAAGTTAGGTAAAATTTGTCACAGTTCCAAAAAATATGTATGGTTGCCTCCTTATAAGAATTGTCATTGGCTGCCCAGCATATGTTTTGAGTCCTTGACTAAATCTTTCTAACTTATGTCTGGCATGGTCTCGGTCAGGGTATGACAAATAGAAGCTTAGCACATTTTTATTGAATATCAGAGGAAAAGCAGGAGAGAGAGTGGGAGGAAAGGAAGAAGGAATGAATAGAGAATCCACAAAAGATAAATTACAAATGGACAGTAACCAAATGAGAAAATGTTCAGCTTCACTAGTAATCAAAGAAAAGCCCATTAAAGCAACAATGAATTTCCATTTCTCACTATGAAATGAGTAAAGATTTTTATTATTATAATTTAAATACTTAATGCTGGCAAGGATTTGTGGAGATGGATAACTTCAGACAGATCTGGAGCATTTCTGCAAGGAAATGTGATCATGCGTATCAGTGACTCTATAAAAGTTCATATCTTTTGACCTAAAAAGGCTGAATCCCAAGGGGCTGACAAAATACTTAGACAAAGATTTAGGGGTAAAGAAGCCTATTACAAAAAAAAAAAAGAAGAAGAAGAAGCCTATTACAGAGCTATTTATAACAGCTCAAAGATCAAAGCTAAATGACAAAATGGAGAAAGTTAGGTACAAGGTGAAAAATTTTGTGGCTACTAAAAAGCATATTTTAGAAGGATATGTAATGATGTGAGAAATTTTTATGACATATGCATGGAGGTTATGCATACAATAAGATCAGTTATAGAAAAAATATAAAAAACAAAGTGAAGGCTCCTAGGGCCAAGAAGGCGAGCCGGTCCCAGCACCCAGAAGGAAGCTCCCCCGCCTCCATCCCAGGCTCCTAGGGCAGTGAAGCTCACTTGGTCCCAGCACCCCAAAGGAAGCTCCCCCGCTGCCATCCCAGGCTCCTAGGGCAGAGAAGCTCAGCCGGTCCCAGCACCTGGAAGGAAGCTCCCCTGCCTCCATCCCAGGCTCCTAGGGCAATGAAGCTCAGTGGGTTCCAGCACCCGGAAGGAAGCTCCCCTGCTGCCATCCCAAGCTCCTAGGGCAGAGAAGGTGAGCCGCATGGGCACCAGAAGCACCCCCTCCCATGGAAATGAGAAGACACATAAACAAGTCTCAAAAACAGACTTCCAGATCACCTACAGCAACCCCAAAGGGAACAGTCTGATACTTAACCACCTGGACTCTCTGAACTGGCAACAAAAGAGGATCTGGGAAAAATGAAATCAGAAATAATTACTCAGATAACAGCAAAGATTGTGCTCATGGTGCAAGACATGATTAATAAATCTAGAGAGGACACAGATTAAAAAAATAGAAGATCTGAGAAACATGATGGAATCCCAATATAGGAAAAAAATGGAATCCATAAAACAGATACAAACAGATTTCCAAAAGATTAAAAACTCCATCGAAAGTCTGCACAGCAGAATGAACCAATGTGAGGATAGAATTTCACATATAGAAGATAAGATTGCAATTAGTGACCAGGAAAAGAAAAATTGCTTTAAAATTGTAAGGGAACATGAGAAATCAATCCAGCAGCTGCTAGACGATGCAAAGAAGAATAACATAAGACTAACTGGAGTCAAGGAAGAAAGAGGAGAGAGTGCAGATGACATAAAAAACTCTTCACAGAAGTGATGGCAGAAAACTTCCCAAGGAGGGAAGAAGAACTTGACATACAGATAAGTGAGGCATATAGGACTCCAGCTAGCCTTAATCAAAAAAAATCTACACATAGGCATATAATAGGATTCCAGAAATCCAACAGAAGAATAAAATTCTACAAGCAGTGAGAGAAAAGAAACAAATCACATACAAAGGAAAGCCCATCAGAATCACAGCAGACTTCTCAATGCAAACCCTCAAGGCAAGAAGAGTTTGGAGTGACGTATTTCAAGCCCTAAAGGAAAACAACCTCCAACCCAGATGGATGTACCCTGAAAAACTATCTTTCAAAATTGATGGAGAAATAAGATACTTTCATGATAAAGACCACCTCAGGAACTTCATGAATGCCAAACCGGCACTCCAAAAAATTTTAGACAATACCCTAGGAAAAGACAATGAGGATCACAACCCCAGGAAACCCAGCAGAATGAATCCATTGGGCATGACAAATTAAATGCAAAGGGGGAGAATCTAACAAAAAGAAGAAGTCATGACAAGGCTTTTAAAACTTTTAACTTCATCTCCCTAATGAGTGTATAATTCAATCTTATTATTGTACTGATTAGTATTTTTCTGATTCTAGAATTGCACACCATTCCTTGTGCTATACTGGCTATTTATCATCTTCTTATGTCTACTTTTTAATTGGGTTGTCTATTAATGAGCTCTAAGAATTCCTTATATATTCTGCTCATAGGTTATATGCATTCTAAATATGGTCTGTTTAAGGACTTTTTATTTTAATGATATCATTTAAAGTTCTAAATTTTGATGGAATCTCATCAATTTTTTTTCTTTTATACATCATGTTTTTTGTATCCCAGGTAGTTCTTGCCTACCCTGAATTCATAAATATTTTCCCTTATAATTTCTTCTTAAAGTTTTATACTTTTAGGCTTTCTTATTTAGGTTCATAGATCCCTTCAAGTTATTTTCATGTATGGAAAAAAAGGGTTGAGGTTAATTTTTTATATACGGATACCAGGTGTTCTAGTGACATTTGCTGAAGACACTATGTCTTCCTCGGCTCTTGAATCGAGTTTATATTCTATAAAATGTTAATGTTAAATAATCTTTCAAAACTCAGTGGACCATGTATGTGTGGTTCTATTTCTAGATTCTCTGTTTTATTCCAGTGATCTATATGTCTTTCCTTACACCAACACTGTCTTGATTACTGTAACTTTAGAAGAAGTCTTAAAATTGGGTGCTAAATGTCTTCCAACACTGTTTTTGTTTTTGTTTTTGGCTTTTCTGGGTCCTTTGTACTCCTACATAACTTTCAAATTTCAATATCCAGTTCTTCATTTATAGCAAGTGTACATAGACCTGAATTTTTATATATACCTTGTGTTTTCTAATCCTGCTAAATTCAAGTACAAGTTGTAGAGGCTCCTAGAGATTTCTTAGTATTTTCTCTGTAGATGATCATTTCATCTACATATAAAGATTTTGCTTGTGCTGTGCCAATCCTATCCTAGTTGTGTCATTTCATTGCCAGACTATTTTGGTGGGGACTAGGTTTCAAAGTTTAATGGACAGATAAAGAGTAAGCATATCTGCCCTTGTTCCCCACCTTAAGGAGAAAGCATTGTTATCTTCTCCATTCATATAAGGCATTCTCGCTTGAAGTATGGAGTACATGTCTTTAATCTGTTGGGAAGTTTCTGTTCTACTTCTAGGCTCCTGATAGCTTTTACCATGAACAGCTGTAGAATTTAGTTCAATACTTTTTCTCCAACTAGTGACAGGATCATATGGCTTTTTCCTTTCCTCTGTTAAAATGATGACTTTTGGGGGTGGATCTTCCAATGCTGAACCAACACTGCCATCCCTATAACAAAACCACTTTCTACATCCTGCCAGATCTGACTTCTAAGAGTTTGTTTTGTTAAACGAATTTCTATCTATGTTCATACTTTTTTCTTCTATTATCTTTATCCAGTTTTAGGATTAGCACAATGTTGAGTTCCTAAAATGAAGGGAGAAGTGTTCCTTCTTTTTTCTGCTTTAATTGTTTGATATAATTTATCAGTTAAAATGTTTATGAGCCTGCTGTTGTCATATAGGTAGGTTTTCAAGCTAGGAATCTACTTTCTTTAATAGGTGCTATTCACATTTTGTATTTCCTCCAGAGTCACTTTCATTAATTTGTCTTCCAAGGTACTTCTGAGAAGTTGTCAAATTTATTTCAAAAAAGATTTTTGTAACATGCTTTCTATATCTTTTTAAATTCTGTAAAATCTGTGGTAATGTCTCCTAGATCTTAATATTGTAATTTAAAAAATGTACAACTGACATTGTGTTACAGGAAGAAAAGGTCTAAAAGAGCAGGGGAATTGGGAGGGGTAGGGGAAGGGAAAAAAGGGAAAGGAAAAAATATGAGAAGAGGAAAAAAATGGAAACAAGGTCTTTGCAAATAGGGAAGGGTGGAGGGGGTTAAGGGAGGGCAAGGGAAGGGGAAAAAATAAGAACCAAGATACTCAGGTAAAGGTACAAGATCCCAATGATGAATGTAACTGTATTGTATACCTAAAATGTGCCAATAAAGTTAATGGAGAAAAAAAAAAAGAGTGAAGCATAGCATGTCAAAATGTGGTCTGTGATTTTTGGCTGATGTGGTTATGATAGATTTTCCTGTATTTTCTGTTGCTCCTAAATTTTTAAAAATGAGCATTTGCTATTTTTGTAATTTGAAAATATAAATTGAAAAAAAGCAAAAAGTGATATCACCATATGAGCACCTAAAATGTCCTTGGGGAACACAAAAGTGATGAGGCAGGGTCCCTATCCTCAAGGGGCACAGAGAATGGTAGCAGAGAGCTCCACCGAGGTACAGGACAGTGACAGTGCCAGATGTGGCAGTGTTTATATGCAGATGAAGGTCAGCTCTTAGGAAGGTGGTGTGTGCATGGCCTCAGAGGGTTGGAGTCCTGTCTCTGCCTCCTCTGGACTTGGTGGCGGTCCCTCCTGCTGCTTTTGTTCTTTGCTGGCATCACACATCTTAGATATTCTACTCCTGTGGAGAGTTTCCAGTGCTTTAGGGTTTATTGTCTCTGTGATTTGTATGGGCTCAACTCAGCCAATATAGGATAACCACCAAGGTTTATCCTTTCACACCCTCCCAGCAGCAGGATGCAAGTGAGTTTTTATTTAAGTATTCTCTTGGCTTGCATCCACTCCAGCAGAGATTGCCCCTCTCAGGGACCAAGGTCTGGGAGATGAGCAGGACCCACACTGCACCAGAAGCCTGGAGCCCTGGGCTGCTGTTGGGTAGGGCAGTCACCTCCACTGGAAGGTGGGGCAATGTGACCCACAGAGGGATGGTGGCTTGTTCAAGATGGAATCAGCAGAAGAATAGCTGGGACTGGTCCTAGCTTTCCCGATGGCTGGGTGTACACACATACACTGCACCCACTATACCCACTGCTGTGCCACTCAAGCTGGTGGCTGGAGACTTACTGCACTGATGCAAAATGAGACCAGAACCGGCTACTGATGGGAGCCAGATGGCGGCTGCTTTTCATACTGACACGAGACCCCTAATTTATCTTAGTGTTCATGTCAGGGGACCTTCCAGATATCTTTTTAAATTTATAATTGAAAAAACTATGATCTAAATTAGATGGAGTCATCTTCTATTTTGGTTTTTTATAATTTTCTTTTTCTGATTATAAAAGAACAAGTTCTGGAAGTTTTAGGCAATGCAAAAGTTAAACAGAGATGTGAGTTATAGCTAGTAGAAGATGTGCTCAGTTACTTGTAGATATCATGTTTGCTTGCTTATAAAATGCAGAACAGTATCTAGAGAGCAACTGGAGGTAAGAAGAGGACAACATGTTCAGTGTGCCACGGCAGACCTCCGCATGGCTGCAAACTCACAAAAGGCTGGAGAGGATAGCACTGCACAATAGAAAACTATATACAGGCATGTGTGTGTGCACACATGCATATATGTTTGTGCCTCTATGCATATTAGCTGAGCTAAACAAATATAGCTACCAGGCTGGGAGAAAGGAACAAACATCTTCAGGTCCCTGTGTGGTAGCACATGAGCAAATGCAGGTGCTGGGACTTTGATGCATGGTGGCGACACATGGTGGAGAAGAAACAGAGCACCTACCTTCATGGGATCTGCATGCTATCCGAGGAAACAAACATGAATCAGATAATCATATATTCAGAAACCACTGCCATTGTAAAGTGTTGTGCAGGAAAGCACCTGGTCACTGCACCTGCCAGGTAAGCACAAGGTCATAAGTTTGGTTCCCAGTATCGAAAAAAAAAATAATAATAATAAAATAAAAAGTTCCACAAAAGCGAGCACCTAGTGCTCTTTGAGCCTCATAGGGGGGTTTTACCTGGCTAGCCAAGCCAGGAAAGACACAAATTGCTCCCTGAGGACTGAGTATAACTAAAAAGTAGATTCAACAATAACACATGATAAACATGACCTTAAAGAACAGAAAGAAATTTGGGGACTGGACTTCTTTATTTTTTATTTTAGCACAATACAAAAGAAAAGCCCTGCTAGATTTAACTTTGTCGACGTTTAAAACTTCTACATTAAAAACCCTACCAGTGGGCTGGGGATTTAGCTCAGTGGTTCCGGTGCCTGACTTGAAAGCACACAGTCCTGAGTTTGATCCCTGGTACCAAAAAAAACCCCCAAACAAAAAACATTACCAGCAATAGTAAAAGGCAGAGTGCAAATTGCAAAACAAGATCATAAACATAAGAGTTATAATTGCCATATGCGAAGAGCTGTATTCAACAATAAAAAGACACATACATTAACCAAAAACAGGCTTAGAAAGAGATAGTGTCATGCACAGGTTAAAATAAGTAAACACAAATAGCCAATAAACACAGAAAAATGTTTGTCTTCAGTTGTAATTAAAAGCACATGAACTACAATAGTATGCATTTATTTATTTATTTATTTATTTATTTATTTATTTATGCCTATGAAATTGGCAGGGATTTGAGTGCTGAGGTATTAAAATGTTGAAGAAAGTGGCAGGAAACAGGTGGGAATATAAATTGGTACAATTTTTCTGGAAGGCAATTTGGCCGTATCCATCAAATACTTTAAAAATATGCCTACTTGGTAATTTCTCTCAAAGAATTTATCTTAAGAAAATCAATGTGAATGTCTGCAAAGATTGTGTGAAGGATATTAACCTCAGCATTATTTACAGTACAGTAAACCTGAAAACAACGTAACTGTCTAAAGAAATAAAGTGTGACAGAATACTAGGCAGGCATTAAAATTTGCATTGTGGAAGAACACCTAATCATGTGGGAAAATGCTCACAGTATATGGCTAAATGGAAACAGAAAAACAAGTTAAGCAACTGAAAAATTCAAGCAGGGAGATGAGGAACATGAACCACATGTGTGCAAACATAATACACTACTTGCAACAGGGTCACATTACAAATCAGTAGAGAATGGATGGATAATTCAGTGAACAGGCCTGGGATAATTGATTATCCATATGAAGAACTAAAATGAAAGCATAACAGATTACAGGCAAATATAAATTTTAGATGGAAGAATAATCTGTGAAAAGAAAAACTAAAACTTTTAGAAGAAAATACAGCACAGTATCTGTTATGGGCTCAGGAAGAAAGGAATTTCTAAAGTAACAAGGAGGACAGACAAACCACCAAAGAAAATATTAAAATTTTAAAATAATCTGTACATCAGAAGATAGAGACAATAAATGCAAGCGTAGCTACAGATTGAAAGAAATGGAATTCAATTCATATAAAAGAGGAAGAATGGTCCCAGAACATTTGAAGCAGTGCATTTTAAACCTTACTGAGCCTAGGAATCGCCAGGAGGGTTTTTGAGGTGTGGCTTTTGATTTAGCTGATCTGGGTGAGGCCCCAGACTCTGCATTTCTATCTCAACTGCAGCTGAGCTGCTTGTCCACAGACTACACTTTCAATTATAAGGATATAAAGGATTCCTGCAAATAAATAAATAAATAAATAAAATCTCAGATTAAATGTAGCAGAGGATCTGAGCTGGCAGTCTTCAAAGGTAAGAAACCAAGTGACCAATAAACATGTATGATGATGGGATTGCTGCTACAACATATAGTTCCCACAACAGACGTTTCTTTCTTGCTTATATAAAAAGAGCAGATGTGTAGGCTGGTGTGGGGAGGGGACAAAGTTCTTCTCCTCAGAGTCTATGGTGTCCCAGGCTACTGGAGACCCTGCCATCTTCTCTATGGTACTTCCTTAGTTGCTCAAGGAACTGGGCAGCTAGAAGAAGCAAAAAGGGTGGAGGATCCTGTATGGGAGGTTTTAGGGCCTGGATCTGGACATAGTGTATTCCGCTTACACCCATTTAAGACCATAGCTAACTTCAGGGAAGGTTGGGAAATGCAGTCAAACTGTCCTGAGAGAAAGCAACCACATTGGGTGACCACCCAGTGGTCTCTGTTACTTATCTGAAGAGATACTTGACTCACTAGTAACCAGGAATATGCATGTTGCATTGCTGAATTGGCAAAATAAAACATCAAGGCCATCAACTGCCCAACTCCAAGAAGTGCCATCCCCTGAGAATCTTCCCTTCTGCTTCCCTATCCCTTCTGATACTATTTCTTTACTTACTAATTGTGTTTTCTGTTTATTATGTCTTCCCTCTTTGAAATGCCAATAGCACAGTGATATCTATGTATTAATGCATCCTTGGTGTCCACAGCAATGCCTGACACTAGCAGACATTCAAGAAGGATTTGCTGAAAGGAGAGGCTGAAATGGAGTTATCTAGGTGGCCTTCTAACCTTCTGACCACCTGAGCACACTGCTCAGGCACCAGACATGTGCATGGCCCCTGAGGAAACCCAGCCCTCAGCCATTAGTCACTTTTAGCCTATGAGTCTTCCTAGCTGAGGGCCCAGGTAACACAAAGGAGAGATAAAAGTGCCTCACCGTGTCCAGGCAAACTCCCAATCCATATCTCTGAGTACAAACAGTGCTCGTTATGTTCAGCTTCTAAGCTAGTTTAGTTTACAGAGTCATTTTGCTAAGGTACTATTTATGTTTAATAAAATCCATTCCTTTTAGACATACAGTTTGATGAGTTTGGACAAACGTATAGATCTGATGAGGGCCAGGTATTTAGCTCAGTGGCTCCACACCTTCCTGGCAAGTGCAAGGTCCTAAATTCAATCCCTGGTACCAAAAAAAAAAAAAAAAAAAAAAGATCTGATGAAAGCAACATAACACAGAGATACAGACATCTGCATCACTCCATGAAGCCCCCTTCTAAGCCACCTAGCTTGGGAGAATTTGGCTATACAGCATACTAATAGGAGCCACATTCTCCCTTCTCTTTACTAGTAAGAGTGTACTTGCTTTATTTTTTCCTGCTCTAGAATATCCTTCCTTGTGAGCTCTTGCCAAATGTGTTTTCCCATTAGACTATATCTGTGTGATTTGTTCACCACAGCTACTCCTATGCCTGGCGGAATTCCTGGCACCCAGTAGGTGCTTATTAAATCAATATTGCAGGAATGGAAGACGGAGATATCTGATAGGTCTGGAGATTTGATTTCTGACTTTAGACATATATGTGTCTTAATCACTTTCTCATTGGCCCAAAATACCCAACACCAACTTAAAGGAGGAGAGGTTTATTTTGGCTCAGGCTTTTAGTCCATGGTGTGCTGGCTCCAAGACAGGAAGGGCATTGTGGAAGGGCTTGCCTCAGAGGAAAGCTGTTCACATGCCGGTGGCTCAGACAGAAAAGGGAGGAGCTGGAGAAGGAGATACACCCTTCCAGCTCATGTGCGCAGTGACCCACGTCTAAGCAGCCTCCCTCCGTAACACACTCAGCTACCGAACTCACTAGCTGATGAGTCCCCGATGAGTATAGTGCCCGCATGATTCAATCATCTTCCCAAAGCCCCACCCTGGAGAGCATGATAAATGGAGGGGATATTGTAGATCTAAACCATAACATCATGTGACTTCTTAGCCTCTGACAGGTCAAATATGAGTTTGAGTTGAGGTTACAGGCAAAAGACATGGACCTGGTTCCAATAAATCCTCAGCCATTTTCTTATCCAATAAATATTTATGGAGTACCTATTATGCACCAGGCACTGTACCAGCTGCTGGTTAGATGAAGATGAACATAAACATACACTCCACATACACATGGGGTTTGCCATACAGTCAGGAAGCCACATGTAAATCCAATGACCACACAAAATGTATTCTGGTAAACCACGATAAATGCAATATAAACCTCCCAATTCTGCACTCAGAGGTTCTATAAATTCTTCAACACATGAATAATCCCCACGTTCTCTTGGAATCAATGCTTAGGAGGGAAAATTATTCTTTGTTGTCAAGGTTAGAGATGTTCTGAGAATCACCATGTGTATAACAGTAGTAGGCTCTTTCAAAATAAACATGGGAAAGACAGAAATGAGCAAAACCACCAGGCTGTTCCCTTTCCTAATCTCTGGGTTTAAAACTACAAAATAGACCTTTCAGATAAACCAATCAGCCTCCTGAGTATTGTCCAGGTTTCGGCGTGGGGACACTTGCTTGAGAATACTAGAAATTACAAATGCCTTGTACTTATCCTTCAATGACTTTATGGTTCAGAAGGAAGCATACTGCTTATAAATATCTCCCATTATGGAACTTTTCGGTAAGCTCCTAAAGTAATTTCAGATCTCAGCTAGGTTTGTTCTCCCTGCTGCCCAATACAATATCTTTCAGGGCTGAGGCACTGAAGTTATCAAGAGAAAAGAGAAATTAAGACAATTTCCCAGCATCCTGTAAGCAATTGCATGTGAATGCAGGTCACCCTGCTGTTTGATAAATATGATATGTAAGAAAACCATAAGAATCAAAGTTCACATTCAGCTGGGCGCTTTATATGTATGTTGTGAATGTTGCTAGGAAAAAATGTGATAATATCCTTGCAAGCATATGACTAATGAGAATACACATAGCACATCTGAGACAGCTCAAATGTGTAATTATTGTGAGGGTTTCACAGACACATAAATATAATGATCTTCAGCTAAGTAAATTGCTAGCTACCAATGAAATAAATAGGGTCCCTTCAGAATTTGAAATAATCTGGAATGGTAGGTGGTGGGAAATGACTCACCTTAGCTGTTATCTCTGGAACAGTAATATAGGAATATATCTGCCAACGCTGGCGCATTTACATTGTTCTTCATATCCTGTAGAGTTTGTCAGAGAACTCTGGTCTCTGCTGACTTCCAGCCCCTTTTTTGATAAGCCACAACGCAGCATGCCTCAGCGAGGGGTAGGAGCAGCTAATATTGTTTACCGCAGTAGGCATCCCAGCCATAATATTTTTCCAAGAAACACTGATGTGTTTAAAGGTCAGGTTGATACTGATTTGACGGAGTAACATAAATTCATCTTTCTAGGAGTAAAATGGTGTACATGACTTGGTTTAAAGGTTAAACTGTTTTTTGTGCACTGGATAGGTCAAAGATACAAGACTTTAATACACCAAGTATAATTACCTGTTTGGACAGACAGGAAGATGTGGTCTAGGCTTTGGATTTTTGTACATATATTTGAAAACTTAGAAATCTATTGACATGTCATCATTCCTTAATAGCGTAGGGAAAAAAAATCTTACATAGGTGCTCAGTTAGAAGGAGTGTCTCTTTAACTATTTACAGAGCCGGTGGGATTTTTACGAATTGATTTTTAGAACACTGATGCAGTTCAAGAATGATCCTAGAGCCGGGGATTTAGCTCAGTGGCAGCGTGCCTGCCTCGAAAGTGCAAGGTCCTGCGTTCGATCCCCGGTACCAAAAAAAAAAAAAAAAAATACAAAGTTCCCCAGTTAGGAAAAGTACAGAGTAGGCACTAAATAAAAACTTTGTAGATACATTTTTTAAAAACCCACCGAGTTGGTTTTGATAAATGAGAAATATGGATAGATTTCTTGCAACCAGAATCTAAAGATAGACAAATCTTGGACCCAGTGAATTTCTTTCATTCGTTCCTTCATTTATTCATATGCTTTTTTTTTATTCAACCCCCAAATAAAGTATTAAGCACCTATCATATCACTGCACTATGCTGGATAGTGAGATTAATTGAGAAGATGTCATCCCGATCGTGCAGATTTACGGCCTGTTAGGGAATTGCAGTGAAGTGAGCAGATGGGAGAGGGAGGAACTGGTACCTCAGCCCTGCCCAGTGGCAGCTAGGACCTGGCCATCCTAGCGGCAGCCTCCCCTCCCGAACTGAGTCTTTTTGCCCTGCTCTTGCCAAGCCTCACAGAGCACAGTTTTATAGGAAAAACGCTTCTTTTCCTTCGACTTTCTCCCCACTTACCCGCTGTCCCACATAGGCCCCGACCTATGCTCGGCAGCAGGTTTGTGAGGGCCATTCCTCCAGGTCCGGGGAGAGGCCTGGGCTGCACCAGAGACCGGGCTAAGGAGACCGAGCCTCTAAGGCCCAAGATTTTTTGTTTTTATTGTTTTGGGGGGGGTTTTGGGTACTGGGGATCAAACTCGGGACCTTACCCTTGCCAGGCAGGCGCCGGAACCACTGAGCTAAATGCCCGGCCCTAAGGCCCAAGTTTTATCCTGCAGCGAAGGAGCAAAATGCTTCCGGTTTTTTGTTGTTATTTGTGGTTTGGTTTGGTTTTGTTAACGGACAGTGAACCCAGGGACCTCACACCAAGCTACATCCCCATCCTCACCCCCTTTATATTTTTCATTTTGAAACAGGGTCTCGCTAAATCCCTCAGTCTGGGCTCAAACTTGTGATTCTCCTGCCTCAGCCTCCCACTGCTGGGATCACAGGCCTGCGCGAGCAAGGCGGGCTTAATCCACCGAGTTTATCTGACCAGCCCACTGCGTCAGGCCGTGACTATTTTTACTTCAATGCCCAGACACCTTGCAGGCTGGAGACTCCACCTCTCAGGGGTGAAGGAGAGGCTCAGTCTTGCAGGCTCGGCCTGCAGCCACACCCGTCTGTTGTCCCAAGGTCCGCGCTGGCGGCCCTGGAACTGGCCTGCGGGGTTGCTGGTTTAGGCACCAGTTTAGCGGTCCCCAAACTTTGCGGCCAATCTCATGCCAGGAGTAAGAATAACCGCACCGGCTCTGGTGTGCTCCGCGAGGTCTAGGTGTCAATCAGCAAGCTGGGGGGTGGGTGGGGGGTTTCATGGGAGACCAGCAGCCCAGGTGAGGTCACTCCCCGCCCGCTCTCGGCCTTGCCGAGGAGCAGCTGCTACCTCCCGGGCGGGGTGGGGGGGCCCTTTGGGCTGGGGCGCAGCTGGAGCCTCCCGGGCAGGACCTGCAACCCCCACTGGGACTCTCCCACTGTCGCTCAGGAAGCAGGCCGCTTTGTCTTAACCGCATGCCTTGGAGCTTTCTTGAAGGGAAGGATTAAAATGTTAATTTTTACACAAGGGAATGGAATTCTCCGTAGCATGGGAATATGATCCAGAATTAAACTAAAAAGCAGTAGCCCTGGTTCGAGAGTTTGGAGGGTCTAGACTGATTCTCCTTACCCTCTCCACTTTGTCCTTTTCTTCTCTGTACTCTGTTGACGTCTAGCGCATGGGGCCCGCACTGTGCATGCATGGTTCATACCCTTCTGGGAGCACACCGGAAGGACAAGTGAACTTAGGTAGATGGAATCAGGTGTGGCTTCGCTGGGCTCTGAAGGGCTGATAGGGAGAACAGTAGAAGAAAGTGTGGGAAAGGGTGGGGCAGTCCAGGGAGTGAAGAAAATCCTCCCTGGAGAGGAATGTGGTGGCACACATCTGCAGTCCCAGCTGCTCAGGATGCTGAGGCAGGAGGATTACTTGAGCCCAGGAATTCAAGGCTAGCCTGGGCAACATATCAGGATCATGTTTCAAAAGGGGCGGGGGGAGAAGAGAAAGAGGGAGGAAGGAGGGAGGAAAGAAGGAAGAAAGGAGAAAAAATGTTCTTGGTTCTGACAGATGTTGTGTTGGAAGCTGAGTTTTATTTATGACGAGTGCTTCCCCTGCTATGTTTTAAAATAAAGAATGACAGTTTTCACTTCAGAGTTCATGAAGAAAATGCAGATCCTGTGCATTTCTGGACATACCTGCCTAGGGACTGGCTCTGGGCTAGTTTCACGTCCCAGGAGTGACATGGGAGCCACAGCTGAGCTCTCTCTCTCCCAGGACAGGTGAGGAAGTGGAGGCACTGACTTGTGAGGCAGTGAGGGAATCTGGTCACCTCCCTGCTGGGGTGTAGACTTGGCCCCTCATGTGTGCCCTCGGTCTCCCACAGAGAAGCAAGATCACGCACAAGGGAGACTTCCAGAGTTCACCTGCTGCCCCTGGGACCCTGTCCAGGGTGGGGACCATAAAGAAGCCTTCCATCCAGGCTTGGGGGACATCTGTGTGAGCTGAGTGCAACCCTCCCATGTGGCTCCTGAAGAGATTGTGGGCTGTGATACATCAACATCCCTAAAGATGACCCAGGATCACTACACACCCTGCAGATGCAGGGCTGAGGCCAGAGACTGCCAGCTAACAATATAGGGTGGGTGGGGACCCTGTCTCCCTAGATGAGTCATCGGGAGTGAGTAACACCTGGAAGAGGTGGCACCATCTTTCCCCAGCATTTTCTAAACCAAGCTGGCAGGCTGGTGGGCACCGTTGTGCACAGGTAATAATTCAGCCAGAAACAAGTGTCATGATTCACATTACAGCTAATGTCTAGCTAATATCCCCCAGCAGGGATGAGCAATTACAAATTCCTGAATTATCTTCCGTGTCTGTACCTCAAACAAACAAGCAATCATCTGCTTTGTGAACTAACCCTCTGTGGGATGATCGGGCTTAAAGGTTGGGAGACAGAGGACCTCGGAAGGGAGACCTGGCATTGCTACATCCTGGCCATGCATTTTCAGTAAGTTACAGGAAGTTCCCCATATAGTCATTATTATAGTTTCCATAATAATCAACTTGTCTCATAGGGTTACTGTAAAGATTTAATGTGGTTATTAATTAAAAGTTCCTCACACAGAGTAAACATACAGTAAATGTTAATTGCTAGTCACTGAAAATTAGACCAAAAATATTGGGCTGTGGGCATTAGTGATACAAGTATGCTTATATATCACAAATATATTTCATTTCCCAGAGTCTTCTATTTCACAGAGCCAAATTGAATCAACACTTACACCTGCCAACTCTTCTAGCCAAACAAGCAAGCTAAAACAAAATTGCTTTTGAACTCAGCAACTATCTGGTATTTTTTAGCAATTGCTCTTGCTCTCGGCTGAGGGAATCAGCTAAGCTCCCATTATCAGTGTGGTCCCAGTTAAGACTCACATGGAAATGGGCCATGGTAGTCAGCATCTCCCATTTGCAAAGTCAAATCTCATAGACAGGGCTTCAGGCACCCATGGAACACTATTGAGGTGCCAAGAGGGTTTGAGGACATACTGTGGGCTTGACTTAGAAACAGAATGATGTAAAAAAAGAAAGAAAGAAAGAAACAGAATGACATGTTTTGCTTAAAAGGGGGAGGGTTGTCCTTTTGGGCTCTGTAACTGAAAGGCCATCTTGGAGAGATGGCCATCTTGGCTGTGACTGGGACTCTGGGGTATCACTGGGTGGCCCGGACAAGGGACTTGACTCCTGTGATCCTCAGATTCCTCAACAGTAGAATGTGGCTTGTAATCTGAGATCCCTATTCTTTATTTTTAAGCAGTTCAAATAGGAGTAGGACACATTCACAAAAGCTTAAGTAAAGGAAGGTCTTTTGGAAGTCCAATAGGAAAGGCTCAGGATTCTATGTAGAATGGGTCTCCTGGGAACCAGGGTGATGGAGGAACAGCTGTGTGATCATACCTAGGACATCTCTCCATCTCCCTTTGCTTCTGTCTCCCCAGCTCTTGTTCTTCCTGCCCCAGGTCCCCAGTTTCCACTCCCTCATGGGCACACAGCCCAGCATAACACCCCTGACCCATCAACACACACTCCCACTCCACCCTACAAAGGACTAACTATCCCAATCTTTTGGGTTTTCTTTCTGAGAAAGGAATCAGATTGGCCCAGCCCACCTTATCCAGTCATACAGCACTGAGCAGCCTGTAGTTGAGTTTCCCCTGGATCATTACTCACCTTTTGGCCAGTCAGCTGTGGCCTAGGACTGGGAAATGTCCTTCAGGGAGCAAGTAGCACGAGCTCCACCCAGAAAATACCAAAGACCAGCCGGGCTCCAGAGGTCCTTCTGCCCCTGCTCAGCCTCCCGCCTCCTTCCCACATCTGCAGGGTGCTGAGAAGCCTGCAGTGCCTTCTCTCTCTTCTCTCTGCTTGGCCCAGGCTCAGTGGGAGCCTCTCCACACAGCCCCTCCTCTGCTTCCTTTCTCTTTCAGTTCTGCCTGCCTCTGGTGAATGAGAGTTGGCTGGTGCCTCTGAAGCCCTGAGGTCCTGGCTCAGCTCCTTCCCTTACAATCCACGTCCCCTGCCTCTCTGAGCCCCAGCTGTCTCATCTCTTGCTGGACAAACTGAGGTCTTACATCTTCCCAAGATTGAATCTGTCTCCATTCCTCCCTTCCCTCCCTCCTTCATTTTCCCTCTTTTCCTCTCACAAACTTTTACCTACCAGGTGCCATCAGTGTAGCAGCGAGAGAGGATGCTATATTTTTCTAACCCTCTCAAAGCTTTCATACCTGAAAAGACAAACATACACATAGTGACAGTGAAGCAGGGGTCTCCAATGGTCAAGGGCATAAGACTCACTGGGAGGGCTAAACTACAAATGGCAAAGGACCAGCATTTGAGAACCACTGAAGTAGGGCATATGTAGTCAGCTCAGTGCAAGAGAAGCCCTGATCATGACCTGTTAGGGAGTGGGGGGTGGGGACAGGGAGTTGGAGCAGGCTGGTGACCTGGGCTGAGTCCCAAGTGGTGAGGGGGGCAAAGGGAAGACAGGTATGAAGGAAAGCATGTGTAAAGGTCCTGGGGTGAAAAGGACTGCAGGCAGATAGACAAGCAGGTTAGTGTGGCCACACTCTGGATCGTAGCAGTAGATGACAAAGTGAAAGAGGTTTCACTTTAACACCCTGCAGAGGTTAGTCCTGCCCAAGTGCAAACCACCACAGAGTTTCAAGCAGAGAGGAGCAAGTCAGATTTACTTGTTTTAGGACAATCACATTGGCTAGCAGGTGGAGAATATAGAAGGCATGAAAGTTAGTTGAGAAACCCTTGAAGCAATCTGGGCACCTGATGGTCTAAATGTGGTTTATGGCCCCCGAGCATCCATTGTGATTAAGGCTTGGTCTCGGGGGTGGTGCTGCTGGAGGTGGTGGGATCTCTGGGAAGTGGGGCCTGGTGGGAGATGCTGAGGCTCTCGGTGGAGGACTGACATGAACGGAGTGAGCCTGCACCTGCCGTCCTCTGGCCCTCTGCTGCTAGGTGAGGCGCAGTCACCTCCTCACTCGCACACGGTGACCCTCATTGCTTTGGACCACGACGTGATGCAGCCCAGAGCAGAGTCAGTGCCCTTGAGCCTCAAAACTGTGAGCTAAATAAACATCTCCTTTCTCGTAAGTAGCCCATGTCAGGGATTTTGTTACAGTAATTGAAAAGTTGACTAATAAATACACGGCCCAAATTGGGTGGTGCCATCCTGAGGGCAAGGAAATGAATATAGTCTTGGGGGATGAAATAGATAGGAAGTAGGTGCAGAGGTGGGGTGCAGGGGAAAGGGCCTCAAGAGCAAAGGTTGGAAGCCAGAAGGGACTCTTCTGAAACAGGGATCCTTGGATATCTCATTGGTCGGGAAGCAGCAAATGAAATATTTTTGTTTCTCTGTCTCTCTGGGTTCTGAGTTCCCAGGTTGAGACACAGAAGGTTGGGTGTAGAGGAGGGGTATGCCTAGGGCATAGTGGACAGGACTCCTCACCTGAAGAAGAGGAATTAATTGTAAGAACACTTGGATATCTCAAGGAATCTGAATCTAGGAATGGGACCAATTTCTGGAAGATGACAGGGTAAGTACAAGCTTCTTGTTTTTCTCAGGTCTTTTCTCTCTCCTGGAAGACTGAATTCTTCTCTTCCTGCCTGGTGGAATCCAGCTGTCCTACACACACCATTACCTAATATTCTTGCTGAACTATAGGTTCTAATTCCTGGGAGAGAAAATTCAATCAGTCCACTTCGGGTAGGGTAGCCAGATTTAGCAAATAAAATTAAAGGATGCCTACATATTGCATGGGGCATACTTACCCTATGTAATTATTCACTGTTTATCTGAAATTTAGACTTAGCTGGGCATCCTGTATTTTTAGGGTAACTCTCACTGTGGGCCATGTTCCTCCTCACACTAATGAGTTGTGGCAGTAAGACAGGGAGGGCACCGTGGCTGCTAGGTGCTCTGTCTCTGTGGATGGGAGGAGAAGTTAAGAGATGAGTCAAGCAGATGCATCAGAGTAGGGCTGTTCCCAGGCTGTGGCTCCGCCTAGTGGGCTGTGAAGTGAGAAAGGTCCCTAACTGTGAGCGCTGGGCTCTCAGGAGGAGCAGGCAGCCCAGAGTCAGGGAGGCTGGGAAGATGGAGTCTTACAAGTCCTGCCCGAAGGCTCTCGGGCCTGGGCTCAGGGTGAGCCCTAAGACCCAAGGAAAAGGAGCCCAGGGTGGGGGTGGGGAAGTGGGGAAGTGGGCTTGCTGCTAAGCCAGGTTTGGGCTCGGGCGTAGAGACCCAGACAGATTCACTCATCTGGCTGGACACAGGTGGGGCGCAGGCAGTAGGACAGTCCCAGGTCATCTGTTCTACCTAGTTTGTCCTTTCTGTTTCTCCTGTTGGCTGCTTGGGAAGGGATTAGTACAACATCTCTGTGTGTTCTGGCATAGTGCCCAGCTCTGAGCAGGGGCTCATTTGTGTTTACTGCCTACATATGTTGGTCCCAAATCTGATTCCTAAACTGAACTACGGACATGAGAACTGGACCAAATGGAAAATCCTGGAATGGGTGCTGAAGCTTCGTAATTCCCACTTGCTTCAGGTTGGCACCAACCCTATAGTCTGGGGCAGGCTGAGCTGGGGACTGGGAGTCTCACAGTCACAGGTTCCACTGAGGCTGGCTGGTATGGCTAGAACCCCAGGAGGTGTGCTTGGAGACTTTTGACCTTTACAAAAAGGGAAACAGAGGCTCAGAGAGGGATTCATACTTTTAGAGGCTGTGACCAGTACCCATCCCAAAACATTAGGCTATAAAGTAGTATTTGCACAAATATGTTACAGGGTGCTATTGCACTTTGGGAAAATACACTTAGAGAGGTTTTTTTTAAGTAAGTTGCTTGAAGCAGTGAACGATGTTACTAATTGCAGTGAGGTGTGTGGCCTTGAAGAGGGTGAACTTGTGCTCAGTGGCCACCCTTTCCCAAGCAGACGGGCAATTTCCATTCCCTGTTTCTCCAGGACCGCTTGCATGAGAGGAATTTGAGAGTGTGTATAACAAAAGACTCAGTTCTTAGAGGACCTTCCCTGGAAGGGAATGCAGAAAAACAAAACCAAAAGTGAAAAGTGGATGGGAATGAGCATCCAGGGAAGAATGAAGGAAGGGGGGAACTCCTATGAAATATGAAATAGAACATATGAAATAGAACACTGCCCCTCCACAGGCAGGTGCGGCAGCATTCCCCTGGTGCCAGCTGGTCCTCAGCCTGTCCTAACAGCCAAGGATGCAGTCTCCATGGCTACACACTGAGATGGACTTCGGATTTAATATCTTCAAGGGTCACAGTGGGCACTAGCTGTTTCCGTTTGCTGGGTTTATGGGTGATATTTTTCTCCCTCCATTTACCAAATCTTTAATATGGTTATATTTAATAATGAAACAATGTTTTCCCTATTATTTTAAGAGGAACAATAGTGAATGATTTTTCAAGAAGAGGGAAAAGGGTAGGGGAATGGAAAGCAAGTCTATGGCTAAGAAAAATAACTCCAGAATTTCTCATTTATGCAAAAAGAGTTGATATAGTCAACTTCACATTCACACTATTAATGGTTCATCAATAGGATCAAAGAAATAATTTTGGAGGGGCAGTTCTAAACAAGGTATGGAATTTTCAAGATAACTCAATGCTAGGCATTTCTTTCATTGCAAAATTGCATTTAATTCAGGTAAAGTAAGTTATTGTTGAAACAATTCTGGGCCTGACTAATGATTAAAGAGGGCCCAGCTACTCTTGCTGAGTGGATTTGATTTCCTATAATGAATCTGCTGGGTCTCTAAAAACCTCCAAGCAAAAATCAGTCAATTCTACTAGTTAGCTAAATATGGAGTTGGAAGAGATGTTGAGAATGGTAAAAATGGCCTCTCTGAGTTTATTTCCTATAAGTTAGGCTAAGTTAGCACAGTACTCTATTGGTTTGGGGAGAGGTCATGGTCAGAGGCTTGTCATGGTCTAGAAGGACAGACTTTCCCAAGGACCAGCTTCCTAAAGATAAGCAGAAACTGACTGCTGGACAACATGCAAACCCAAATCAGGCAGGGCCAAAGATGAACCAAGCACCGGCCTTGGTGTCACACAGACAGGGTGACCATCACTCACTGAATGACTAACTCAGCCTTTGTGATCCTGGTCCCCCCGTTGCTACTCTAGGGTTGCCTTGAGTTTACAAATAAGAGGCAGGGAGGTCCCAATCTAGACTATGACCTCCACAAATGTGCATCAGTATTGTCACGGCAGGCTGCTGTTGTCACCGTGTCTCCAAAGGTAAGTTGAGAACATGCAAGCAACTGCATGTGGGAGAGAGGAGATCTGTGTGTCCTGCTGACCCTGGAAGTGAGGCTGGAGCCAAACCTGCAGTTAGCTGCAGCCTAGGGAGGTGATTGGGCTCTAGAAGGATCTTGTCAGGTGGGACAATGGGGTGACTTCATGTGGTACTAGAAGCAGCTTAGATGTGAAGTACACAGCTGTGGCTGTGGGTAGAGAAGACAGGTGGAGCATGAAGCCATGCATTGCAAGCTGTGGATGACAAGATTCACCAGGGCAATGTGGCCACTCCCCTAAAAGTGAATACACTAGCCAGCAAACACTCTTGTTAACTGGCAGCTCCCAGGAGCCAATTGTTCTAGCAGCATTTCCCAGGTCGGCTCATGCAACCCTCCAAGGGCTGTCTGAAGTACCTACTATTCTTCAATCCATCTCACAGAGGACGAAAGTCAACAGGAGAAATGGCAACCCTACACAGCTGTGTTGGAAGTCCAGATTCCCTGCTAAGGATAGTGGATTCCAGAGTTTCAGGTCAGCTGTTACTCTCAGCTGTACTTGGAACAGTGCTCCATAAACAGTGGCCTGTCTGGGCCTCACCAGGCAGACACTGAGGCCTGTTCTGCCACTTTCTTCTACAAGTGGCTGAATGCTCCCCCTGCATCTATCCATTGAGATTTTTTACTTTAATCTATTAATCAGAAAAATTAGCATATTAATTTCTCGTTACTGCTATAACAAATCACTACAAATTTAGTAATAACATATATTTATTATCTGACATTTCTAGAGGTCAAAATTATTAAAATCAAGGTGTTGGCAGAGCTGTGTTTCCTCTGGAGACTCCAAAGATTCTGTCTTCTTGTCCTTTCCAGCTTCCACTGACATTCATTCCTCGGCTCATCCTCATTCCTCCTCTCCATCCTCACAGCCAGCAGTTTAGCATCTTCAGATCTCCACCTCGTTCCCTTTTCCATCCCTCTTTCTTCTCCCTCCTCACCTCAGCTCTTACTTTCATATCTTGTCTGACTATGGCTCTCCTTTCTCTCATAGAAGGATCAAAGTGATTACACTGGGCTCACTAGGTCACCCAGGAGACACCCCAATGTCAGCATCTGTGATCATACTTGCCAAGCTCCTTTGGTCATAGAGGTCACATAGTCACAGATTCTAGGGATTTGGCATGAACATAGCAGGGGAGGGGGCATTATTCACCCTGGAATGGTCCAAGAGCACATTTTTCTCGTATTGAACAGTCCTTGCATTCCTGAGACAAGTGTGACCCACAAATGATTCTGTTACTATTAGTATCGTTCATTAAGTACTGGATTTCATTAATTATTTGGCTTGGATGGCTAATATTTTAGTCAGGATTCTAACATCTAAATTTATACATGAGATTTCTTTCTTGGTTTAAGAACTATTTTGGAGGACCAGTGAGATGGCTTGTGCCTAGATGTCCCCTCAAAACTGCACGCGCTCATAGGTGGGCTTTTTGGAGCTGGCTGGAACTAGGGCCTGTGTACTAAACTAGTCCATTGATTGGAATTAGCATAGTTGCGGGTGGCACCCCCCAAAAGGTTGGTAGTCTGGATGGGATAAAAGAGAAAGGCAGTTTGTTGCTTGCTGCTGCTGCTTGCTGTTCTGCCTGCTTATTGGTTTCTGCCATGAACTGTTTCTCCTCTGTGATGCCCCTCTGCTATGCCGCCCTGACTCAGAGCCAGATAACTATGGACTAAAACCTTTACAATCTGTGAGTTGAAATAAACTCTTTTAACTTTATTTATTGAGTATTTTGTCTCAGCAACAGAAAAAGTGACTAAGAGGGCCAGGGATTTAGCTCAGTGGTTCTGCCACGTGCCTTGCACTTGGCAAGGTCCTGAGTTCAATCCCTGGTACCAAAAAAAAGAAAAGAAAAGAAAAGAAAAAGTGACTAAGATGACCAGTAATTTTTTTTTTTTTGGTACCGGGGATCAAATTCGGGTCCTTGCACTTGTGAGGCAGGCAGCAGAACCACTGAGCTAAATCCCTGGCCCAAGATAACCAGTGATGTATCAGGCACTGTTCCAGGATTCATCAGGAGACAAGGCAGACAAACTCCCTTCTTTTCCTCCAGGTGGAGGGAAAACGAGGTGGAGATCTGAAGATGCTTAACATTTTAGAAAGGGAAACAATAATAAATACACACTAAATATTCACTGTTAAGGAATAATGCTAACTACTATGCCAAAAGTAATGAGGGAGGAAATAGAGAGTGACTGGGATCTTAGATAAACTGGTCAGGGTAAACCATTCTGATGATGGGGCATTTAAGCAGAGGCTGGCAAAAGGTGGAGAATGAGCCATATGAATGTTGGGGGGTAGCTGGTGCAAAGGCCCTGAGGCAGGAGCATGCATTGTATGGGAGCCACAAGGGTGCTGTGCAGTCAGTCATAGAGGATGGAGATGTGGCTGAGGACCAGGGTACAAAGGGCCTTCAAGACTTCCTGTGCAGAAGGGGGGCTTTGCACGGGACAGTGATGTCATCCGACTTAGCCTTTAAACAGATCACTCTGGGTGGCAAGGAAGATACATCCAGAGGTATTTCGTGGAGAAAATTTTGCTCTGATTCCATTTATTTAGCAGGTTCCTTCTGATTTTTAAAATTCATGATTATTAATATATATTTCTAAAAAGTATCCATTTTCACTTATTTCCAAACATTGTGGAATCAAGACTACTGTTTATATCAATATATTATTTTTACTTTTGAAATCTTAACCATCATGATAGTTATATTCCTGTTTTTATGCTCAGAGTTTTTACTGTGACTCCTTTCTCTCTCCTTTTATCACTTCTTCAATCAATTTTGTCGTATGTTTGTCTAAATTTTAAAACATTTAAAATTTAAAAATTTTAAACGTTTTAAATTTTTTTCCCATTAAGTTTATTGGTACATTTTAGGTATACAATACAGTTACATTCATCATTGGGATCTTGTACCATTACATGAGTCTCTTGAATCTTACTTTTTCCCCATTCTCCTGCCCTCCCTTCACTCCCTCCACCCTTACCTTTTTGCAAAGACTTCGCTTCCATTTTTTTCCTTTTCTCATATTTTTTCTTTTCCCTTTTTTCCTTTCCCCTACCCCTCCCACTTCCCCTGCTCCTTTAGACCTTTTCTTCCTGTTACACAATATCAATTATACATTTTTAAAATTACAATATCAAGACCTAGAGACATTACCACAGATTTTACAGAATTTAAAAGAATATAGAAAGCATATTACAAAAATCCTTTTTGAAATAAATTTGACGACTTCTAAGTACCTTGGAAGACAAATTAATGAAACTAACTCTGGAGGAATTATAAAATTTAAATAGCTCCTATTAAGGAAAGTATATTCCTAGCTTGAAAACTTACCTATATGACAACAGCAGGCTCGTATACATTTTAACTGATAAATTATATCAAGCAATTAAAGCAGAAAAAAGAAGGAACACTTCTCCCTTCATTTTAGGAAATCAACATTGTGCTAATCCTAAAACTGGGTAAAGATAATAGAAGAAAAAAGTATAAACATAGATAGAAATTTGTTTAACAAAACAAACTATTGGAAGTCAGATCTGGCAGAATGTAGAAAGTGGTTTTGTTATAGGGATGGCAGTGTTGGTTCAGCATTGGAAGATCCACCCCCAAAAGTCATCATTTTAACAGAGGAAAGGAAAAAGCCTTATGATTCTGTCGCTAGTTGGAGAAAAAGTATTGGACTAAATTCTACAGCTGTTCATGGTAAAAGCTATCAGGAGCCTAGAAGTAGAACAGAAATTTCCCAACAGATTAAAGACATGTACTCCATACTTTCAGTGAGAATGCCTTATACGAATGGAGAAGATATAATGCTTTCTCCTTAAGGTGAGGAACAAGGGCAGATATGCTTACTCTTTATCTGTCCATTAAACTTTGAAACCTAGTCCCCACCAAAATAGTCTGGCAATAAAATGACACAATTAGGATAGGATTGGCAAGGTAGAAGCAAAATCTTTATATGTAGATGAAATGATCATCTACAGAGAAAATACTAAGAAATCTCTAGGAGCCCCTAGAACTTGTACTTGAATTTAGCAGGATTAGAAAACACAAGGTATATATAGAAATTCAGGTAAGTGTATACTTGCTATAAATGAAGAATTGGATATTGAGATTTAAAAGTTATGTAGGAGTACAAAGGACCTAGAAAAGTTAAAAACAAAAACAAAAACAGTGTTGGAAGACGTTTAGTACCTAATTTTAAGACTTCTTCTAAAGCTACAGTAATCAAGGCAGTGTTGGTGTAAGGAAAGACACATAGATCATTTGAATAAAACAGAGAATCTAGAAATAGAACGACACATATATGGTCCACTGAGTTTTGAAAGATTATTTAACATTAGCATTTTATAGAATATAAACTCAATTCAAGAGCCAAGGAAGAGATAGTGTTTTCAGCAAACGGCACTAGAACACCTGGTATCCGCATATAAAAAATTAACCTCAACCCTTTATTTCCATACATGAAAATAACTTGAAGGGATCTATGAACCTAAATCAGAAAGCCTAAAAGTATAAAACCTTAAGAAGAAATTATAAGGGAAAATATTTATGAATTCAAGGTAGGCAAGAACTACCTAGGATACAAAAGACATGATGTATAAAAGAAAAAAATTGAAAAATGAGATTCCATCAAAATATAGAACTTTAAATGACATCATTAAAATGAAAAGTAGTGCTTAAACAGACCATATTTACAATGCATATAACCTATGAGCAGAATATATAAAGAATTCTTAGAGCTCATTAATAGACAACCCAATTAAAAAGCAGACATAAGATAAATAGCCAGTATAGCACAAGGAAAGGTGTGCTACTCTAGAATCAGAAAAATACTAATCAGTACAATAATAAGATTGAATTATACACTCATTAGGGAGATGAAGTTAAAAGTTTTAAAAGCCTTGTCATGACTTTTTCTTTTTGTTGGATTCTCCCCCTTTGCATTTAATTTGTCATGCCCAATGGATTCATTCTGCTGGGTTTCCTGGGGTTGTGATCCTCATTGTCTTTTCCTAGGGTATTGTCTAAAATTTTTTGGAATGCCGGTTTGGCATTCATGAAGTTCCTGAGGTGCTCTTTATCATGAAAGTGTCTTATTTCTCCATCAATTTTGAAAGATAGTTTTGCAGGGTACATCCATCTGGGTTGGAGGCTGTTTTCCTTTAGGGCTTGGAATACATCACTCCAAGCTCTTCATGCCTTGAGGGTTTGCATTGAGAAGTCTGCTGTGATTCTGATGGGCTTTCCTTTGTATGTGATTTGTTTCTTTTCTCTCACTGCTTGTAGAATTTGGTTCTTCTGTTGGGTTTCTGGAATCCTAACTATTATATGCCTATGTGCAGATTTTTTTTGATTAGGGCTAGCTGCAGTCCTATATGCCTCACTTATCTGTATGTCAAGATCTTTTCCCCTCCTTGGGAATTTTTCTGCCATCACTTCTGTGAAGAGTTTTTTTATATCATCTGCACTCTCTCCTCTTTCTTCATTGACTCCAATCAGTCTTATGTTATTCTCCTTGCATCCTCTAGCAGCTGCTGGATTGATTTCTCATGTTCCTTTACAATTTTTAAGCAATTTTTCTTTTCCTGGTCACTAATTGCAATCTTTTCTTCTATATCTGAAATTCTATCCTCACATTGGTTCATTCTGCTGCACAGACTTTTGATGGAGTTTTTAATTTCCTGGAAATCTGTTTGCATCTGTTTTATGGATTCCATTTGTTTCCTATGTTGGGATTCCATCATGTTCCGCAGATCCTCTATTTTTTTTATCTGTGTCCTCTCTAGATTTATTAATCATGTCTTGCACCATGAGCACAATCTTTGCTGTTATCTGAGTAATTATTTCTGATTTCATTTTTGCCTGATCCTCTTTTGTTGCCAGTTCAGAGAGTCCAGGTGGTTAAGTATCAGACTGTTCCCTTTGGGGTTGCTGTAGGTGATCCGGAAGTCTGTTTTTGAGGCTTGTTTACGTGTCTTCTCATTTCCATGGGGTATGGGGTTGCTTTTGGTGCCCACATGGCTCAGTTTGTCTGCCCTAGGAGCTTGGAATGGTGGCGGGGGAGCTTCCTTCCGGGTGCTGGGATCGGCTCACCTTCTCTGCCCTAGGAGCTTGGGATGGCCTACGTTTTAAATTTTTGTGTGGGTTGTATTGATCAGGTTTCCTGTTCCTGGGACAAAATACCAGACACCTACAACTTAAAAGAGAAAGGGTTTATTTTGGTTCACAGTTTTGGAGGATTCAGTCTATGGGTGGTTCCAAGGCAAGACCATCATGGCAAAAGGGACTGGTAGAGCAAAGCCGCTCACTTCATGGCAGCCAGGAAGCAGAGCATAGGGGAAGAGAATCAGCCACAGTTGGACACCCTCTAAAGACACATCCCCAGTGACCTGCCTACTCCAACAGGGCCCCACAGCCTAACAGCACATTCAGCTACAAACGCCAGTGGATTAAACCACTGATGAGTACAGTGCCCCCATCCAATCACCTGTCCAGTAGTCTCTTCATCCACTCCAGTTGACAATTAAAATGTACTGCTGGGCTTGGTGGTACACACCTGTGATCCCAGCACTCAGGAGGCTGAGGCAGGAGGATTGTCACAACTTCGAGGCCAGCCTGGGTTACATAGTGAGACTTTATCTCAAAAAGAAAAAAAAATGTACTGATACATGGCTCCTTTCTGGTCAGTTATTTCTTGGCAGTTCTATAATTTTTTCTTCCTGCTTGTTCTTATTCTAATGTATGCCAGTTTACTAATCTGCAATCTTTCCATTCTTAAAATAGATATTCTGACTTTCCCTTGGAGTAATGCTTTAGCAAAAACACATTGATTTTGATATTTTATATTTTCTTGGTCATTCACTTTTTAATATTTCAAAAATGTCAGTATAATTTCTTCTTTGACCCATGTATTGAATAGAATTGTGCTTTTAAATTTCTAAAAATGTGGGTTTAGGGACTCTTTTGGGAAAGAAATGTCTTTATATATTTGATTAATAGCTGAGAGATTCGCGAAGCTCTAATGTGGATGGATCAATCCCTTCTGATCTTAACATATGTGGAAGCTGTGTTGCTAAGCACACAAGAGCACAAGCTTAACCTTCCCATCAATATAGAATATCTCTGTTTCCTCCTTTATTGATTTTCATTGCGAGTTCAATCTTGTCTAGTATTAATTTTATTACATCTGCTTTCTTTTCCTCTGAGCTGGAACATCTTTTTTATATATATACATTTACTTTAACCTTTTCTGCTGGTTTAGTAAATAGCCCATTGCTCTGCTTACTTGAGAAGACAGTTGACTACTATACCCTAGAAAGCAGAAGTTTGAAGTTTAAGTTTTTGTGGGTTAAAATGAGGCATGACCCTTACTTTACTCAAATGTAGCTGGGGCATCTGGGGCCTGCACCCCTGGGAAAGCTGTGGTTTGTGACCCTGGCCTCAGATGGCTCCTCCTAGCTCCAGGGAGGACAATGAGCTGTCCCCTCTCTGTGCTCATCCAACAGCGTGTCGCCCTGGGCCAGCTCTGCTAGGGAAACCCACATCTTTCTTTTCTCCTTAAAACTCGGATGAAATTCAAATGACATAAGATTAACTGCTTCTCAGTGCTCAGTTCATGGCATTAAGTCTGTTCACCTTGGTGCACTCTCATTACCACCATCCATCTCCAGAACTTCTCATCATCCTAAACAGAAGCCTGTCCCCAGTAACACTTACTCCCTGACCCTCCTCCCCACTTTCCCTTCTCCCACTACCTCTAAATTTGCTATTCTGGGAACCTCATATAAGTGGAATCATAAAAGAGTTGTCCTTTTGTGCATCTGTTCATTTAAATTCTTATTTTATTCGTCCTCCTCAGGGTATTTAGTTAACCTCACACATGCTACTGTGAAAATACCTTATATTTTGTGTAGTGCTTTGAACCTTCAAAGAATTTTCTGATGTATTAACTATTTGAGCCTTACAATGATCCTTAAGAGCAAGTTCAGCAGAACTGACCCCCCTAAAGGGACTGAAGTCCAGAGAAGCTGCTTGGGTTGTCTGAAGTCACACAGCAAGTGGCAGAATTGGGACAGAAGCCCAGGGCATCAGATTCCATTACTCTTTCTAGAATCTGGCAACTTCACAGAATATTCTTTCTTTTCTCTCTGTCCTTGTTTCTTGGCATAAAACACTAAAACTCTTCTACTCTCTAGGGTGGCAAGTGTCTCTTTGCATGCTGACGGGATGACTGGCAGCTGGGTGCTCCTGGACAATCTCAGGGTGGGGCTGGTTGCTTGAGGAACTAACAATAGAATTAAATGATTGCAACTTGCAGTCCCATCCCCCAACCTGGGAATGGTTGGTTGAGTGGATCACCAATGGTCAACGATGTAACCAATCATACCTACCTGATAAAGCCTCCATTAAGGCCCAGTAAAGCCTCCTTCTGGGTCCTAATAAAGCCCAGAAGGACGTGCTTCTGAGGGCATCCTGATTGCTGAACACATGGATGTTCTTTAAGGGTTGCTCACTGGGAGGGCAGGAAGCTGCAAGCCCATTCCCACACACCTTCCCCTATGCTGCTCTTCCAACTGTTCAGCTGTATGCTTTGGAATATCCTTTATAATAAAGTGTTATCCTAAGTTCTGGGCAAACTACTTCAACCTGAAAGAGGGAAACATGGGAACTCCAGTTTATAGTCAGTGGTTTGGAACCACAGACCACAACCTGGTGCTTTTGATCGGCATGCGAAGTGAGAGGAGGTCTAGTGGGGCTGAGCCTAGACTGTGGGATCTGGTGCTGTCTCCAGGTAGACAGTGTCAGAGGTGAATTAAATTAAAGGATACCCCATTGATGTCCACTGGAGGAAAGTAGTGTGTGGGGAAAAGAACCCAATGCATCTGGTATCAGAAGAAAATAAAGAAGTGTGTTGAATAACTATGTAAGAGAGGAGAAAATACACTTGGTTTTCTTCCTATATCTCCTACAGAAGTTGAAACATAGAATTCAAGTAGCTACATTTTGTACAAGGAGAGAAAGAATCCTGTTGAATTTGTCACCAAGTAGTCAGGGGAGCGCCATTACACAGTGGTGAGGACATACTGGGAGCTCATCAGAGAGAGGCTGCAGGTTGTTAATGTGGATAATCCCCACCTTCAGGCTCCTGCTTCATGTTCTCCCTGTCTGCTTTCTTTACCCAGGGTTTTCTCTCAGTGGGGGGCTTAGGCCACCCAAGATATGCTCTTCCAAAAAAGTTAGGCACTTCTCCAGGAACCAAAAAGATCAACTAGTGCTCAAACAGGCTGAAAGACCATTTTGTTTTCCCAAGCTCTGAAATAATCAAAACCTCACAGTGTACATGTTTGCAAACAAGACAGAACAATAAGCACATTCAACATGTAGGAATTTATTTGCAGTTTTGTTGTTCAGGGAAGTCACTTGTTAGGATGTGATTATAACTGTCACTTTATGAAAATGTTGGTGAGCCTAGGCCTTGCTCAGAAATAAGAGCTCATTCACTTGTGAGACGCAAAGGCCTGTCTTTCCTGTTGGACACTAATAATTCTCAAGAAGGCAGGTAAGTCAGTTCCAACAAAGAAAAGTTGACAACAGCAGAGTAAACAACACCAACACGATGCATCTGCTAATTGATCTGAATCTGAGGGATATTTTGCTTTAATGTGGCAGATCCAAGCATGTACTTGTGTATTAGAGGTATGTTTTCAAGGTGAAGACGAAGATTTGCTCTGGTACAGGAACACTAAGTTTCTATTGACTCATAAATCAGAATGTAGGAAAAACCATGGCAGACTCAAGGGTATCCATCAGGGAGGTTCCCTAGTGTGTGCACCAAGAAGTGAAGGAGCCAGCAATCGATACTTTTTGTGGGAGAGATCTCCAAGACAAATCCACATGTCCGGGGGCCCTTCGTCTCTAGGCCTGGTTGGCTCCCAGTAACTAGGAGCGAACCAAGTGGTGAGGGTTTGAGGGGATTTGGGAACAGGGTTCTCTGATGGAAACCAGCTACATAAACTCTTTCAAACTTTCACCATCTGCCACCTAAGTCCTTCTTGTGATGATCAAGAGTAGAGCAGAGTGATAAGACACTTACTGAATGCTTCCCCTAGGTCAGGTGTGGTTTTAAAAATTTGACTGTGAGTAACTCATGTTTTGATTTTCACAATTTCAAATGAAGCAGACTTCTGTCAGCAGCATTTGAAGACTCAGAGAGGATAATCACTTGTGTGCCATCTCACAGCTAAAGGGGGTTGGGGTAGGAGTGCAGACCCAAGCTGCCCCTATGGGCTCTAGAGTTCATGGTGCCTATCACTATGTCGCATTGTGTCTAATGCAGGGCAGCACAAGCCAGGTCCACTGTCAAAACTATTTACCTCTCAGCCAGATGTGTGGGACACAGTGTATTCCATTAAAGTTACTCCTGTGTACAGAATTGCAGGGGAACATTTAAGATGCAAAAAAACAACTGCTACTTTCCTAACTCCTAACTTAGGTATGTGTTTATTTCATGTTGTATCACAACATGCTGCTGTAAGCCACATCAATTCAAAAGATTAATATGAAGTACATCATACTTCTTCATTAGATAATATGACTCTGAAAACAGCTAACATCTGTCTAGTGCTTTTGTTTCCAGTGCACTTTCACAAACATGTCTTATTTGAGCATCCATGCAGCACTCAGTGAGTAGGTGCAATATGACATTAACTCCCATGAGATGGGACTGGCTGACAAGAAAGGGTTTTAGCCAAATCATAGTGACAACAACATTTGCCACAACACCCTATAGTTCTGTTGTGGCTTGTGTCTAGCTGTCCCCTCAAAGCCTCATGCAGTCATAGATGGGGCTTTTTCAGAGGTGACCGAATCTACAGTGTGTGATGCTAGGATTAAGGGTGTGTGATTACTAAATCAGTCTGCTGATTGGCTTGGCACCACCCTAATCCCACAACCTAGACAGAGTATAAAAGGGGCAGAAAAAGGCTGCTGAGGTCCCTTGATTGCTTGCTTGCTTTTGCTCTCACCTGCCTGCCTTCTATGGACTGTTTCTCCTCTGCGATGATCCTCTGCCATGCCCCCCTGCCTTGGAGCCAGCCAGCTATGGACTGACATCTCTGCAAACTGTGAGCCAAATAAACCTTTCCTCCTTTCTCTTTGGGTGTTGGATATTTTGTCTCAGCAACAAGGAAAGTAATTAGGACAAGTATTGTGCTAATGTTTACGTAAAATTTTGTAGTACTATTATCTGCACATCTCCCCTTTTATTTTTTTAATAAAAGAGGAGAATGGGGTTGAGAAAGATTGTGGAACTTGCCAGAGGTTATACAACACTAATAAGTAGGTTCCCTGCTGACATCCTACAGACAGGTGAAGGAAATATGAAATTAAATTTCAAGTTAATTATGCAGGTTTGGAAAAAAGCAAAATTCACTCAGAGATGAAGATGGCTAACGAACAATCTAATTGTGATATCTCAACTTTACAAACCTCAATCAAAAGGTGAACATAAAGTAAATTACATGTCTTCATCAGACAATATTATTGTATAGCCTGAGGTCATATAGTGAACTTGTTACCAAACAAAAATCATACAGTAACTTCTTATGTGAAAAACATAAGAGATACAGAAATCCTAAATAAATTGCTAGGTAACTGAGTCTTGCACTATCTTAGAAACTTAATACCCTATTTCAGGAATGCAAGGATAGTTCAAGATTTAAAAATCTATTAATAAAATTTATAATAAGACAAAGAAAAAAATATACATTCTCTGAATGTATTCTGAAAGCATTTTAATAAAATTTTATAGCCAGTATTGATTAGATTTTTTAAAACACTGCTAATAGTCTCTCAGCAAGCCAGAGATAGAAAACACTTTTATATACTATTACAAGGTGTTCATCTCAAATGAGATTTATTAGTCCTCTGCTAAAAGTCTCCCCCTTAAAGTCAGGTGTAAGACAGGGATGCCACTATTGCCTCAATTATTAATGTTTTCCTGGAAAACAAACAATCAGTATAAAAAGACATGGGAGGGGAGGGGATTGGGGAAAAAAGAAAACTCAAGATAAATTATGTACAGGTACAAATTCCCTATGATAAATAAGATCACTATGTATCTCTAAAATGTACCAACAAAATTAATTTTTAAAAAGACACCCATGGGAAAAGATAGTATTAGATAGTATACACTGTTAAAAACAAAAAGACAAAGTAGTCATTATTTATAGGTATTATCTCTGTTATGTGAAAAACTCAGGATCGAAAGAAATATAAAGTGCTTTTAAACATATGGGAGGATGTTGAGGCTCACTCATAAAAAATGAAGTCAAATTAATTCTGCACTGAGATACCGCTTTTCACCCTTCAACCTTGCAAAGATCAAAAAGTTTACTACCACAGGTGGATGAAGGTGAGGGGCTCCTGAGTTTCCTTTGGGGATGTAAATCAGCACCACTTCTGTGGAGAGCATCTGTCAAAATTACACATGTCCACAGCCTTTGCTCCATCAGCCTCACAGATAAGTATGTGCCCTATTGATGTACTGAAATGTTTTTGAAATAATATGTATCCAAACTTATTATTATTGCTGGATTTTTTTTGAAATAGTAAAAGATTTGAAACATTCCAAGTGCCAATCAGCAATCAGCAGAGGAGGGGTTAAATAGATTATGGCACCCAAACTATGATGGAATCGGCTGATAAAGGAGGAACCCTGTGGTGCACTCCTGGGACGATCTCAAGAAATATTGTGAGATGACTAAGAAGAGCAAGGTGCACAGAATAGTTAGGACCATCACAAGGAGAAGGTGTGTTCTATGTAAGAGTGTGCCTGTGCTGGCTGGCTTGCTTCCAGTGAACAAAGTGTCTCCAGTGTAGCCAAGAAATAGGTAACATTGATTGTTTCCAGTGGCAGGAATGTTAGTAGGAGATTTGTTACTCTGTAACCTTTTGAACTTTAAAATTCAAATCAAGGAAATATAATAACTATTCAAAATTAAAATATGACACAAAAATAGAAATCTTTTTTATTAGACCACCATGCACACTATCCCATGAGGGAATATATTGGAATAAGATCCTATTCACAATAGTCACAAACATAAGATAAAATACTAATATATAAGTTTAACAAGAAATATACAGAACCTGAAAGCTATGTAACACATGCAAATATCTAAGTAGCTAGTAATATTTATCAAAAGCCTCAAAACTGTGTAACTTTTGACCCAAAAATTTTATTTGTAGGAATTTATGCTAAGGAAACAGTCATTCATGAGAATAAGGATTTACCTATAGGAATGCTTATTACAATCCTGCTTATAAAGGTAATAAATTGGAAACAAACCAATGTACAATGGTAGTAGTGAAGTGATTGATTAAATAAAATATACTATAACATGTGAGTGGGACACAAACTTGTCAGATTCCCTAGACCACCTCCATCTCTGTCCTTTGGGCTTGATGTCCCTCTGCACAGAGTCATTCTCCACTACTGAGCTGAAATAAGATATTACAAGGCAGGGCATCTGCGCAAACACCTAGAGACCAGATGACACAGTTTGGTAGTGTGGGAGAGTTAGCTCTGGGAAGGGAAGGGAAAGAAGAGGAGGAAAAGCCCAACAGATGATGAGCACCAACTGCCAGCCATGGAAGAGCATTTCTCTTGGGCCAAACCACCCCAAGCAAGTTACCAGACCAGTGGGACCATCTGACCGACTCCAGGCAAGATCAACAGAAGAACTGCCCAGCTGAACCAGGCTGAGTTGCTTACCCACAGAATTGAGGCATTATTCCCCACCATTAGTGAAAGAAATGATAAAGACTAACCTAGGACATGAAAAATTCACATTGAATGCATGGAACTGCAATTGTTGAAAACAATGTTAATTGCCACAATTGCCATAATAAAATACTATGAACTAAGCAACTTAAGCAGTAATGTTTCTGGAGGCTGGAAATCACTGCTAGTATCTAGTGAGACCACTTTCCTTGGTTTGTAGGCTTCTGCCTTTCCTTTGCACTTTGGGGGAGAAAAAAAGGGAGGAGAGAGAGAGCGCATGCACTCTGGTGTCTCTTCCTCATTACAGATCAGGACCACTACCTAATGACCTCATTTGATCTTACATATCTCCTTTTTAGTTTTGAGACAGGTTCCCTATGTAGTTCAGGCTGGTCTTGAACTCCCAGGGATACTCCTGCCTCTGCCTCCCAAGTGCTAGGATTACAGGCATGTGCTACCACCCCTTATATACCTCCAAATACAGTTGGATAGGAATTAGGGGAGGGGATATTTCAGTTCATAACACTATATTCCTATCCTTGTGAAAATAAAAACACAAAGAAAAGTTTGGAAGAAAAATACCATCATATTAATGGTAGCTAACATTGGAGGTGGATTGTAGGTGATAATTTTCTTTTTGTACTTTTATTTCTGAAAAACTCATTTTTCAATAAGTTATCTATTATTACATTACAAGGTACCCCAAAACTCAGTGGGTTCAAAGACATTGTACTTATTGACAATTTTAAATATTCACCATATATTTTGATCATCCCATGTGTGTAAATACATGCATATGTTCTTTCTATCAGTTTGTTACGGTGTGACTGTGTCCCCTAAAATTCTCTTGTTGAAACTTGATAGTCAATGAGACATATTGAGGCAGGGCCTTTAGAAGGGATTTAAATCAGGAATGCTCTGCCATTGTAAATAAGAATAAAGCCTTGGATAAAAAAGATGTGATTTTTTAATACAATGGAGTACTATTTGACCATAAAGAAGGATAAACTTGAGACATTATAGATAAACTATAGACATTTAAATGGATGCACCTTGAGACTATATTTTTTTTTTTTTTTTTTTGTACAGGGGATCAAATTTGGAATCTTGCACTTGCGAGGTAGGCGGTGGAACCACTAAGCTAAATCCCCGCCCCAAGACTATATTCTTAAGTGAAATAAATCGAACACACATGTAAACATTGCATTGTCTCTGGTGTAAGAAACTAAAAGGGTAAATAAGGACTGAAATGTATGATAATGTGAAATAGGAAGAAATTGTTCAAAAGGAAAGGAGAAGGGGGGAGGGGAAGGAGATGGGGGAAAGAAAGAAAAAACGAGAAAAGAGGCAAAAATGAAACAGCTTTTGTAAATAAGGAGGGGAGGGTAGTGGAAAGAAGGGGAGGGAATTGGGAGAAAAAGTGGAATCAAGATATACCTTGTACAGATACAAATTCCTTATGATGAATATGATCATTATGTATATTTAAATTGTAGCAATAAAATTAATTTTTTAAAAAAGAGAATAAAGGCGCCGGGGATTTAGCTCAGTGGTACTGTGCCTGACTTGCAAGTGCAAGTTCCTGAGTTCGAGGCTCAGTAAAAGAGAGAGAGAGAGAGAGAGAGGGAGAGAGAGGAAGAATAAAGCCTGTATAAAAGGGCTTCATACAATGTCCAGCCCCTTTGCCCTCCTGTCTTCTGCTTTTTTTTTTCATTTCTGGCAGTCCTGGGGATTGAACTCAAGATATCACACATGCTAGGCAGGTGCTCTACCATTGAGCTATATCCCTAGCCCAAGTTTACATAGTTTCACAGGGAAGCTATGATTGCCTGTCATTGTGGAAATATTATCAATATATTCTATTTTTTAATATATTCCATATAAGTGGGCAAATGATGCAAAATAATACTATAAATGTAGACTATTAGAGTACTAGTCAATGAAAGAATATTTCTGTAAATGTACCATGAAAGAATTCTGTTCTAGGCATTTGAACCATTTTCTTTTTTTTTCTTTTTTGGTACCAGGAATCGAACTCAGGACCTCGTGCTTGCCAGACAACCATGGTACCACTGAGCTAAATCTGCGGCCCTAACCATTTTCTTTAAAATATTCTGAATATATTTTCTATGTGGTCAAGCCATTAAGTAAAATATCTGATCTTCAGAAATGTAAGAGGATTTCCAGATATAGTAAACTCCTTCTTGTCTCATGATTACAAAATATTTTTTCTATATCATAAATTGGTAATAGGTAAGCACATCATGTACTAGTTAGGTCAACTAAAAAGTGGAGCAAACATATTTGTTGAGAAGCCCTAGTAAAAGAATATACATTCCCATTTTGAAAGAAAGTATACCTAATACCATGGTCATTTTTTTTTTTTTTTGGAACTGGGGATCCAACTCAAGATCTTGAGCTTGTGAGGAAGATGGTGGCAACACTAAGCTAAACCCCTCCTCCATGGTCATTATGCAGCCAGAAAGAACAAGGACCAGTCTGGGCCCTGTGGCCATTTCTAAAAGGCCTCTGTTCTGTATGGTCAGTGTCTCTACCACTACCTTTTATTAAACATTTTGAATATAATCCCTACTTATAACTCTATAGGACCATTGATTGGTCCGCCTATGTCTTCCACCTCATGAAGACACAGCATCTGTCCTCTGGAGGATGCAGCAACAAGACACCACCTTGGGAGCAGAAACCACCTCTGCACTCGATATCAAAGGTGTTGGTGCCTTGACCTTAGACTTTCAGCCTCCAAAGCCATGACAGATTTTTATTGCTTATAAACTCCACAGTCTCATGTACTCTGTACAGCAGCACAGATGGGACCAGACATCCTTCCTCTCTATTACTTTGAATTAGTGACATCTACAGCATGAGTATCAAGGAAAGAGAACTCAATTTTGGCCTGGGCTCTAAGCTTCAATTTAGTTCCTGGCTGCTGGACAGATTGTAAGATTTGTAGTAGTGATTAGAAGAAAGAATTTCCCAGATTTCTACAATCTAAACTCTACCAGTTTTCCATTCCTGATTATGTGTTAAAATAGGAACTATCTCCTAGCAGCTTATTATTAGATTATCAAGAAGATGTCTAACATGACTCAGTGTTGTTCTTGAAAAATAATTAGTTGCCTAAGTGAATAGACCTCTGTGGGATACAAGTATATCTCTTTTATAACATTTAAATTTGGAAGCTTAATTATCCAGTGAAAAATTGTCACTTTAGCACTTTAGTCCATTTGGCTATATATTGACATTATTAAAATGCTTTCCTGGTCTTTATGCAAATTGCTTTTTAAAGAAAAAAACAATTTATCTCCTAGCAACCCTAAGTGAAATAAGCACTGAAAACTGACATCTCAAGAAGTCTTTGGATTCCAGAGCCCAGCAAATTCTTGAGGTTTATTTGTTGATTGTCTGAGTGAACAAATGGATTTTTGCCTATAGGTGTATGCAGCTGAGTAAGACATTCATTAAACTGAACTTTTGAGAGGTTAATTAAGTAGTCAAATTCATTCAAATCAACAGAAAATGGAAGTGCATTTTGACCACCAGTTTAGATCGGTTGGTAAGCGTGAATTCAGCAGAACAGAGGAGCCGAACTTGAAGTTACTGATGGGCATTTGAAAAACATGAGCATCCTCTGGAGTCTGGGGAAATTGCTTTCTCTTCTTAGAAATGCACCTTGTCCCTGCAGAAATGGAACCTCCTCAGCCCCCAGAGCTAGAGCCTTAGCCCTTTCCTCTGTGAAACATGTGCAAAATCTGTGTTCTGGAATTTCAGGTTAAGAAGATAGTTAAATAACAGGAGTAAAAAGGCTTTATAACTAGAGATCACTGAGGTAAAAGGCATGGTTCTTCTGAGGGATGACAGCAGCAGGAATGCGGGCAGCAGTCCCAGCTATAACCCAGAGGACAGCACTTCATCCCCTCCTCTCTGGAACATAGCCCCACCCCCATGCAATGTCAGGTGAGAAGGGTCACACATCTCCATCCTTCCTTGCCATTGGAGGGTATTCAAACTCACCTCCAGCTGGCTGCTCCAGAAATGCCACCCACCCCTGAGCCTCAGGTCTGAGGAAACCCTCTGCTTTCCCCTGAGGAGCAAGTGTCGCTGTAGCCAGTCTAACTGCTGCCTCTGTGTGGGTTTATCTGTGGACTTCTTTCTCCTCCTAAATGGAGGTTGCCCAGGGAACCTAAGCTTCTTCTTTGAGGTTGTGCCTGGGGTCACATCAGAGCCAGAAAGAGACTGGAGAAAGCACTTAGGCAGAGGAAAAATGCACAGGGACTTGAGGTGGAAAGCTGTCCCTGGGCTGTCACCACGGGGGCCTAAGGAGTGGTTACCAAGACCTCTGCTCTTAACACAGATGCCCTAGGGACTTGGTATCTTGTTTGTCCATCCTGCTGGGTGGTTTAGCTCTCTCTGAAGTGAGTGACCTTTCCCCAGGGAGCTTGATCTGAAGTCTTTCTGGGCTAAGTCTTTACATATTACATAGGATCCTTTCCTTTTAGCTCCATCCAGGGAAATCCCAGAGAAGGATCCTTGTCGGCATGGTAGTGTCAGGTGAACCATCCTTGTGCCAATCCAGGTAGTCAGGGAGATGGAGGATATGATCGATCACCCCTGGTGGTGGTGGTGGATGTTACCAGAAGTGGGATCTGCTGACTTCAGTAATGTGGACCCTTGAGAAAGAAGGTTTGGGATCTTGATCTCTTCTCTCTCAGAAGCCTTCTGCATAATAAATTTTCTCTCTGAGCAGCCTTCAAGCTTCCCTCCTTCCCCTCTAAGCCCTTAATTTCCACCCTCAGGACACTGGGACGGTTAGGAAGATACTTAGCACAGCACTCATAAGCCTCGTCTAGCTGGTTGTGTTTTATAGTATTCTGGCAAAACTCTCTTCTTTCATTTACCAACCATGAATACAATTTAGAGAAAAGGTTTTGGCAATGGATACTAACCACAAAAATAGCAAATGGAGAATTTTTAAATATTGTTCACACCTTAGGGCAGTTGACATTTTAGATTCAGGCTTTTGTTTTCCCTGACTAGGAAAAAGACTTTCACTACCCTGAACCTAACAAAGGTTATGAAGATCCTTTCATAGCTCAGAGTTTAATCCAAATCTCAGGAAGCTAATGGTAATGATCAAAGGGCCATTGACTGTCATGAAATGGATGGTGCAAAGTATCTTTCTCTATGTCTAGTAATGCAGAACATATCTTTTTCCAAATTGAATGTTGAATCATCCTTTCCTTTAGCTCATATTTAATAAGTACCCAGCAGGTGCTTAATAAATAGTGCTGACTGAGACCAGCAACATCCCTTCTTTCAAAGAGCTTACTTTAAATCCGAGGTGACAGAAGATAGTCATGCATGCGTGCAAAATCAGGATGTCTTGCAAGAGTACAAATGTGCCAAAAATAAAATTAGAGCAACCTCACCCAGGAAGGCATTTCTGAATCAGGATCTGAATAATTATGAGTCCTTCATGTGATGATTTGGTAGGAGACTCAGACAAGATCTAAGCAGGTGCAAAGCCCCTGGGGCAGCTTGGGGTGTTCAGGAACTGGAGGGGAGACCTGCATGACCGGGAGAGTGTTCCAGTAAAGAGACCCAGAAGTAGGTCAGAATGGGGTTCCAGTGCAGCGATGGGGCAGGGCCCTGATAAAGAATGGGAATGTTGGTCTCCATGCAACAAGTAGCCATTGGAGGGTTTTGAAAAGTCACTATTCCTGTGGTGGGCACCACAGGAGTCTGAGCGAGAGATGGGTGTGTCCTGTGGACGAATGGTAGCTAAGGTGGTTCTAGAGGGGCCTCTTAGTGCTGATGGACTGGTGGCTCTGGGTGAGGAAGGAGAGGAGGACAGAGGACAAAGAGGCCCTCCTTTTCCGGGCTCTGTTCCTCAGGGAGAGCTGGGCCCCCTCCACATGGAGGAAGCCCAGAGCCAAATGTGGCAGCAGATGCAAACCACCATCTTCTGAGTCACTGAGAACACTGGGGTCTCTTCCACATGGTCTGGGAAAAAATAAATTCAAATCAGAGAATGACAGACAATTCAGTTGTTTACTATGGACTATTTAATTCTTGTTGAAATGGCACTTCTATATCAGCAAACAAACTATATTCCAGTGGTGGCAAACCTATGGCATGTGTACCACAACAGGCTGTTTGTCACTGGGAGGCCTAAAAGGCTCACCATCATGCCTATCACTGTCCTTGTGTAGCCAGGGATTTATTTTCATCAGCCCTAGTAGTTGAGTTGAGCTAAGCCAGAACTTGATTTTGATGTGAATTTCAATTAAGCAGCTCCAGAGCCTGTGGCTTTGGATCTGAGGATTATCATCTTGGCACAGCCTCCCTTCTCATCTGAAGCTGGATGCTTTTGGAAACCCAGGTTCTGTCCACAACTCACAATAAATCCATGGATTCTCAGGAAAATTGCTCTTTTCCCTAAAGTCGCAATTCTCCACCAGCATCCAAGACTATCTGGTGAGTTTGGTTATTTTTTTTAAAATCAGGGGGAAAAAAGTGTGTAGTGATTAATAGCAATAACTGATTAACATAGCCATTCCCAAGGCACTGTCACATATGATAGGTCATTTGTTCATCTCAGCAGCCCAGTGGGGCTCACAGAGACCTGCCCTTTTAATTCTCCTTTCTTCTCTCTTTGCTTAAATTCCTCCAAAATAGGGAGGGTGCTGGTATTCCTTCCAATTATTTGTATAGTCTGTAGCATTTTCTGCCAAAGAGCTGAGTGGGAAGGGAAGTGGATTGTACAGGGAAGAGAGTCAAAGGAAATAACGTCAGAAAACCTTCTGTTATAATTTTGAGTAAAAAGAACAGGATGCAAAATGTCTATGCAGTATGGTTGGACTATATTAAACCCATACATGTGGCTTGTGGGAAAAGATTTGAAAGAACTACTCCATGGTGTTAATTATGCTATTTGGAGATGATGGGCTTATGGGTGATGATTTTACTCCATTGTTTTTGCTTGGATTTAGATATCCCCCTAAACCCTCATGTGGTCATAAGTGGGGCTTTTTTTGGAGGTGGCTGGATCTAGAGTGTGTGATGCTGGGAATGATTCATGGTGCAATGCTAGGATCAAGGACACTAGGATTAAGGTTGTGAGTGCTACCCACCCTTAGGATAAAATACAAGGGCTATTGTACATGGATGAAATATAAGGGAGAGAAAGAACTGTGATATCTTTGCTTGCTTTGGTACCTTCTGCCTGTTGTGAACTATTCCTCCTCTGTGATGCTTGTCTGCCATCCACGCCACCTTGGAGCCAGCCGACTGGACTGGAACCTCTACAAACTGTGAGCCAAATAAACCGTTCCTCCCTTAACTTTGGGCATTGGGTATTTTGTGTCAGTGAGGAGAAAAGTAACTAAGACATCCATGTTTTAAATATTTTTCTGTGATTTAAAATATTGAATATTTGTAGTGTGTGTGTGTGTGTGTGTGTGTGTTACCAGGGATCGAACTCAGGACATTGTGCTTTCGAGGCAGGTGAGGCACCACTGCCCTAAATCCCCTGCCCTGTAGGATATTTATATTTGTGTCCATTCAGAAGAGCATCTGAGATCTTTTGGAAGTCCTCCTGCTCTGCTTGGTTTTGTTCTTTTTGTTTTGGTGCTAGGGATCGAACTCGTGTCCTTGCGCTAGCAAGGCAGGCGGCGGAACCACTGAGCTAAATCCCCAGCCCCTTCCTGCTCTGCTTGGACCTGTGCTTCTGCTGCAGATTACCTGTCACTGTTCCCGCCCCTCTAGTCACATGGATCAACACGTGTGACCCAAAATGAATCCATAATGAGACCCCAGACACTGGCCACAGTTCAGCAAGGGGCACAAGACTCAGGACAAGTCACACTATATCCTTCTCCTGGATTTTTCTAGCTTAAGCAGGAGAGTAAGGCCCCCCTTCCCCTCTGATTGTTCAACTACAAGGATTTGAGCATGAGACTGCATGGTTTCTCCTTCTCCTCAAGGGAAAAGACGAGTTCCACCTCCTCAGCGGAAATGACGATGTCAACAAGCCCACAGGGAGATTTAGGTAAAAGATGTGGGGTCCTAGGCACCTCCTGGCACCTCTTTCAGGCCTGACAACCAACAAATCCCTCTTTTCATAGTTTAAGCCCTTTCAGGCAGATTTCTGTCATTTGTCCCAAGAGTCCTAACTAATAGCACATATGTTGATTAGTGGGGGAGTGGCATTTACTCTTGGTTTGGTGGGTTAGTACTTACCCATATTTACAGCAGTCCCCCTTAGTGTGGGGTATGTGTTTCAAGACTCCCAGTGGAAGCCTGAAACAGCGGGTAGTACTGAACCCTACATTGACAGTGCTTTTTCCTATACATACGCACCTATGATAAAGTTTGATTTATAAATTAGGCACAGTAAAAGTTTAACAACAGCTAATAATTAAATAAAATAACAATACACAGTAATGAAAGTTATATGAATATGATCACTCTGCTTTAAGGTATCTTATTGTACTTTTTACCTTTTCACATCAAGGAAACACTGTATGGCTTCTCTTTAGCCTATTTGAATATCCAGCATCTCTATTTTTGGACTCGGGGCCATTAATGAGTAGAATAAGTATCACTTGAACACAAACTCTTTGATACTATGACAGTCTGATAACAAAGACAGCTGCCAAGTAACTTACAGGAAGATAGCATAGAAAATATGCTGGACAGGGGATGATTCATGTCCCAGGCAGGATAGAGCCAGGCAGCACAAGAATTCACTCTGCTCAGAATAGCATACAATTTAAAATGTATGATTTGTTTGTGTCTGATTGTGTTGCCTATTATTTTTGAACTGTGGGTAACTGAAACTTTAGAAATGATTTAGAAACTTTAGTGATTGGGAGGGATCCCAATATAATATGTGAATAAAGGATATTCATAGTATCCATTGAAAAGTAAATTCAAGTTATCTAGAGAAATTCTCTTACTCTGCTTGCCTTTGCAGTAGCAAGGTTCCAGGGCAGTCTCCCAGGTAGAAGAATGGTCTGTTCTCTCTGTTTATTTTCTCAAAACAGCAAGATATGTTCATTCTGTTGTTTCACTCTCAGCGCAAAAGTATAAATTCTAGAAGTCAGATGGGACCATGCTTCCCGGACACAGGGTCTTCTGCAGTTTAGAGCATCTGAAAGGATGCACCTGATCAACAACCCAAAAGGGTACCTCCTTCTGATGGACATGAAGTTCACTCAGTATCATACAATGAAAAGGCCACATGTAGATGCCTGAGTCCTCTGCAGAATAAAAAACCCCTCATTGCACATGCAGCCTCCATCACTTGCAGATAGAGCACGTCCTAATCTTGCATTGTCCTAGGTGAAGCAGGACTGTCCAGGAGTTGGGGTGGCAGGAATCATCCAGAAGGACTCAGGAATTGGAGACACTGTCCTAGTGTGGTGTTTGGCCCTGAGTGGGGCCAGGCCAAGGCTCCCTGAAGGAAGGAAGTGCTGGGAGTGGAGGAGGCACCCACATAATCTTCACAGACTCAGGGACAGTCTCTTGGCATGTGGCTCTGGGAGGTGGGTCCATTTTGGGGCTGAAGCTATGGAAAGCAAGACCTGCCCAGGTTAGAGACTAAGGGAAAGTGTGGGCTCTGACACAGCTGGGAATGATGGGTTAGGACAGGAAAATGGAGGCACCAGTTTGTCCATCCATCCACCCATCCGTCCATCCATCCATCCTTCTATCCTTCCATTCGTCTATCCATAAACACACGCTAGGTATCATCTACCAGGCAGATATCATGCCGGGCAGTGGCAGTTCCCTGACCTCAAGGAAACTTGGTCGGGTCAGGGACAAAGACAAGGAAGGTGCCCAGGTAGAGCAGGAAAGGGAGCCCCAGCAGGCTCTGAGGCCCCTGAGGGAGTTGGGTTGAGATGACTGTCTCATCTCAGTCAAGGATCAGCGGAGTGGGAAAGAAGAGGAGAGAGGCAGTAGGGGAGGGGGTGGGAAATAATATGTGCAACGGCCTGGAGGTAAGAGCTGGGAAAAAGGAGTTCTTGGATAATTGGGGCACAGGGTATAAGGGGAGGGGAGGCCTTAAGGGCGGGTAGGGGGGTGGACAGGGCACCAACTGCAAGGGCTTACAACCAGGTTTCAAGCGTGGTCTTCATCACAGAGCGGTGGGGCGGGATGAAAAGTTTTCCAGCACAGAAACCTCATGATGTGGATTTAAGAACAATCCTTGCTGCTACAACACAGAATGGAGGAGGTGAGACTACAGGTCAGGGGACCAGCTCACTGGTTCCTCTCTCCTTCCTTCTGTTCACCAAGGGCCTTGCCCCATCCAATTCTACATGCAGGGCAATCCTCCTTAACAAGAAGGCAGAGCCCTTGGCATTGCCCCTCTCTTTTGGATGTCCTCAGCCTGGCATTGGGCCAGGCACTAAGTGGGGCAAGTAGCCCCCTCAGCCCCCAAGCTCTGTAGGGACAGTCAAGGCTGGGTGCTCCCCAGCTCCCATTCCTGCCTCCGGGCAGCCTAGTTAACACTGCTCAAAACTGGGAGAAAGGAACGGGTGACACTGAGTGAACCCTCTGGGGTTAAATGAGCCACTGAGTATGAAAGCTGAGCCCATGAAATCTCACTTCAAACGCTTGCAGGACCCAGGACAAGATACAGTTGGAGACTTTTGGACCTAGAAATATTACCAAACTAGCAAGTTATTAATATAAAATAGGTCCCGTCCTCCTAACTCAACAGCTATACTTTCATAAGAACAATTTTTAAAGTGTTTAAATATATAACAAATGCAAACATATGTTAAGTATTAACATATTGAAAACAAATATGTTAAATACATTAAAATATGTTTGGCTATAGTTTTCACATGACATAAAGTTGGCAAAATATCAAAGATGACCAAATTTAATTATTATTGTCTATGTCTGAGTATTTTACTGATGGCTCTGTAATGGATTGGTGAGTTAGAAAATAAAATAGATATCTATAATTCATAAATTATATACTTATTCCATAAAATTTCTATTCAGTATTTTATTTCAGTAAAATCTTTCATTATATAGTTATAGCAAAAATGTCCATATAATTTAGATGTCATATAGGAAAGTGCCAAATTACACATTTCTTGAGTTAGAGTTCTTAATTTTTTATTAGTTTCAAATTGAGGAAAATGCTCTGGGAAGCAGTAACTTCTGGAATCACCAATAAACTTTTGTAAGCAATACTTAGATTCCAAAATGAACCATGACTTTTACATATTACATCCATAGAGCAAGAGAATCACTTGCAATGAATATATTGCAGAAATATTACAATTTATCATATAAATAACTATCACTTATTCAGCAATTTTAGCCATCTCTGAAAGCAGTATCCAAATTGATTTAATTTTTTTTTTTTTTTTTTTTTTTGGTACTGGGGATCGAACTCAGGTCCTTGCGCTTGCGCAGGATTTAATATGTTTTAATTTTGTCTTTCAAATTTTTCAAGGCTAAGATATTATAAAGAAAATAGAAAATATTAGTAAATTGTCCAATTTTTTCACGTCTCTACTCAACCATGACTCTTCCTTGATACATAGTGGGCAGAAAATATCCTGCATAGAAACAAACTTGGGAATTATTTTTATGTTGATTTTTGATATAGTTATCTAGTATTTTTTCCTTATTATAATTTCTTGAGATTTTATTGAAATGTTTCATATCTTACATATAATTCTCTTTTTAAAAAACTTGCCTTCATGGGCCGGGAATTTAGCTCAGTGGTTCCACCACCTGCCCTGCAAGTGCAAGGACCAGAGTTTGATCCCCAGCACCAAAAAAAAAACTTGCCTTCTTTAAAATTTTGAAAAATACCCTTGAATAATTAAAAACGAAATACCTATGTTTAAATAATTTTTTTCTTTCAGAAACTTCTGATAATATTGTTCTGTTCTGTTTTGTTTTTGTGGTACGGGGGATTGAACTCCGGTCCTTGAGCTTGTGCAGCAGGCAGCAGAACCACTGAGGTAAATCCCCGGCCCTCTGATAATATTGTTAAAAGCTGACAACATATATACCAAAGAACTGTGTATAAGGCAAATTTAAAATTAATTTCATTTTTTCCTCACTCACTTTTTTTCTTTTTTGGGGGGTTGGATCTTCTGTTGCTTTAATTCTTCTTGGATCCTAAGTTGAATTTAACTGCTTGAACAGCACTGACCTGGCATTTCCACTGTGTGTTAGAAAATGTTGATATATGTTTCATTAAGATGTTTCCTGTTTGGGTAGATCCAGAAAACATCCTTCATACTTTCTTAACTGTTCTGAAGAATACATCACGATGCGTCAAGTTGAGACCACATTTTCTAGTGACAAATCCAAACTGTGAGCTACACCTGGGGTCCTTCTGAATTTTTGGTCAAAATTCCAGCCCATATACCTTTTTGTTTGTTTTTTTCTTTTTTTGGTACCGGGGGTCGAACTCAGGTCCTTGCCCTTGAGCAGCAGGCGGCAAAACCATTGAGCTAAATCCTCGGTCCCCATACACCTTTTTCTTTGCCAACTATGTTTATGCCCTTTTTATAGTCTTATCCTGAAAAAGCTTCCAAATTAATGCCTAAAATTGAAAATTATCTTTCCAGTTCTTAACTAAAAATTTATACTTCTAGATGTGAAAAAAAAGTAGTAAATTCTTGTTTTCTTCTTCAACAACATATATAATTAACATTAGTTGTTCAATATGACTGGTACTATCTAGTTGCATTGAGTAATATTACGTATGTTTTATTCTCTGTTATATATTAAATTAGTAATCTCATTTTGAATTATTCATCATATGTAGTGATTGTTTTATTCCTTTTGTCCAGCTTACATTTTTTGACTATTCTTGCACAAAAACTGAAATTATTTCTATCAAACCCAGAAATTTTTTTATTGCTTTTTGTAGATACTGCGCTTATTTGTATTGTGAAAAATGCAATTACTCTTGGCTGAACATTGGACCCAAAATTAATTAAGTTTACAATATTGAGAATTGATCCTTTGGCCTCGCACATGGTAGGCAAACACTGAATCCATGAGGTCCATCCCCAGCTCTCAAATATATTTTTTAGAACACCACAATAATGTTCCAAATTGGCTTTACTTATCATTATTAATCACTATTTGTAGTTTGCTATTCATTTGGCCTATTTTAAATTTTCTAGTACTTGCCTGAGTACCTTGATTGTATGTATGAGACTGATGTTTGGCATTATTTTAATTAAAAATTCAAAGTTTCTGGTCATGAACAACTTCTTGGACCAAAACTGATGATGAAAATTGGTGTGAACCTTATAGCACATATAACAAAATACCTTGCCTTTTGTCTCAGGGAGTGAAAACCTGCTTCTAGAACTTCTTTTCCCATTTGAAAGAACAGCATAAAATAGTAAGTTTTCTGCCATACACATCCAGTGAAAAAATTTATTTTCTAATTTGAATTGGATTTTGTTTCTCTAGAAGCAGCTTCATGGCTTCAGGAGAATGTGACAGGTGCCATTTTTCAAATGTCCTAGCTGAGTGAAACTCCAGAGTTTTCATCTTTCTCATTCAATTCAGTTTGCTGATTTCATGAATGGACTTTTCATCTTCTAACGGACAGGCCAGAGTTGCACTTCCTGATTCTGAATTGTGGATTTGTTATGAATAATCCCCTTTTTGGTTCTTATTCCTTTGATCACTAATTAAATCTTCACGAAGTGAAGAATATGAGGTTCCAAGGATTTCAGTTGACCTTTTGAAATGGTGAATTTCATGAGAATAATTTTCTTGCACATCTTTATTGTTTTGATCAGTAATTAAAACTTTATTCAATGCAGAATTTGTAAGCCCTACTAGTAAATTTTAGGTGGGTCATGTTTGGCATAAGACTTCTCACTTTTATTGTTATTAGCTTTAAAAAAATTCAAGCGTGTTACTTATTTGAAGGTATTCTGTTTCTCTTTTCAGTTTTCTTTTCTGAGCTCCACTTTCTATTTTTATTCCTATCATACTGTTGCCTTGTATTTATTATTTATTTATTTATTTTAGTGTTTTTCAGATAGTATCTTGCTATGTAGTTCACTCTGGTCTTGAACTCACTATGTAGCCCAGGCTGGCCTCGAACTTGCAGCAATCCTCTTGCCTCAGCCTCCTGAGTGCTAAGAGTATAAGTGTGTGCCACCACACCTGGCTATTCTCAGTGATTTAAAGATTAAAAATAGAATATAGCTGTGTTAACAGATGCCGGGTTGCCCCGAGGTTCCTTCCAGGCTCTTGTGCTGTTCAAAGAATTGGACAAAACAAGTGAAAAATGTAGAGGTTTTACATTTATTAAAGGTAACAGGGAGAAAAGAAGAGAGAAGTGCTCTGAACAGAAGTGCTCTGCAGAGTGAGTGCAGGCCAGTTAAAGTAGGAAAACAAGTTACGCCTGCCCAGCAAAGCACAGGGCTGGTGGGTGAAAAAGCTCACAGTGGCTAGGAGCTTAATCGTTAAAAAGCCGTTCTGCACATGTGTCCTGAATCTCTGTGATTGACAGATCTTCGTGATTGACAGGTCACACCCAATTGCCCAGCCACTTTGCCATACCCTTCCTAATCCCCTGCCTCAGTTGTATTTCAGGTTAATACAATCTAAATGTTTGAATCAAAAAGAAAATGAAAGCAAATGTGACAAAGAATATAGTCTTACAATTTACTTTTAAAACAATATTGAGCATAAAATTAAAAAGGGAAAATAGGAAACAGAATTAAGTATAAAAAGTGAAACATTTTTAAATGAAATATTTATTTAGTTTTGAAAATTTAGCTGAATCTTATTTGCTTACAAATGTAGGATTACTTTTGTCACTGGATAGAGTCCAAGGAGGTGGGGAACCTGGACTTAACCCTTCCATGGGGCAGAGTGCAGGTTTCCTGATTTTCATCACACTAAAGGATTTTCAGGACATGTCAGTAAGAGGCATAGCGTGATAGTTAACTGATTTTGTCAACTTGAGTAAGAAATGCCCAACTAATTGGTTCAGCATGGTTCTGGCTGTGGCTGAAAGGATGTACTGAAGATAGAAGACCAACCCTAGGGCAGGCAGCTTGTCCCCTGAATGGTACAAAGAAGAATTGAAGAAGGAAGGCTCACTTCTGTTTCTTCAGAGGCGCTCCAGTCTTTGCCTTTACCCTGTATGTTGTCTCCTGGCTTCCAGTGCAGACTCTTTGGCCTCCTGATACAGACTCGCATGGGACACTAAACTGAGCACCAAGCCTTCAACTGGACCCTTCGAATCTCCAGCGTGCAGATAGACCTTTTGCCCTCTTGCACATATGACTCTGGGCAGCCACTGTAATCCAATCTTGTAAATTCTTATATATTTGTATATTTTGCATTAAAAGTTTCTCTAGCATCCCTGACTGATACAATTACTGCATACTCAAAGAAAATAGAGTATGAGTCCTCAAGAGAGATGCACTATAGTCAGGAGTAGCAGGTATTTATGTGTTTTGGGGAGTGAAAATCTGTGGACTTTGTGAACCGATAGAAAGTCTGGGTTTGGTTTACAGAAGAGGATAGCCTACGCATGGGAATAAAGATAATGGCTCATTTCACAGGTGAAACAGTAGCCCATTGTACAGGAGAAAGGCAGAGGCCTAGTCTATGTATTTCGTAAGGTCAAGTTTCTGTCCTTTACCTTATCAACTAAGTTAATTTATGGACCTAAAGTATCTTAAGGAATTTGGGATGTGATGAACCTCAAAAATAAACAAGCCCAGGAAGTATAGACCTGGATAACCTTGGGTAACTTGGTCTGTATTCTAAAGTTGCTGTCTTCTTAAAAGTACAATTTTAAATTATCATCTTCCTTGTCTCCTTTCTACCTACCTTGATTTCCTATATATAAACAAATGTAAGTATAATATGAGTTATTTAACTATTGCAAAATGTTCTTCAGATATAAGAGGCAACCATTCCAAATAATGCACTCATGCTCAAGTATCTCTGGGTCACAAAACGGAAAATGAAGAGATGCAGGAAAATGGACTTTCAGGGCCACAAAAAAGTAGTACTTCATTATGTGAGAATCTACTATGTGCGTCCTATCTAGGGGAATGGATTTCACAAGATAATTAATTAGTCATTTATCTTACTGAAGCACTTCTGGTGCTCAAGTCCTCCCTGATTCTGGAGCTATCTCTGTTTCCAACATATGCAGGCACAACCCACAAGCCTTCATCACAGTTACTTTTTGTTTTGAGGAATAAGCTGAGAGATGTTGAGAAGTGTTTCCCTGGACTGGAGTTGTGTTCTTCACCAAAGGGGACATTTAGGGTTGCAAGTGGCACACTGTACCAATATTACTGGTTAGATCCCCAGTGATAGAGGCACCATGTGTTCTGCAAAACTTTAATTGGTGTGCACTTGTGGCATGCAGACCCCTTGGAAATTCAGAACACAGCAGAGAGGGTTGGAACTAATGATAGTATAAGCCTTTAAATATTATGAATAGAGACATTTGGGGAACAAGATTTTTAGTCCATCCATTCATCCATTGATTCAAAGAAAACTATTTTTTCAGGAACTCTCATATATTAGGTACAGTACTAGGTACTGGGATTACAGATTGGAGGCATTGAGAATGTGTTACCAGACCTAAGCCCATCTGCTCACTGTCTGAAAGCCAATACTCAGGAGACAAGAGTTGATGAAAAGGGAATCCTGATTATTCAAGAGCTAGAACCCTAAGAAGATGAGGGAAGGGGAGAATCACCCTTTAAAAAGACTATCTTTAGGAACTCAGATATACAAAAGGGCTTTTGTAGCTATGGAGGGAGAATGGTACAGGGAACAATCAATGGACAGGAAGATTATAAGCTGGATGGGTTCTTTGTCATTCAGGGTGTATGTCTTTTTCTTTTTTCCCTTCAAAACGTGGAAATTGACCTCCATCTCTGGGGGCTAGTTCCTCTAATTCTTTAGACAAACACATTACTTTTCTGCAAGTTAAACTTCACAGTACTTTTCACACTTTATGTTAGTTGATGCACAGGACTGAAGAATAAGGAGAGGTTTTACACATCCTGATATCTGAAGGTCACCAGAGGTTCTGGGTTCTGTAAATCCAGAGAAAGGTTATTTAGCAATTAACATTTTAATTGCTTAGGTGTGGCTTTTCTTTAGAACTTAAAATGGCAGACAAAGGAAGGGGAAGTAACTTTGCAATGGATAACTCCTAAAGGAATGGCCTCTATTACAGTTACTGGGTTTTTAAAGCAAAAGCCCAGACTCCAGAGGTCTCAACAGAACAGGCTCAGTCACTTGTCCCATTGAGGCCAATCAAAGAGACAAGTGGTGGTGAAGGACAGGAAAGGAGCTTTAATCAGCATGGCCATGCAGGAAGACAAATAAAGAGGTTCAAGATCTGCTTTCAAGGGGCCAGTGGAAGCTTTGGGCTTTTAAAAAAAAGGGGAACAAAGGCACATGTTGGAAGTTTGCATAGCTGGGGAGTTTGCATAGCTGGCAGCATAGGTAATCCTGATCAAGTCCTGGTTTGGTTGATCAGTATCTCAGGAATGGTTGTGTGAAGTTTTGGCAGAGCCATTATCATCTGAGGGGACAGTTTGTTTCTCATCATGAGACTGTAGAAAGTAGTTTATTTAGTTAGCTTATGAGTAAGGCAGCTAGCTGGGGAAAGGGCCTTAGAGTTGGGTGACCAGCCACACTGATACAAATTAAAATAAGAAGAGTTAGTGAACTAGGACTTTAGACAAAGAATGAACTTCCTCAGGCAATATGGGATGCAGCTCACTCCCTACTAAAGGAAGGTATAGCCATTCCCTACTAAGCTCCAGAGTATTGAGGAACTTAAAATGCAAACTAACTAGTTTTTTTTCTCTAAAATCCCAGTTTCCTTTAACCCCTACTTATTGAAGAACTAGGTTAGAAGCCCTGAGTTCCAATTGTCAGTTTAATTCCACAGAGCCACCTGAGATAGGTGGTCGCTAAACAAGTGAACAACTCCTGTGCTCTGCTTATCTATAAGTAGTTCTGGATTGAGAGGCCATACAGTCTCCCACTCAGGAGCCCTCCTGGAAACTAAGGAGCTGTTCTTCTTATTTTTTATTTTTTCCAGTACTGGGGATGGAACTTGGGACCTTGTGGTTTCAAGGCAGGTGGCAGAACCACTGAGCTAAATCCCCAGCTCCTTTACTATTACTTCCAATAAAACTCTCCTTCCCTGCTCCTTCGGTTTGAAACTTCATTTTCATTCCTCGGGGTTGAGAGCCCATGAATTCAGCACAGCTGAGGCAGGAGACTAGGCATGGCAAAGCTGGCTGGAGAAGTAGCTGTGACCTGGTAATTACAAAATCTGAACAGTTCCCAAAGCCGTGCACATGGACTTCTCACGAGAACTCAAAAAGGTTTTTGCTAGGACACCCTAGACCTGATGACATCCTGAAAAGATGGAAATACAAAAGAACAGTTGACGGTGAGCTTTTTGCTACTGTGTTCTCTCACAACAGCCTGTTCTCCTCTTGTAAAGTATACTACTTATTTTCCTACTTTTACTTGGCCCAAACTCATTCTGCAGAGCTTTTTTTCCTGACCTTTAATAAATGCAAAACTGGGGTGGGGGATTTAGCTCAGTGGTTTCGCCACCTGCTGCGCAAGAGCAAGGACCCAAGTTCGATCCCTGGTACCAAAAAAATAAATAAATAAATAAATAAATGCAAAATCTTGGGTACCATTTGTGCTCATCTTTATCAATTCTTTGTTCAGGACAGAAAGAAACTAGAAAGTACCTCTAAAAGGAGCTTCCAGCGCCAAAAACCCAGTAACATATATTTGGCAAGCCAGCCAGGAGGTAAGGACCTTTGGGGCCTCTCTCTCTCTCTCTCTCTCTCTTTCTTGCTCTCTCTTTTCTTCTCTAAATGCTACAGCCAAGGAGCCTTTTTTTTCCCTTTCCCTCTGTCTCTCCTAGGCTGGGGAACACAGGGGGCTTTCTCATAGTGCCAGGCACAGTTTCCTGCTCTTCCTACTATGTGGAAGAGGGAAGAGAAGCTCATGGCCTCTTTATTTTTCCTAGCCAATAGGAGGACCATAGGCCTGAAGAGATTGTTCCAATTCCATGTGTGCAACCTAGAGTTTAGTACGCCTTTTTCTCCTCACATTTCTGCTCTCTGTAATACTTTGCTCAGCTTCCTTACTCTTTTGGGAAAATTAGCTATCGGCATCTTGGTCTTCTTAAATAGCTGCCTATGTCAGTTTACTGCTTTTTGTACTCAAAGCCTCATCTGTGCTTTTTCCCTTAGATGGCCTTTTCACCTCTGGGTATCATTAGTGAGTTGCTTTCTTGGGGCCTTGTTTCATCCTGCCCAGTTCACCTTTCCACCATGATTAGCAACTGTTTTGGCTTGTTATGTGGCAGCCATTTTGGTTTGTCACATGGGTTAGTCATTTTGATTCATCTTGTGGGTCAGCCACATGGATTCAGCCATGTTTGTCAGCCATTTCAGTTGGCCATGTGAGTCAGTCACATGATTCTGCCATGCTTATTTGCCTTCTTTTTGCCTCTTGGTCACCCAAAAATCTCACCCTTATAAATAGGAGCTAAGCCTCTGATTTTAGGGAACATATGTGCTTCCTCCCTCTTTTCTTATTTTTTCATTAAATTTATTGGTACATTTTAGGTATATGGTATGAGGACATTCATCATTGGGTCCCTTTTCTCTTTTGAATTGGGTTAGATCCCTTCCTGTTTTTTCTAACAGAAATTCAGATAATTGAGAGACATATGCTTTATAGGCTGAGCAGAATGAAAGAACACCCAGTAAAACTCAACTCAAGTGGCTGCACCCTGATCCAAAGTGCCTAAGAGAGTCCCTGGGAGCTGACCACCACCCTGATTCCATAGGAGTTTCTAAGAGAACCAGAAAAGAGCTCACCCTTCTCCCTAAGGAGTTAGTGGGCCACAGTGTAGAGAGTTCTAAGATTAAGACAGCCCTCTGTGGGGCTCTACTCTTCTAGGAAAAACACCATTGTCACCCAGCTTCAAACAGAGACATCTACTTAGTAAGTACTTGAGTCTCACAAGAGACACTTTGTGAACTCAACTGGGTCTCCTCCTTCTGTATGGGATGCCATCTGAGGGACCTGAGACCTAGTCATTTCTCTGTATATAGGCCCCAGTATGAGCCATGGGGAATGCCCTGAACAGCATCTCGAAGATCTCATCTACCTCACTTCTAGGCAATATCCTTGATTCATGGGAACATTTTAATCATGTCATTTTGAAAAAGGAATGACTTATCTATTATTGCAATACAGTTTGGGTCCATTGTGAACTAAGGAATGGCAAGAGATGGGTACAGCATGTCAATTTAAATTATGATGCTACTTTTCAGCTAAATAATTTCTGCATAAAGCACAGAAGGTAGAATGAAATTCCTTATGTTTTTGTGACCCTTTATCTCAGAAAACCCCAGAAACTATGGTATTTAGAGTGGCTCCTAAGGAAGAGAGGGATATCTTTGGTGATTCTGTCCTTGGATCTCCACCTGCCTCTCAGGACAATATGGGTTTCTCCCGTCTGTTTAATGAAGACAAATATACTGAGGGGTCTCCTCTACCCATCCTTATAATCCACAACCCGGTAAATCAGTCCTATTCTCTTAAAGAGACTGAAGAACTCTATTAGAGCATACTGCCCCAGGGAAACCCAGTATTCCTCAGCCCCCTCATCATGTTCTTCAGACAGCTTTAAGCCCTGCAGGATATATTTGAAATGGTGCTTCTTATTACTCTAACTCACAACTTGTCCTGCCCCCAGAGGGGTCCCAGGAACAGAGGGGACTACTTGAGTCCAGGTCCTTTTTTCAGTTGCAGATATGCAACAATGCAAAGAACAGCTAGGCTGACTTTCAGAAGATCCAGTATGTTTCAGGTGGGTTTCAAACTTTGACACTAGATTTTGACCTATCATGTCCAATTCATCTTGGCCACTTCCTATACTCCAGATGAAAGACAAAGAATCCTACAAGAGGCTAAGAACTATGAAAATGAACACAATGCTTTAAGGATGGAAGGAAACCACCCTGGAGAGGCTGTTATCCTTTCAACAGAACCAAACTGGAACTGTAATACTAGTCAGGAGCTTAAAAATGATGTCTGACATGATAGATGCTCTTACCATGGGAATGAAAAGGTACACTAAGAAATCTGTTTATTAGAAACTGCAGCTTGTTGTCCTTTATGTACAATTAGATTTGTAATTAAAAATACACTTGTTATTATGTAATCACATTTTGCTATGTCTCATTACTCAGCCTTGTTTTGTGAAGTGGAAGATGAGTCACTGAACTATGTTATCAGAAACTAAATTTTGTGTGCTATTTGTGAAAGACATGTATTTCTGAATCAGTCTGCTAATATGATTATACAGTATTAGCTTGCTATTGCTGCTTTGTTAATGTGATATATTTACTTACCTTTTGGGTTTAATTGTCTGCATAATTGTGAAATTTAATAAGAAATAATAAAGCATGATGACCAAAGTTTTAGAAAACAGTAAACATTTAAATGCACATTTAAAAGACATGTTGAATGTAACTTTCATATTTTTGTGTGCAAACATTAAATTTTATTTCTGTATGTCCTGACATTTATAAAGGTGTTATTTTGCTGACCAGTTGTGTAATTCTCAAAAATAGTGCCAGGTCTTCTATAGTTTTTCTCAGAATTCTTGAGCTTACAAGTACTGTATGCATCTTAAAAAAAGAAAAGAAATGTTATAAAATAAAAGGATTAATTTCTGTAAATAAAAAGAAATCTGTTTATTATGATAAGGTGAGTGGGGTCACACAGGACCAAGAGGAAATTTAGCTGCCTTCCATAAGCAATTAGTAAAGCCTTTTGTAAATATACAAACATAGATCCATCTTCCAGGGAGGGACATTTCACTTGTCAATCAGCCCCAAGTATTCAGCATAAATTACAAAAACTTCAAATGGTTCACAGATACCTATGACCCAATTGCAGGACACAGCCTTTTGGGATCCAGGTGAGGGTGAAAGAGAGGAGTAGAATTATAGCTGTTGCAATTGACAATGCTTTAAACACACCCAAATTGTCTAAAGCAGTGGTGCCAAACCTATGGCCCATGCACCACAGCCACTTGTTATCATTAAATGATCTAAAATGTTCAGTAACTCTGCTCTAGGGGAAAGCCCAAGGACAATTGCGGAAAGAGTTCCTATTTTAAATGCAAAAAGACTGGACACTAGAAACATGATTGTACCAACCCATGGGCCCTGCTCTGTCAGGGGGCTAATGTGGCTGATTCATGGTACTGGAGGATTTGACTGTTCCCACTCCCAGAGAAGGGCTAGGCCAGCCAAAAGTCTTTTTTATATATATATTATTTATTTTATTGGTACATTTTAGGTATACAATATAATGACATTCATCATTGGAAATCTGCACCTTTACATAATCTCTCTTGGTTCTTATTTTTCCCCCTTCCCCTGCCCTCCCTTCAACCCCTCCATCCCTCCCTATTTACAAAGACTTTGTTTCCATTTTTTCATTTTCTCATATTAATGCCATTCCCTTCTTTCCTTTCCCCTATCCCTCCCACTTTCCCTTCCCTTTTGCTCCTTTTCTTACTATTTCACATTGTCTATTATACCTTTTAGTCCTTATTTACACTTCCAGTTTCTCACACCAGAGAAAATATTTGGTATTTATACAGGTGTGTCCTATTTATTTCACTTAAGAGTATCGCCTCAATGTGCATACACTTAGCTATAAATGTCTCTAATTTCTCTTTCTTTATGGCTGAGTAGTACTCCATTTTATAAGAAAACCACATTTTCTTTATCCAGTCTCCAGTTGATGGGCATTTGGGCTGTTTCCAAGTTTTAGCTATCACAAACTGTGCTGCTATGAACATGGGTGCACATATATCACTGTGGTATGATTCTTCTAATTCTTTTGGGAAAATATCCAGTAGGGGAATAGTTGGGTCAAATGGGACTTCCAATCCTAGTTGTTTAAGGTATCTCCATACTGATTTCCACAGTGGTTGCACCAGTCTACACTCTCACCAGCAGTGGAGCAGGGTTCCTCTTTCCCCACAGCCCCACCAGCATTTGATATTGGTTGATTTCATGATAGCAGCCATTCTTTCTGGGGTGAGGTGAAATCTCAGCTTTGTTTTTATTTGCATCTCTCGAATGACCAGTGATGTTGAACATTTTTTCATATGTTTATTTGCTATTTCTACTTTTTTGTCTGAGAAATGTCTGTTCATTTCAGTTGCCCATTTTTGGATTGGGTCTTTAAATTTGGGAGGTCTGATTTTTTAAAGTTCTTTATAGATTCTAGATAGTAGACCTTTGTCTGAGGAACTGCTGGTGAAAATTTTTCCCCACATTGTGGGTTGTCTCTTCACACTGTTGGTGATTTGTCTTGCTGTGCAGAAGCTTTTTAATAAGAAGAGATCCCACTTGTTGATTGTTTGTGCTAGTTCACGGGCAACTGAGCTTTCGTTCATTAAATCTTTTCCTATACCAATGTCTTCCAGAGTTCTACCTAACCTCTCTTCCAGCCAATTTAGTGTTTCTGTTTTAATATTTAGATCCTTAATCCATTTCAATTTTAGTTTAGTGCATGGTGAGAAATATAGGTCTAGTTTTAATCTTAGGCAAGTTGAAACCCAGTTTTTCCAGCACCATTCATTAAAGAGGCTATCTTTCCTCCAGTGATGGTGTTTGCCTCCTTTGTCAAAGATGAGGTGGCTGAATGTGTCTGGAGTTGTTTCAGCATCTTCTAATCTGTTCTACTGGTCCTCAGGTCTGTTTCTTTGCCAGTGCCATGCTGTTTTTATCACAGTAGTTTTGTAGTATAGTTTAAAGTTGGGGATTGTGATACCCCCTACCTTGTCTTTATTTCCTAGAATTGCTTTTGCTATTCTAGGTCTATTCTTGTTCCAAATGAATTTTTGGATTGTTTTCTCCAGGTCTGTGAAGTATGCTGGTGGGATTTCAATTGGGATTGCATTGAATCTATATAGCAGTTTTGGAAGTACGGCCATTTTCACTATATTGGTTCTTCCTACCCAGGAGAAAGAGACGTCTTTGCATTTTCTGATATCATCTTCAATCTCTCTTTTCAGAGTACCATAGTTTTCAGAGTAGAGGCCTTTGATTTCTTTTGTTAGTTTGATTCCTAGGTATTTCAATTTTTTGGATACTATCGTGAAAGGAATTGTTTGCCCCATTTTTCTCTCAGTGAGTCTGTGTTGGTGTAGAGGAAAGCTATTGATTTTTGTGTGTTGACCTTGTAACCAGCTACTTTACTGAATTTGGTGATTAAGTCTAGAAGAGTTTTGGTGGAGTTCTTGGGGTCTTCTTTATACAGTATCATGTCATCTGCAAACAACGACAATTTGACTTCTTCATTTCCTATCTTTATTCCTTTTATTTCTTTCTCTTGTCTAATTGCTGTGGCTAATGTTTCCAAAACTATATTGAACAAGAGTTGTGACAGTGGACATCCTTGTCTTGTTCCTGATTTTAGTGTGAAGGATTTCAGTTTTTGACCATTTAGTATGATATTGGCTGTTGGTTTTTCATAGATGGCTTTTATCAGATTGAAGTAGAGACTGCCAATTCCAATTTTTTGTAGGGTTTTTATCATGAATGCATGTTGGGTTTTGTCGAATACTTTTTCTGCATCTATTGAAATGATCATATGGTTTTTGTCCTTCCAGCCAAAAATCCTGTCTCCCACTCTGATGAAGACTGAAAGGGCCTGGGGGAACCTGCAATGCCCCTGTCCATGCCAATCACCTTCTTCCATGAAGAACCCCAGGTAACCCTGGACACTATGGGTGACCTAATTCAATTTCTTGTAGATTCAGAGGTATCTTCTTCTGTTTTAACTTCCTTCTCTGGAAAGCCTTCCTCCAGATCTATAGCCATAATTAGGGTCAGATGCTTCCACAGACACCTATGACCCAATTGCTGGACAAAGCCTTTTCTCTATTCAACAATCAGGATCCAGGGGAGGCTCAAAAGGGAAAGGGTAAGATTATGCTGTCACAATTGGCAGTGTTTTAAGCTCACCCATATCATCTAAGGGGAAAAACCCAAAGATAACTGAGGAAGGAGTTCCTGAGTCAAGATGTCTGCAAATTGAGCCTGCAACTGCCCCAAGCAAATGCCTAGGCCCTGCTCTGAATGTGAGGTGGCCAATATACCTGACTCGTGGCACTGGAGGGTTGAATGTTCCCGCTCCCAGAGATGGGCTAGGCTGGCCAAAACCTTCATTTCCTTCTCTGACCATTGAGGGGCCCCAAGGATACTTACAATGCCCATGTCCATAGATATAGCTATTTCCTGTGAGGAACCCTGAGTAATCTAAGATGTCATGGTTGAATCATTTTAATTACTTACCAATACAGGGGCAAATTATTTAGATTTGAATTCCTTCTCTTGAAAACCCTGCTCTAGACCTATAGCCATAGTTGGGGTAGATGGGACCCCTAATCAGAGATTCTTACTCCTACACTGATGTGTCACTTTGAAGGCTACATGTTTAACCATGAGTTTCTAATTGTAAAACAGTGTCCTACTCTCTTGCTAGAAAGAGATTTACTAACAAAATTGGGGACAATTCTCAAATTCCAGCAAAAGGCCAAAACAGATTTTACCTGTTGGGACTACACCAGGTCTCCCTGAACTAAGCAGCCACAGGTGGATCCTGCTGTATGGTATAATAGAATACCTGGTAGGGAAAATTCAGCTATGCCAATAGTTATAAAACTAAAAGAGTACAGCTGATTTCCTAACCAAAAACAGTATATAATCAAAGATGAAGCTCATAAAGGCCTCCAGCTTCTCATAGACAGGCTTTTCAAATATGCCTTTTGCGGACTTGTCAGTCTCCTCGCAATACTCCCATTCAGCCTGTAGTAAAGCCCTCAGGAGGATATAGGCTACTACAAGACCTCTGCCTTGTTAATAAAGCTGTCATCCCAATCCACCCTCTGGTGGTAGATCCATATAACATTCTCTCCCAAATTCCAAGAAACACTAAATCATTCTTAGTCTTAGATCTCACAGATGTGTTCTTTTCTATTCCCCTCCATCCAGATTCCCAATTGTTGTTTGTCTTTGAATGTAAAAATACCATTTCAAAAGAAAAGCAACAGTGTACTTGGAGAGTTGTCCCACAGGGGTTTAGAAATAATCCTCATCTTATTGCTTGGGCATTAGAGAAAGACTTAAGGAAGCTAAAGCTTAAACAGGGAACCATTCTACAGTATGTAGATGATATTCTAATTTGCAGCCCAACTCAGGAGTTATCTAACCATAATATTACATACAAACCCTCAATTTTCTAGCTAATAAATGATACAATGTAGGGCTGGGGATTTAGCTCAGTGGTAGTGCACCTGCCTTGCAAGTGCAAGATCCTGAGTTTAATCCCTGGTACTGCAAAAAAAAAAAAAAAAAAAAAAAAAAAAAAAAAGATTGTTAGAAATGAAATAAAGTTTCACAGAAAAAATCTTGGGCCAGGGATGTAGCTCAGCATCACAGTGCCTGCCTGGCAAGCATGAGGCCCTGAGTTTGATTCCCATTACAAAAAAAAAAAAAAAATCTCAGATATCTCCAGAAAGTCCAATACTTGGGATACATTTTTATTTATTTATTTATTTTTTGGTACAGGGGATTGAACTTGAGTCCTTGCACTTGCACAGAAGGCCGCCAAACCACTGAGCTAAATCCCCAGCAAGGGATACAGTCTTATATCTGTGGAACAACAGCTGTTGAGGGACCAGGTCTAGGCTATCTGTAATTTTAGGCCTCCTGTCACCCAAAAACAGCTTTGTTCCTCCCTGGGAATGGCCAGCTTCTGCCAGATCTAGTCAGCTAGTGTAGGACTAATGGCAAAGCTTTTGTATGAGACTGTCAATGATCCAGAGTCTGTGCCCTTAGAATAGACAAAAGTGACTGGCAAAGCCTTTAGAAAAATAAAATATGCCCTTACTCAGGCTCCAGCACTGGGAATTCCTGACTGAAGAAAACCCTTCTTCCTCTACATATCAGAAAAGAGAAGAATTGCTTTGGGTGTCTTGGCCCAAAGACTAGGAAAAGAACTCTGCCCAGTGCCATACTATTCAAAAAAGTCAGTGTGGCTGTGGATGGCAGAAGAAGCTGCATACTTAACTTTGGGATAAAAACTAGAAGTCTTAATCCCCATTAGTTCAGGGCTGTTCTTGAGATAAAAGATTACTTGTGATTAACAAGGGAATGGCTTACCAAGTATCAGGTAGTGGTCTTTACCAAGTATCAGGTCATTTTCTGAGGTTATGATAAAGACTTGCACTACTCTTAATCCCACTTCTTTTATCCCTACAGCCCCAGAAGTTAGCCATTCTTGTGAACAAGTGATCTCCCAGACCAATGCAAGCAGCCAGGACATCAGTGACTTGTCCCTCCAAGACCCTGAGGAGGTATGGTTTACTGGTGGAAGTAACTTTGTCCAAGAAGAACACTGAAAAGCAGGTTATGCAGTTGTCAGTTTCCAACTGGTCATTGAGGCTGAACCCTTTTCACCAGGGACCTCAGCTCAAAAGACAGCTCATGTCTCTTACTTGGGCATTGATATTAGGAAAAAACAAAAACCTAAATATCTCTATAGACTCCAAATATGCTTTTCTGGTGCTACGTGGCTATGTAGCAATCTGAAAAGAAAGGGGCTTGCTAACTAATAAGCAATCATCAATAAAGCACAAGTGGGAAATTCTGCAACTCCTACAGGCGGTCTATTTTCCCAAGCAGGTCACTGCCATGCCTTGTAAGGGACACCAAATAGACATGTCTAAAGTCTCATTAGGAAATCAAAAGGCTGATTGGGAAGCAAAGGGGCAGCAGCCAAGACCCTAGCATTATTCCCAGTTCCTAAGGAACCATTAAAACCAGTCTATATCCTCCAGGAAGATTAATATATCTTAGGACATAGGGGAATTAAAAATGGACTCTGGTTATATTTAGAAAACAAACTGGTCCTTCCTCAAGAGACAAAGTAGAAGGCTATAAAAACCCCTCATAATTCTTTCCATATGGAAAGAGATGCTACACTGGAAATTGTCACTCAAATATTTTCAGGACTAGAACTAGTGATAACCACTTAACAGGTCTGCAAATCTTGCCCACTTTGTGCCTACAATAACCCTGGCAAGACCAAACCACCTCCTTTGTTAGAACTTGTACAGAAGAGAGGGACATACCTTGGGGAGGACTGGCAATTAGACTTTACCCACATGCCACCATGTAGGGGATTTAAACATATTGGTCCTAATTGACACATTTATAGGCTAGATTCAGGCCCTCCCTACCCATTCAGAAAAGGCTAAGGTACTCCTCAACAAAATTCCCTGGTTTGGTCTACCAGTTATTTCAGAGTAACAATAGGCCTTATTTTCCCCCTCAAATAACTCAGGGAGTGGCAAAGATTTGTGCATGGACAACTCATTCTGGAAAAATTAAGAGAGCTAGCCAGACTTTAAAGTGAGCTCTGGTAAAATGCTGACAAAAGACATCTGAGTCTTGGTTCAGTTATTACCACTACCCCTCACGAGGGTTTGAAACATCCCCATAACTGGGCTAAATATGAGTTTATTTGAGATGTTATATGGGAGGCCTTTTCTATCTTCTGATGGCAGTAGACCTAGAAACCACGAGACTCTTACAAAATTTTATTAAACTAAGCCAAGTACAGCAAGTTATCTATCCAACTACATGGAAACAGAGTCCTGCCAGCTCCTGGCCCAGGGGGTTTGTCAAGTGTCTGCCCTGGAGACATAATGCTTATTAAAACTTAGAAAGAAGGGATTCCTGTAGACCAATTCAGTGATCCTTGCCATACCCACTGCAGTAAACATGGCAGAGATAGATAGCTGGATTCACCTTTGTAAGAAAAAGCCAGCCCCACTTGAATTGTCTGATGAAAAAGACCACCCAAAAGAAGAAAGCTACTCCTGTGAACCTCTGAAAGACCTGAAGTTTCTCTTTAAAAAAAAAAGACTACAGTACTGTTCTGGGTACAGATAAGTAAATGGGCACCTATATTGAGACTCCTATTTTTAACTTAATCCATAATATGGGTAATCTTCCTAAGACTACAGCTCTCACACCCTCTATAATTTATCTAAAGTCTCTCTTTGTTGTGCTTTCTTCTCTATAGGAAGCATGGAAATCTGACCTGATTCTTCTCATATTTGGGCTCTACATCCCCAACCTAATAGTAAAGTTACTCTCCTGACAAATTCACCAAGCTTTCTCCCATTGAATATGTGGCATGTATAAATACTCTTCTCTCATTGCCTCCTGACAGGTTTTTTTTTTCTTCAACCCAACCAGTGAGCCACAAGGTAGTCAGACAGCACGTAATTGCCAGTAGGTAGGGACTATAGCTCATTTCAGCAGGAAGTACTAGCTATATGAAGACAGAGACCTCCACTATTTCAGCACTCCATAAAGAATTATGAGGAAGGGCAGGAGATTTAGCTCAGCAATTCTGCTGCCTGTCTTACAAGAGCAAGGACCTAAGTTTGATCCTCATTACGAAAAAAAAAAAGAATTATGGGGATATGTGTCTCTCAGGGGGAAACGAGGCAGGAAACTAGAGCATGGCAATGCAATCTGGAAAAGTAGGCATGACACATTAATTAAAAAATCCCAAGCACAGAACAGTTCCCAAAGCTCTGCATGTGGACTTCTCATGAGAACTTGAGCAGAGTTTTGATAGAATGGCCTGGACCTGATGCCAGCCTAAAACTCAGAAATACAAAAAGACAGTCAACATTGAGCTTTTTTGTGTTCTTTCACTGTAGCCCAATCTCGTTTTGTATAGAGTACTTATTTTCCTTCTTTTACTAAACCCAAACTCACTCTGCAGAGCCTGACCCCCCCCCCCACCTTTAATAAATGTAAAACCTTGCTGCCATTTGTACCTGTCTTGTTAACAATTCTTTGTTAAGGACAGAAAGAACCTAGAAACCACCTCTAGAAGGAGCCTCCAGCATCCTCAAACCCAGTAACAATCTGACATCTAACAGGTTGGGAGTTATTTTTCCCATAACAAGATGACAGCTCCTGCTTGGGGTAGGAAGGAGCCTTAGTTCTGTCATGCAGTAATTGCTTCCACTTTGGTTGGGGGTGAACTCATCATAGGGTGCTTTGCAAGGTTCTACTTTTCCTGGAATCTGAGGTAACTTGGGATGAAACTTTCAGTCATCACTCCAGGCTTTTGGAACTGGACGCTGTAAAAGTGGGCAATTGAATGTACCTACAAATCCTTAAAACTACCTTAGTTACTCTCATCTTGGTGTCCTCAGTCTTGCAGGGGAAAGAGATAGCCTAGATAAATTATGGTTAATAAACCATATAGTTCAGGCATTTTTAAGTGATTAACATAATGCCTACATGCAGAGTTTAGCAGGGATCTGACCCAAAGTTTTAAGGTAATAATGGATATATAAAACAAAAGCAGAGATGCCAAATTTTATCCTGTTTTCTCTCACCCATTGGGCATCTGCAGGCCCAGCCTCTTACATCCCTGATGCATTAAAAACTCATTTTTTGAAAGATAATGATGGCTATCCTGGATAGGGCAAAATTGGAGCTTGTCTTGAAGAATGAGAAATCAGCAGGGGAGAAAAGCAAGAAAGACAAGAGTATTTATGGGGAGAAGATTCATGAAAGGGCTTTGAATGTGGCTGGAAGGGCTAGGTTTCAAGAATACCAGGACACACAGGAAGTCTAGAGAGGCCTGCAAGGTCTAGTTACCAGTATCCTTCTTGCCATGTTAAGGAGTTCACACTTTATTCCGTAGGCATCAGCTGGACATGATCATGTGCACAGTGTCAAGGAGAAACTTTTCCTTTATACTCGTAGGTTCAGTATTTAAGGTTTGCAAATTAATCTGACAAAAGACAAATTAGCAAGAAAAACAAAAAAAACAGATTTAATTACATCTAGATGCACAAGACCTCACAAACAAATGTGGTTGAAGGAGGCAGTTAGAATTTGGGGCTTTTATCCCATCTTAATAGGGACTAAGGAGTGATAAACGGGGGATTCTGGGAAAACAACTTCTTAGAAGAGAAGGAAAAGGGCACTTATGGAAAAATAAATGCCTCTTTTTGAAAAATAAATATGCCCTTAGGAGAATAAATGGGAGGTCTGATGGTTTTGTGACCATGTCTGTTTGGGTGTGGTGCTGATTTATTGTCTCAGAGGAGAGGATATTACAGTTGCTTCTGGGGAGGGAATTTATACTAATTGAGTTGTTTGGGAATCCTGCTTTTAAAGCAGATAAAGAATTTCAGAAACTCAAATTCCTTCGGCTCAAAATAATTTTTATGCTTTGGTGGCTTACTCAGAACCATTCTAATATGGAGATTTTCCTGAGATTGGTGAGAAGAGAAAAGGAGACCCCTTTAGAGATTGCAATGAACCTGGGCAGGAGTTGCTGAGGCCAGTTCAGTGCTTCTTAGGGTTTAAGGAGGGCTTTGACAGTGGCAGGGGGTGGGAATGGGGAGGAGCCGAGTGAAGGTTCTAGACTTTGCTGCACAATAGAAGCACCTGGCCCTCATCCAGACCCATCGTATCAGAATCCATGGGGGTGGACCCAGACATCAGTGTTTTGTAAAGCTCTCCAGGTGATTAAGGTTGAATGGAGGGGTCTCAGAGCCAGAATCCACTGAATTTACCCCTCTCTGAACCAAGTGTACCATGCCCACCCACCCTGTGTGTCAAATTCTGTGGCTTTTAATACCAGAGCTAATTTCTGGCCGAGTGTGCTGAGTGGTTTCGGGAACTGAGAGACAAATGCTTAGTGGGATTGACATGATGATGATTTTCATCTCCATCTTCTTTGTTGTTTTTAATTTTGCTCTCTTACTTGGAAACAGTCTTCATGGATCTCAGCTTTCATAGAGTTAGAAAGGACAAGCAAGAATCTGCTGTTGTTTACCACAATTGGATAAACATCCTTGAACCCTGAGCTCCTACTGCTAGCCACAGAAGACTGAGCTCCACAAAAAGCAAGAATGAAAACACAAACTGTTTTCTTTTGTTTTCCAAAATGTCATTTGCTTTTTATAATTACAAAAATTATACAGAATTATTGTAAAAAAAAATTCAAACATGATGGACAGATAAAACCCAGCGAGGGCCTGTCTCCTGATATATAGTCGTTTTGTTTAAATTTCCATTTAGAAAAATAGAATTCAACCCAAAAAGCAAGGCAATGAGGCTGGAATGCAATTGGAATGGAAAACAGCATTCTTGTCAAGCTTCCACGGCATCAGCCCATTAGCTTTTTGACTTCCAAACTTTTGCAAATGTGAAGCCCTTCTCATCTTCTCACCTGGAGCGATCACTACTTAATGGTAGTGATTAACTCTCCAGCTCAGAAGGCAACTGGTTATTAAATAACGACCTCCTGCCATGCTGTCCTTCTCCAAAACAATGTGCTCACAAACCCCAGTGTTCTCCCTGCTCAAGCCATGTCATAGCTTTGGGGCAGGTGGCACAAATGAATTCATCCCCAGGCACACAGGGAAACTCTCAACCAGCCCCTTTCATTCAAGGTTTAAGAATCTTGTTGCAACAGACAATTGCCAGTGATTTAACTCACTTTCCTTGGTTAAAACCCCTGCAAGTTTTGCTATTGAGGAAATGTTAAGTCATAAATCTGTTTAATGGGATTAAGGAAATAAAAGAGTATTTTTAAACATAAAATTGGCACAATTGTGGGACATCTGGGGAAGATATTAACATTCTGCAAATTCTTGAGCATGACAGAGGGAGAATGGAAAGAGATCTGCAGGGCAAAAGAAGAAAGTGACATGCCTTGTCCATCACAAGTGGAAACTGAGCCACCGGGTTGGAGTCCGTGAGGCCAGGATGTACCTGCCTCTGTGAAGCTTGTCTGTTTCATTAGAACCAAAGGAGAGATGGGTCATTTCAGTAGTATTTACCTCAAATGAACTGAGGGGTCAAAGGCAGACAGGGTCTGAGGAGTTCCCCCAAAGAGATGGGAACCTGCTGCAAAGGCTCTTGACTCTCATCACAGAAAAGTAATTTCAGGACATGTCAATGAGAGACATAGAAAGATTAACCACAATTAAAGTACACACTCAGAAGGAAATGTAGGTCCTCATGAAGTGACTATATATATATATATATATATATATATATATATGTGGTCTTACTATGTAGTTCAGGCTGGTTTTGAACTCACTATTGTACCCCAGGCTGGTGATCCTGCTGCCTCAGCCTCCAGAGTGCTGGGATTACAGATGTGTGCCACCACAGCCAGCATTGCAGTCCCTTTAAAAAGAATAACTTTAAAATTATGATTTTCCTTGTCTTTCTATTTATCTTTATTTCTTCTATCTTACTTCAGAATGAAGGAAGGAGAGTGGGATGAGATCCATGGTGATCTGACTTTGATGCAGATAGTGCAACCGGGGTTACGGGATCATTCCCCTTCACTCACCCCAACCTGGGCAATGCCCCAGGGCCAATCCCCTAATCATTGTTCTAAGGCCTACTACCCTGAGACAGAGATAAGAAAAATAAAGACCCTTGGGCCTGCCTGGCAAAATTCTGAAATCCCAAGCCAGGACTCAAGTGTGCCAGATTCTCTGACTCAACCTTCAATAACTTTTTTTCACTTGGAGCTCATTGAAAGTTCCTGTATATGGACTGCATTTCACATATCCAATTATAACAGAGTGAATTATGGCAAAGGACAGGTGCAACAGATACAGTGGACATGACTCAGCACCCTGTCAATCATGTTGTTAATCACACTCTGGAAGACCCAAAGGGAGGTGCCCTAGACTCCGGTAACATTTTAAACTCTTAAACTCAACACATTCAGTGCTCATGCCATTCTTCTTTTTACCATCATGTGCCTGCTCATTCTAAGTGTACCACTCACTGCCTCGTTAAACTTCATTAAACTTTGCTGCTTTTTCCTTACCATCACGTCACATCCAATTTTTTGTTCATTGTGCACAAGAATCTAGAAACCCATCCGGGACCCCATCACCCACAGAAACAACTTGGGTGATAATTTAACAGGGAAAAGAAAGATTTCCAGGAAGGTGATTGTGAATGTTATCAAAGACTTATGCATGGGATATTTTTCCAAAAATGAAACTCTCCCATTTTTTCACTTATTTTATTTACCCGAATAAGGTCAAGAGGAAAGTTTTGTCAGTGGAAATCTATTAAATTTAATTCTTTTTAATCCTCAGTAAGCCATCACTGCACCCCATTGTTTTCTCTGATGCAATTAATTCAACTCACTTTTACAGTGTGTCCTGAGCTCTCTCTGGCCAAAATCAAAAGCTTTGCTCAAAAATAGCCCATCTATGGTAATGAGGTGAGTTTTCAAGGTAATTACAGTTTCCCACAATGTATATTACTTTTGAAAAGGGATTTCTCTCACTTTTTTTTTTTTTGTACCAGGGATCCAACTTGGATCCTTGTGCTTGCACAGCAGGCGGCGAACCCACTGAGCTAAATCCCCGGCCCTTCTCTCACTTTTGATTAATGACAATATAGGACATATGATCTATGTATTATAGATAGGTAAGTTAATTGGATATCTTGTTGGCAGGTAGACAGGGTCTCCCTTAAGGGGCCAGCCCTCCAGGAGCCAACACAGCAAGGAACCAAAATGGAGAATAATTGAGGCACATTCACTGGTTAGCATTATAAAAAGGAAAACAAGTACTACTTCCCCTAGAGATAGATAGCAGTGATTGATATTCTAAATGGGAAATTCCTTGTACGTGATTTGTCTTTTCATTTAATCCCCATTTAATCAATATTACCTGGGTGACTTTACTTGTAATCTTATTGGTTGGTCATGGTTTTGTCCCACCTCATGCCCACCTTGTAAATTTCCGTTGGGTCTTATAGTTTTGTCCCACTTTGTACCCGCCTCACCACATGGCTTTGCTGTATAAAATATCTTTGAAAAGTGAGGTGGGCATGCAACCCACCTTCCGGTCCCCCTCCTGTCTCTCGTAGGCAGAAGCTTTCTTTCTCTCAATAAATTTTTCCTACTCTTAACCTCTGTTGTTCCTAGAATTCATTCTTCAGTTTTAGAGAACATGAACTCATGTTTTGGATATCTAGTAGGTTAGGGAGTTATATCTCTTCCCCCTATATTATATGGACCTCTAAATAATATAAGGGAAATATTATAACTCCAACCTGCTAGATGTCCGACACACCAAGTTCGTGTTCTCAGAAATCGAAGAACGAATTCTAGGAACAATGGAGGTTAAGAGTAGAAAGAATTGGGCCGGGGATTTAGCTCAGTGGCACCATCCCTGCCTCTCAAGTGCAAGGTCCTGAGTTGGATACCCCGTACGGCAAACAAAAAAAAGAGTAGGAAGAATTTATTGAGAGAAAGAAAGCTTCTGTCTAAGAGTGACAGAAGGGGGACTGGACAGTGGGTTGCCCATCAACCCCACTTCTCAAGGGTGTTTTTTTGAGCAAAGCTAGGAGGTGAGGCAGGTTCAAGGTGGGACAAAAGCTATAGTCAACTAATAAGATTAAAAGTATAGTTGCTTAGGTAATGTTGATCTAATGGGAGATCACAAGGTGGGTATGAGGTGGGATAAAACTATGGTCAACTAATAAGGTAACAAGTATAGTGGCTTAGGTAGTATTGATTAAATGGAGAAGCAAGTCACTAAACAAGCATATATAAAATAAACAAAAATTTTCCAAAAAGAAATGGGCTATAGAGGTTTTGGTCCCTACCCAAAGTGATTGATGTCTATTTAGAGTATCAATCACTGTTGTTCATCCCAAGGGGAAGTATAAAGATGTGGTCATTCTTCTTTTCTTAAACCCTAGCCTTCAGTAGATGTGCCTCCAACCACAGTTATCCTCTATATCAACTTCTTTAAGGGGCCATCCCTGCCTAACTGCCTATAATATTTCTAATTAACTTAGCTATCTACAATAATGATGCTGCTTTGTGTGGGGGAGCTGACTAATGATTCAGGATCTGCCACCACCTCATATTTGTGAATGTTTTTCACGTCTCAGGTGCTCTTTACTTACTCTCCATTGTATTCTGCTGTGTTCTAGAATGCAAAATGGCTCCCATTTCTCATCTTCCTGAGTCATTGCTTTGCATCAGAGAAGTCTGAATCAATTCAAACCACTTCACAGCTCTGCCAATTTAAAAATAAATTGGGATCAAAAAAAAAAAAAAGTTGGGATCAAGATCTGGAGTGTGTCCCTGATGGGAAATGGGAAAGGGGTATGTATTTTTAGATCCTCTCTAATCAACCACGATTGCCTGGATAATTCAGGTAGAAATGGGGTCTCTCTCCACCTAAATGGTCCAGGTAATTTAGGCTGTGAACTGTAGTGCACTCTGTAGACACTGATTGTAAATGACTCACAGACTAGTCATCAAGTAATAACTAAATACTTGGTAAAAATTACTCCCATCAGGGGTCTTGATTTCTTACTATTTGTGGTGATCAAAAACTCATCATGAAAATTCTCCAAATACATCTTTAAATAAAAAAATGCAAGATGCAGAACAATACATATAACATGCTACCATTTATGGTCAAAGTAGGGAGAAGAATATACATGCATATTGGCTTGTGAATGCTTTAAATGTCTTTAAGGAAAAGGAAATAACACAACAAAAATTGAACTGAAAAACCTTGGTCCCCCATTGGAGGTATGAGGAGTTGACAGGTGGCATAGGAATGGGTAGAAGATTATGTTTAAACCACATGAATAAATAACTTGGCAAAACAAAACAAAAACAAAACCTGCCAAATAATTATTTAATTAAATATTTGTAATGTCAAGTAATTGGTCATTACAAGAGGAACATGTTTAGTTACCCTCACTGGCTTCCATCTAGTATTTGTTCTTTTTTTTTTTTGGTACCGGGGATTGAACTTGGGTCCTTGCAGCAGCCGGCAAAACCACTGAGCTAAATCCCCAGCCCTAGTATTTGCTCTTTAACTGAAGGGAACAATCAAGGCAGGAACAAAGACTAATACACTTAACCTCTCTCACAAGTAACCCAGGAAGAACACCCATCACCGTGAAGGCACCATGCTGGCTCCTTGGGGGAGTGTGAGAACCTGTGCTCCATTGCTCCCCTAGCTGTGGCGCACGTACATGGCAGGGCAAAGTTGAGTCCAGACTAAGTGTGTTGGATCATCAGCCTGTCTACAAATAGAAGTTCCTCTCACAGGACTCCATGTGGCGGAGGGCAGCCAGGCAGGCAGGCACCCTGACGCAGCTAAACAATTCTGATTAAAAATCAGACATTTTAGAATGGCATGTTTTATGCTATTTGTATTTTACTATAATTTTAAAAGCTATTAATGTAATGTACCAAGCCCATGGGATTGATTATGTACTTTTTTTTTCTTAGATTCTTTTATTGGTACATTTTAGGTATATGATACATTTACACTTATCATTGAGTACTTGTACATTTACATGATATATCTTGGTTGATTATATACTTTAAATGGATGAATTTTATGGTATGGGAAGTCCGTCTAAATAAAGCTCTTAAAAAATCAAACCAAGGGGCCGGGGTGTAGCTCAGTGGTAGAGCATTTGCTTAGTTTACGTGAGGCCCAGGATTGGATTCCAGCACTGGCGAAATATCAAAACCTATGCCTTTCTCCTGAATCGTCTTAAGATCCTAGGGAATAAAAGCCTTGTCTTTGCCATACTCAGGCCCCAGTATAGTATCTTTGTACTGGCTGAAAGGGGTGATGATAAGTATTTGTTGACTGAATATTCACATTGGTATGTTCAAATTAACCTACTAATACTGTCTGGCTCGTGATAGAGGCCATCTCTGTGTGTGCTTACCTATATCTCCATCACAACAAGCTAGTGATTTGTTTTCTTTTTTGATGTCATGGTTAAAAACAAAACAAGAGATGGAAGGAGGGGGGAGAAAGAGGAGGAGAAGGGAATGTAAAAAGAATTAAGATGTGTTATGTACATGTACCAACTCCCCATGATGAATGTAATCATTATGTACTATAAACATGTATGGTACTAATAAAAATTTAAAAAGAAGGACTTCCTTATGCCTCTCTTGAAGAAAAAATCACAATACAGTAACAAAAAACCCAAGTAACTCAATTATAAAGTAGACAAAGAATTTAGATACATATTTCTTCAAAGATGTTTACTGTCAGGTATTGTGGCACATACTTTTAGCCCCAACTAGAAGGAGGCTGAGGCAGGAGAATAGCAAGTTCAAGATCAGCCTGGGCAATTTAGTGGGACTTTTTCTCACAACAAAAAATAAAAAAGGGGCTGGGGGTGTAGCATAGCGGTAAAAAGTTTGCCTTGCATATGCAAGGCCCTGGGCTCCTCAGTCTCCCAACACACATGTGCACACACACATGCACATCATACTCATGATACTCACGCATGATTCTCAATTGCTAATCATCAGAGAAATGAAAATTCAAACCTTATACCCACTGGATGGCCGCTGTCAAAAAATCAGAAAATAAGTGTGAGCTAAGATGTGGAGGAATTAGAATGTTTGAGCATTGTTGATAGGACTGTAAAATGATACAGCTACTGTGAAAAACAGTATTGAGGTTCCACAAAGAATTAAAAATAGAACTACCTGGCCGGGGATTTAGCTCAGTGATTTCGCCGCCTGCTGCACAAGTGCAAGAATCCGAGTTTGATCTCCAGTAGCAAAAAAGAAAAAAAAAAAAAAAATAGAACTACCATAGGAGCTAATAATCCCTTTTCTGAGTATATATCCAAAATAGTTTAGAGCAGGGTCTCAAGGAGAAATGTATACACCCATGTTTATAACAGCACTATTCACAATAACCAAGAGATGGAAGAATTCCATCCATCTGGTGATAAATCTGTAGACAAAACAGGGTGTATATATGCAATGGAATATTTTTCAGCCTTAAAAAGGGAGAAATTTCTATGTCATTTACAACATGGATGAACCTTGGGGACATGACACCAAGTGAAATAAACTAGTCATGAAAAAGACAAAAACTGCATTATTCCATTTACATGAGGTCTCTACAGTAGTCAGATCCATAAGATCAGAGTACAATGGCAGCTGCCAGGGGCTGGAGGAGGAGAGAATGAGGAGTGAGTGTTTAATGGGTATAGAGATTCTAGATTTACAAGATGAAAACGTGCTACGGCTCTTTTTATAACAATGTGAATATACTTAACACTACTGAAGTGTGCACTTAAAAGTGGCTAAGATGGTAAATTTTACGACATGTGCTTTTTAAAAACTATAATAAAAAAGAAGAGAAAAAGAAATGAGCTCCAACACCCATAAAATGTTGCTAATTGTTGAAGCTGAGTGAAGTTAAATCCGTTGAAGTTCATTATACTGCTTTCTATATTTTGGTAAAATAGAATTTAGTAAAATTCATTGAGAATAAATCTAATAAATACACTTAGGATTGAGTAAAATTTATTAAAATGTATGCTTGCAAATGATAAAAAGCAACTAAGAAAAGAACATAGCTCTTTTTTTAGCAAAAGCCACACTGAACAAGAGCCATCAACGATCTAGATTCCTGTGACACTCAGAATGATGGAGGATGCACGAGTTTGGAGGGGTTTCCACAGGGGTCACTTCCAGCAGGGCAGCGGGTGCTGCAGTGAGCTGCACCACACCCAACAGGAACACAGTGGGCAACAGAAGGCAGCACAGTTTTGCTTCTCAGCTTCCTCTAACACTATAAAAGCCTGAGCATTATTCTGTGTTGTAATTCTCTACTGGTGAGAAACAAATACACTGATTTTAGGACATATAATCATCTCTTTCATTTATGATCTCTATACCTCCCATATCTTTATTTTTCTGTGTCACCTGATATCTGATTAAATTTGTCTACCTGCCTTCCTGGAATAAGCAATATCAACAATCTTAATATTTATTAAGCTTTTCAAATACACCATCAAGTCCCCAGCCAGACTATCTTGCCTTGTTACCATGGCTTTAGTCCCAATGCAGCTTTTCAGGGATAACTGCCAAAATATTCTTGGACTCGTTCATAATCCACTAACTTACATTTGAAGGATAATTGTTTGTGTAAAACATTAACCATATTATTATGACTGTTGATGACTACCTAGATGAGTTGGTAAATGATACAAAAAATAACAATAAATAACATAACAAAAACCAAGTTTGGAAAATTGAAAGAATAACCTAGCTTTCATCCAAGATATTTTGCCAAAGTTCCAGATGAAAAGTGAAGGACTCACACATCTGCCTGCTTTATTTACCTGCTGCCATCAAATAACTACACATTTGGACAGATCGGAAGATGGATAGTGTTCAGTACTGTGGACACAGGTGTAACAATGGGACATTCTCAGGAAAACAGATTTAGGCTGTGATAAAAATGTTGCTGAAGAGAAAGTTGGAGGGAGAACAGTCCTGGGGGACTGGGCTATTTTATAAGAGAATAAGATGCCAAAAAGTAACAATGATGGAACAATTGAACAGTGATCTGACCCATGTACACACTGTTATACAATATCACACTTAGAAAAAGTCGGGTTGTCTCTGACACGGGAGGGTCTGATTGGGAGACTGTGTCATTTACAGAAATCTTTCATCGCCTTCTTCTTTGGAAAGGGGTAGGTTGAGAGGGTATGAATAGAATTTCCAAGTGTAATATTCCTCACTACTCTGCCAGCTCATGGACCACTTTTGACACTGGCTCATAAATTTCCAACCTTAAGACAAAGATCTGAAATACAAATCCCTCCCCCATAATAATAAAAACAAAGCGTATGCCATTTCTTGTGACATTTTGTTTCCAAGCTAGCCTTTGATCTCTGTAGCATCACAGGCCAGTCCACAGCCCTATTGAGAAATCAAGTTACTCAGTGGGTTTTTTTCCACTTCAGCCATTTGTCAGCAAATGCCATAAAAATTTGAGTTGTCCTTCTTGATCTTTATCAGAGACTGCAGTCTCCTTTGATCTCCTCTTTTGTGTGTGACATTTGTGCATGGCTTCTCCATTTAATTGTCTGACTTTCAGTTGCTGTTTTTGTTTTTTGGAGGGGTTTTTTCCCTGAACTGGGGATCGAACTCAGGACCTTGCACTTGCGAGGCAGTTGCTGGAACCCCTGAGCTAAATCCCCGGCCTCAGTTGCTGTTTTAGCTTAAAAGTTAACAGTAGTTACATTTATTTCTTTTTTAAATTCTTATTATCTTCTAGCCAGTCCTCCAGGTAAAGTGTTAGCCTTCTCTATGACACATTGTCAGTTAGGTTACCAACCAAAGTCTGCCTCAGATTAGTTTTTGTTTAAATTTCTAAAATTACCAGGAGAAATAAATGCCTGGTAGAAAAGTTCATAAAGTTGTCATGAAGCTTAATTTGCCAGTATGTCTGTGGAAGACACCATGGCTGGTTTGCAAAGTCCAAACCCACTAACCCAAAGTGAAGTCAGTGTCTCTGGTTCAGCCTGACTATCCCAGTTTACTCCCTGGCCACCAACCTAGCAAACAACAAGTAGAGGAAGAAGTAGAAAAAGAAATATGCATCTGCTCTCCATCCCTTCTCCATATCCTGCTTGAAGGTTGTGAATCTTTATAAGTTTCCCTTCCAGAGCCCAACCCCCATGAAGGCTCAGACTCTCAGTAGTTTTCCACATGTTGTATGTCATAGCCACAGTCTCAACTGGGATTTTTAGACTGCTGATATCAGTGAAGAAGGGTGGACAATTACTGGGGCAAATGATGTATGCAGTGCTCCAGAAACATCTTTTGACTGCCTTAATTCCCCACTAACATGCGAGAAAACCAAGGCTAATGAAGTTAATACAGAAGCTTCTTTCCTCTTGCCACTATTCTGCTTTTTAAGACTCTTGCTTTTTGTTTCTCTGCTCTTACTGAGTGGGCACCTCCGGGCTCTCAGAGCTCAGTACTCATGTTTGTGCTTTAAAATTCCCAGGCATGATAGTGCACACCTGTGATCCCAGCATTCCCAGAGGCTGAGGCAGGAGGCTCACCAGACAGTTTTAGCCCAGCCTGGACAATTTAACAAGATCTGTCTCGAATAAAATAAAAAATAAGTGCCACACACAGAACAATTACGGCTAAGCATCGCCCGTACAAGTGCAAATGGTTAAGGAGTACTGGTAGGCAGCAGTGCCCACATGGAAGGAAAAGCTGAGCAAATGCACTCACTTCAGAACAAAACACTTGAGAACACACTTGAGACTGAACAAAACACTTCAGATGTGGCAGGTAAATAGCCTGGGCTCCTGCTGCCTGGGAGGACCATGTGGCACAGTGGATCCTCTCCAGCCCACTTCCAGCATCCAGCTCAGCATTCCGAAGCTTTGTTTATGAACTGCGAGTGACCTCAGCCACCCTGAGGCAGAGGACCCATCTCCAAGCGAGGAGGGGCCTTCAAACCAGAACGTGGTTTTCCAGGCTGGGCTTTAATGACCATCTGCCTTGGAGGAACTTCTGGGGAGTGGGACACGCAAGAATGTGTGTTGATTGACCACAGATTCTTCCTCTGTGACACCCGTCACAATTTTGAGTAAATAAGGATTGCTAGACATTTGTTCACATCTCTTTTCCTAGTGGACTGCATGATTCTTGCTAGAAGGCTCTGCGACTGCCTCATTAACCAGCCTCCCATTGCCTCTCCAGAGCCTGGCGCAAAGAAGCACTCAGTGAATATTTGTTGAGTGAATGAACAGGGAATTCACTCTGGGTGCACTTTTGTCAGGGTGAGCTGGAAAGACCTTCAGGGTGACCACAAAAGGACACAAAGGCCCCTGGTGAAGAGGAGATGCTGGTCTGAGGGGAGAGGCACAGCCTCAACATGGAAACAAGTCAGTCAGAAGTGAGCAGCTAGCTCAGCTAGGGTAGAAGAGGGTGTCAGGCCTGGGGCTTAGGCTGGTAGCAGTGGAAGAGGCCTGGGCAGGGCCATGCAGGGAATGGGATCTTCTGCATGAGAGGTGGCAGCAGGCATAGCTAGAGAAAGGACCTGGGCGGGGATGGTAGTCTCTCAACATCCTGGTATATTAGGGAAAGGGAGACAATGAAGAAGGAGGGACAAAGAAAAAGGAAGAAGATAGAGAGTGGAAAGGAGAGAGGAAAAGGAGGACACAGCAGAAGAGAAGGAAGCAAGAGGAAAGAGGAATGATGGAAAGAGGAAGATGGGAGGGTAAAAGAAGGAAAAGAAAGAGAAGGGGACAATGTCCTTTTCCATGGTAGAAGAAAGCCTTGAGGCCAGCAATACATGAATATTTTATAAACCCTCACAAAAGGTAAGAGGAAACGCACAGTACAGAAAGAGGAGCAGCTAATCCGTGATCTAGATGGGCCAGAGGTGCTCTGTATCCATAAGGAGCATGTGAGATTGACAGGGAAAAGATGGGCCAGGCAGGAAGTATAAATAGTAGCTCTGGCTTATTTGTAACTTTCATTTTTAGGTAAGGATGATTGGCACATGGATGACTTGAATGAAGGGAGCCCCCTGATCTTTAACTTGCAGGTCACATGGAGAAAACTTTGAGAAAATGCTCCGACATGGAGATGTCAACTTGAGTGACAGCCCTGGGCGAGGCGCCTCGCACTGGCTGCTTCCTTTACATGCATCACTTCACAGAAATGATGACTGCCATTTGAACAGAGAGACATCCTTCCCGCCCGGGGTCAGGAAACTGACAGAGCCCACCCATTAATAGAAATAACTGTCATTTAAAATAAAATGCTTGGTGGAAAACTTCAGCAATCTATTAGATAACATGGGGCCTGTGATCGGAGCACCCATGAATCACTATATGCGATGCTGGCGCTCAGATATGGCACGATGAGGGGGAGACAATTACATCCCGAGCTGTCTATTCAGCTGGCCACATGGCTTCCTCCCGCAGAATGTGCCAGCTCTGTCTTCTAATTTACGGCCCACCTAGATGTTAATTGGGAGCTTTCTTCTGCAACAACACAGGAGGGGATCTGAGTAGAAAGATGAATGACAATGTAGTTTCTGATCTGACAACTTCCTATGACAAAAATTCTTTTGGTGATAAAGGTTCTCTGGAGAAGCTTTCTTCCTGACAATATAATGAAGCCAATCTCTCTCATTCCTGATAGAGGCTCTGAGCCCAGGAGCTCTTTGGAGCTTCCATGGGGCCTTAGTTTTCAAGCTAAGAAAATATTGTATCAAGATAGTTGGTTACTCAAAAGGATAATATGGTATTTAGGCAGTTTTCCTGAACTACTGAATACACAAAGGGCCTTAAAATGCACAGACGATGTTGGTGTTTCATGCTATGTTTGCAGGAAGTGGCCCTTTGTGGCCTGTCCTTGGCTACATGATGTCTGTGACTTGTACCCAGGCTGGTGATGTAAATAGCAAGCACTAGCACCATGCTCTGCATTCGTTATCTCATTTGATATAATCTGTGGAACATGGTAAGCGGAGTAGTAATATGACTCACTTCACAGAAGGGAGGACGGAGGTGCAGAATGCTTAAGTGACTCCCAAGAGCAGCCACATAGGAAAAGACTGGAGTCCTTCAATCTCGAGTCCTCAGACTGCAAATGGGATAACTTTGAAATGTAGATATTATACCCATCACTTTAGAGTTAAGAAAGCTGAGTCTGCAAAGTTGTACAGTGTATAATAGGAAATTTCACCCTGGTATGTGCCAGAGTGCAAAAAGCTTCCAAAGAAATCTAGATCAAACTTCTATTGCTGTACAACAAATTTCCTCCAATGCAGTGGCCTAAGCTGACACCCATTAATTAGTTATCTCATGGTTTTGTAGGCCACAAGTCTGTTGGTCTCTTCTTGGTTCTGCTAAGTATCTCACAAGACTGAAATCAAGGTATCAGCTGGCTGGGACTCCAGAGGTGTTGGTGAAGAATCTGCTTCCAAGCTCATTTAGGTTGTTGGTAGAATTCAGTTCCTTAGGGTTGTAGGACTGCAGTCTTTATGCCCTTGCCAGTTGCTGGGTGGGGGTTGCTCTCAGCTCCTGCCGGACACTCTCCAGTCCTTGCATGTGGCTCCTTCATCTACCAAGTCAGCAGCAACATGTTGAATTCTTCATGTGCTTCAAGCCTCTCCAATTTCCCTTCCTACCATCAGCATGAGAAAACTCTGTTGTTAGACCCAACAAGATAATAATGGTCTCTTAATGTCAACTGGTAACCTTAATTACAGCTGGAAAATCCCTTTGTCACATGGAGTGACAATTCATCACACCCATGCAGGAGGGACTTCACATGAGTGAGGATCATGTTAGAGTTCTGCCCAGTACAGAGGGCTGGGAATTGCTGGTCCTTGGGTGGTCACAAAGTGCTCCTGTGGCTCAGTAATGGAAACTCACTCAGTCTCTCCTCCCAGGGGACTTAAGCTGACCCTGAGCAGCAAGGGGTGGCCAGGTGGGAAGGGCCCTGGCTTTGGGGAGTAGAGATCCAGGTCTTTGCTCTGCCATTTACTGGTTTGGGGACCCTGGCAAGCCATGTTTCTGACCCAGGAAAGGAGTGAGGCCTGAGCCCTCCACTCAGGTAGCTTAGAGATTCTGGTAGGGAAACTGCCCAACTAACCTAAGTCCTTGGGCTCAAGATCCCCAGGAAGCACCTTCTTGTCAGTACCCAGCCCACAAGGCCAAGCCAAAGGTGGACCTGCAGCTCACGACTCTCGGGTCACTCTCTTTGCCCAGGCTGCTGGATCTCTCCTTGTATATCCCAAGTATGGATATGGTACTTCCCGTAATTCTACATAGTTCAGCAAAGTCCAAGCCATGGTGATGGCCTTGGAGGACTGGGAGCGAAATCAGTGCCACAGCATAGATGAGGAAACTGCTGAAGGTGCTTCTGAAACACATGTGCAGGGACTAGTGGCCTTGCCCTTCAGAAGGCTCCACTTTTTACTCTCTAGATATCTATCCTGGGCTGTCACTCTTGACCAGACCTGCCAGCTCATCACAAGAAGGGGGAACGGGAACAGTTTTCATCCCATTCCTCTAGTCCTGAGTCTATTCAGCTTGGAGGAGGAAAGAAATCTACTCTTCCCCTTCATAGTCTCTGCTGGAACTCCTTGCCTGGCAGACAACTTTGAATGTCAGCATGAGATCCCCCATCACAGTGTGGTTCAACCTCTCACCACAGAGCAGGCTTGGGACTCTACTTTGCAGGATCACAAGCACATTGAAATGTTTCTCCCACCCTTACACAAACAGATGTGTAGTCTGTCCCCAGGAACATGTTGGCCTTCTGTTCCTAAATAGGAAACTGTGGACAACTATGAAATGGCAGTTTACTTCATTTTTAGTTTCCAAGGTCTAAAACTATGTCAGGTTGTGTCCAGCCTCAGAGTACTCAGCTAGCAAACATAAAATAAGACATGGGTTATGAAGAATAGTCCCTTGTCAAACTCCCAGAAAAGACAGGGAGATGGGAGAACTGGGAAATGGACATCTGTCTGCAGAAGGTTCTAGGGAGAGTTTTTGGGAGGTGAAGCCACACAGAAGTAAGGATTAAGCAGAAGGATCACTAGCAGCTGGTCTCCCAGGAGCTCTGAAGCCAGGATGGCCCTTTACTGTTGTTCCCAAGTTGAGGGAAATGGACTAGACTTAGACTTTCAGTGTAAAACAGGCACTGGCAGCTGGCCACTCCCAGGAGGGATATAACCTTGGGTGAGTCTATCCCTTGTGGCTGAAGGGAAGTAGGCAGTGAGACTTTGACCAGCTCACGGGTGAATACTTTGGTCCTAAAGAAGAAATCTGGAGTCACGTGTGATGGCACATAGCTGTAATCCCAGTTTTCTGGAGAGGCTGAGTCAGGAGCATCACAAGTCTGAGCTCAGCATGGGAAACAGCAACTTGGAAAGACTCTTCCTCAAAATAAAATAAACATTTAAAAGGGGCTGGGGATATAGCTCAGCATGAAGGCCTTGGGCTCCATACCCAGTACCACAAAAGGTGGTGCTGAGGGTCTGGGTAGAGTACCCAGTGTCTACTGCAAGGAAGGCTGAGGGCTATAGAAGAAGAAGAAATTCATCCAAGAAAGCTTCCAGGAGGAAAGCTAGCAGCACAAGCAGGTTTGGAGGCCAGCAGGATGTGGAGAAGGCACCCAGCTAACAAACAATAAGGCAGAACCTGTGCCCATGCCACAGCTGATTGTGAGTGCAGTCACACAATTCTTCCTGTCCCCGTCTCAAGCAGGGAGCTTGGGCTCTGTGAATGCTATGATGCCTACAGCTCTGACAGGGTTTGACCCAGTGACCTGTCCATCAGAAAAATGCACAGGGAAATGAAAATAATGAAGAGGTTAATTAATGGTGTCTGTAGACTTCTTTTTAACCACCTCTACTTCACTGTGTCAATAATGATTGGAGAGTAGACTTTCCCCAGGATATTCCAAAGCGTGACTAATTGCAATAACACAGAACATATTTCCTCTACCCTCCATCTTCTCCAATTTGGAAAATGCTTTTTCCTTTTTCCAGACATATGATTCAAAATGGACGAGATCATCTGAATACATCTATATCACAAGAGCTCACTAAGACCTGGACATCCTTAGGAAGTCCTTTGCCCTTTGGCAACCAGGCAATAATCTACTGTGGGCATGGGGACACAGACCTGTTGACCCATACTTCAGGGTATAAAAATGCTTTCAGAGACTTAATCTCAAATCACATATGCAAGATTTCTTTTTCTGAAGGTAAATTTTTGCTTCTAAGACATTCATGTCATTTTTCTAAATGACATGTAAATACATTTAATTGTTAATTTTTGTCTAACTCCTGAAATATGAGGTTCTTGAGATCAGTATGACTAGAAGCCCTGTTGAGGACCAGGCAATTTACAAGGCCACAGAGGAAGTGACACGTGTGTCTGAAACACATTAGGGACATATAAGTCTATGCTCGCCATATGCCTGTCAGCCTTAAGGACCAAAAAGGTATGCCAGGCATTTATTGTGTGCCTTAAGCAAAGTGCTTATGGCAGATTATCAAAATGGTCATAACTGATATGATTTCCTTTGTTGAACCCCTAGATAGTCCTCTCTCACACCAGCTCTGCACTGGCCTTGGATCTTGCTTTGGCTACTGGGACACTAACAAACAAGCCAGGAAAGGCTTAAAGCATGCTTTGCACAATAGGGCTAGCTCTCTTGCTGCCATGGAACCAGGTTACCCACATGGAAAGGAACCCACTAATCCACTGGGAGATGAGAGATCCAGCCATCCACATAGACAACCAACTACCAGACAGGTGGCGAAGCCATTTCAAACCAGTACCCTCCAGCTGATTTGGCAGTTGGCCATGAATGCACAGTATCCCAACCGAGGTCAGTAGGTGTCCTAGTTACTTTTCTCATTGGCGAGACAAAATACTCAATATCCACAAGTTAAATTAAGAAAGGTTTATTTCAGCTCATTGTTTGTAGAGGTTTTAGTCCCTAGTTAGCTGGCTCCAAGGCAGTGCGGCATGGCAGAGGGGCATTGCAAAGGAGAAATAACCATGGAAAGGCAGGCAGGAAGCAGCAGCAAGCAGAAGCAGCAGAAGGGAGGCTGCCCCCCGCACCACCGTGTCCTTTGGGTACTGAGGGATCAAACTCGGTACCTTGTGCTTTCGAGACAGACATGGCACCACTGAGCTATATCCCCAGCCCCGTCTTCCCCTTTTATCCTAACCAGGATACGAACCTTTCAAATGGTGCCACCCATACCCAGGGTGGGGCTTCTGACTTCAGCAAATCCACTCAGCCACACCCAGAACTATGCTGATTTCAAACAATGGGCTAATTCAGTACCGCCCATCCTTAATCCCAGTATTGCATACCCTAGATCCAGCATCTCCAGCCAGCCGCCTCCCAAAAGCCCCACCTATGAGCACATGCTTTGGGGGGACATCTAGATACAAGGCATAACAGTAGGAGAGGATCCATCTGAGAGCCCACATTGCTGACCCAGAGGTCGGTAAGCCAAAGACAGGGTGACCTGAGTCACTGAGTTTGGGGATGCTTTGTTAGGTAGCCAAGGCTAATTACCTCAGGGCTCACCCTGAGTCCTTTCACTCCAAATGGAGAGAAGTTCCCTACATCAGAAGGTTTTTTGAGTCGGCGCAGTGGGTTCTCCCCATTTGTTTGTGCCAAATTTTTCTGCACAACATGAAATAGTGTGTTAGAGTGAGTTTGTTGGTCACAGTTCTTCACCCCTCTCCACCCCTACATGCTTACTATAGCCTTTTGGGGGATATTCTTGCCCTTTGGCTTTGTTGAGCCCATGTGACTTGCTGTGGCCAATGAAATGTGGGCAGAAGTGGCAGTAACTGGTTTCAAGTCTAGACCTTAAGAGCCCGGGGGGGTTCCATTGGCTTCCAGGGCTCCTACTCTTATGATCAGAATCACCTACTCTGGACAGGCCATTGTTTATAGGAGAAAGATGCGGATATGTACTTGTACAGCCACCTCCGAACTTGCCTAGCCAGAGCCATCTGAAGTACAGCTCATCCTAGCTTCACTGCCACCAGCCAACTCACTCGTTGGTGAGAACATCACTGCAGTTTTAAGTTGCTGGATTTGGGGATAGTTTATTACGTGGCACTACTGTGGCAATGGCTGTTATGCAAATAGTATCCTATCTCACAGGCCACATTTGAAAGCCTTTTCTCTGAACAACTCCTACAAATATTTGGAAACAAACTCTAAAGAGAGAAAACACGAGAAAGGTCAGGCCCTTTAATTCTGACATCTGTTTGTTGCCTGAGAAAATAGTCATTACTCACTGCTCTGCTGGGAGCAGCAAAATTGAGAATGGTATACCTTTCTACAACTTATAGACAATTTGCATGTGTCTGGGGCTGTGTTGAACACTAGTTACTACAGTCAGACCTGCTTCCCCAGTTAGGAGATAGAAACTTATTGGTGGGGCCAAATACATGGCATACATAACTTCATGGAGAAAAGGTTTAATTTGGCTCACAGTTTCAGAAGGCTCAGTCCACAGCCAGCTGGCTCCAAGGCAGAAATAGCATGGTGGAAGGGCAAAAAGCTGTTCAACACAAGTAGCCAGGAAACAGAGAGAGAGAAAAAGAAGGGAGGAGCCAGGGACAAGAACATACACTTCCAAATCATGTCCCCAGGGATCCTTCTCTTCCAAGCAGACCAGACCTTGAGGGTTAATGTCCTAAACAGCACATTTATTTGTTTTTGTTTTTGTTTTTTGATACCAGGGATCGAACTTGGGTCCTTGCACTTGCAAGGCAGGCGGCAGAACCACTGAGCTAAATCCCCGGCCCCTAGCACATTTAACTATGAACTCATCTTCATCCATTGATGAGTATAGCACCCCCATGTTCCAATCACCTTCTGAAAGCCCCATCTCTCAACACAGTCCTTTGGGGGTCATTTTAGATCTAAATCATAACAGCAAGATTCAAGACAAAGCCAAGGACACTGAAGTCAGAATTGAAATACAAAATCTAATCCATGCCCAGTGTCTCCACTTAGACACAGGTCAACAGCCCAAATTCACCTGGCCTTTTGGCTTTGGACCCTGGGGCATCACTTTGTGTTTCCTGTCGGGGCCAGCAGCTCCAGTGCCTTGGAAAGGTGTGCTTTATGAACTGAAGAATGCCTTTGTGTAGAAGAATGTTTCCTTATGTCCTGATTCTGCATACAAATGGACTCCACAAACTGCTGCTCCATCTCCTTCTCCTCCATCTTTTTCTATTCCTTCTTTTTGTAAAATCTCTGTGTGAATGTACCATGTAACTTCTGCACACTTTTAATTTTCACATCTGAGTTGGCCATGACTTCAAAGACAGCAAGTATTGTTAGGCAGAGAAAAATTTTCACAAACAGTAGTAAGATAGTGAAATTCATGCAACTGAACAATGTGATTGGAACCCTGGTCATTCTCTCATACTTTTCTCTTACACAGATGATGCCATCATCAGGGAGCTGTACACATAATTTATTTGTCAAGTGGGGACACCTGTAAGAATGAAAAGGGCTGGGAGAACAGGTGTAACTGGATCTGTTCTGGAAAACCAGGGTGTATGGTCATCCCATCCTTGAGGAAAATTGACAAAAATAATGACAACTAACCTTTTAAATGACTTAAGCATTTACAGAGACCTTTCATATAACTCTGCAAAGCAGTATCCACGTATCATTTCACAGATGAGGAAGCCAAGGCCCAGAAGTTGGCATTTTAGTGCCATGTTAAAAATCATGTGCTTCACATGAAGGTCTCTTGATAAATATTTGTTAATGAATGAATGAGTGTAACAGCCAAAGAAATACTAAAACAGCTGACTTCCATCTTGAGATCATGAAGAGCTCAGAGGCATTCTAATGTGAAAGAAAGGCTCTGTGCTTCTGGAATTTCTCTGAAATCTCCTAATAACTTAATTGCTCCTTAATATGAAGAGGTTCCACCAATATCCCTTCTTCTGTTGCTAAAAATGAGCACTTTGTTCTTTCTGGCGTGGGAGGATTGGCTTGAGCTCTGCCCTGAGCAGTAGTGGGAATAATATGGTTTTATGTGTTCCCTGCCTCCCCTCCCCCTCTCCAGCTATCTTTTCTTCCTTTTGAATTTTAAAATACCCTTTTATGTGTGGTCCCCCCATTTCCGGGTGTCAGAGGGATGCTGATCCCTTACCTTAAGGCTTTGAGAAGCTCCCCCTCTCCCTCCAAAGTTTCTGCCTATCCTGTGTTTGCTGTAAAAACTTGTGAAATTAGGTAAGTGGTATAATTTCTCTAGTGCTCTTTTTAACATTAGTCTTTATTTCTTTTTTTCCGAAGAAAAACACTTTCATTCCTATGAATTAGAGAGAGTAGGGAGTGATGGAATAACAGGATGTCCTACTAAGATATTTTGGCTACAGTGTCCATGAATATAGGTCTTAATGATTTTCTAAAAAGTAATCTTTTTCTAGAAATAAATTCATGACAAAGAGGGATCAAATGTTCACATCTCTTTGTGCTCCCCCGAGGGGCTGCCCTGGCTGCCTCCCCACTCAGAATGTCCACTCACTGCCCAGATGTCTGAGGGACATGTGTGCTCCCCAGGGAGGTCTTTCTCTGTCCCCCTGCTGAGGCACAAGCATGACTGAATACCCTGCCCAACACCATATGGTGACACTCACTTCAGCTATGGACTGACAGGCACAAGTGGAGGCCCATGTAGAACTGGACAAGCAGCCCCATGTTTGGGTTAGGCCATGCCTGTGACATTAACTTGCTTTGTCCAAGGTTAGAAGTAAGAATGTGGCCAGGCTCCTGCTGAATCCAGCATCCAATACTTATCAGTTAAACATGGACCCCGGAAGTAAGGGTAGAACCAAGGAGCCCACTCCTACAGCTCTTTGGCCTTCTTGTCTCCATACCTGTAGAGGACACCATGGTGCTCCTCCCAGAGCCCCAGCTTCTGTGCTGCTCTCCATGCACCCGTGGCTCCCTCAGAGGCCTGAGGGCCCTGGCTCCTCCTGGAGTCCAAAGGGCCTAAGAGACTGTGTTGTCCAGGGCTCCAAGCCTCTGACAAGGGCTCAGGGCAATGAAGCCCTTGCTAGCCTCAATGTTGCAGTGTGGTGCATGCTCTGAACTCTCTGGGGACCAGTGGGATTCTTCCTGAAATTTCACCCTCCCTTGGTATCTTCTTTTTCCCTGCTCTCCCTTCCACCCATATCCCCAGGAACAATCTTCCTAAGTCACCTACACAGGAGTGCTAGTCTTGAAGGAACCTAACCTAAGACACAGGTGTGCAAGAAAAGTGCATTTTTAGCAGGAAGCAGGTGTTTCAACTGGACTCTATTCAGAAGGCAAACACCTGTTGTTTTTTCCTGAGTGTTTCCTCAGAGAACTCAAATAAAGACTTGCTCCATTCTACACGGCTGTTAGCAACCTCTTAATAGGACAGTAAGTGCAATGGTGGCATCTAAGGTTGTACAGAGCCTTAAAAACCTGCAGAGAACCTTTAAGCCAAGAGCAATGATTCACACAGACCTGTGAGTCCATTGAGGGCCTCGGATTTTATATGCTAGAACTTGTGCTTGGCAAAATCACAGAGACAGGGTTAAGACCCTTACCCAGGGCTTCAGGAGTACACAGTGGGGGAAATAAAGACAACTCAGCCTGGCAATGCAGGTGTACAAAGTTCTGGAAACAGGCACCACCATGACTTTCCATATTTTTGTTCCCAAGCAGTAGACTATGAGCTACCTAAAGGCAGAGACTGCATCTTGTTTGCCTTTTTGTCCCCAAGGTCCAACATACAGGAGACAGCTAGCAGTTATTTGCTGGATGAAGGATGCGGGCTGGGGTGGGAAGAGGATAATCAGGAAGGGGAGCTGATGCCTGAGCTGAGTGGCCATGGCTGGATGTAGAAGGGAGTGGGAACTGTTATACTCAAGGTAACAGCATGTCCTGGGGATGTTACAAGAAGGCCTAGTCTGTCTTGAGAGATGCAAGTGGTGTGCACTTCTGTACTAGTGCCCATAATAGCCTCCTACCTTTCTAAAGGGATTCCTCATATCTAGGGTCAATGACCATCAAGTTAAATGAAAGGGCAGGGTCTTTAAACTAGCATTCTTGCCACTAAGCTCAGCCATATGCAGAACCATAAAGCAAGGCAGAACAACTTAGCCAAAGGCAACAATTTGAAAAGTCAATGATGTTACCAAGCACACAGTACAGGCAAAGCTCAGGAAATGAAAAGCTTCCTATGGCTGGAAATATGTAAGCTTTGATTTAACTTTATTCCAATCAGGGAGATATAAAGATGTCTTTGGTCAGAGCAGAAATCCAGTATCAAAGTCTTAAGAGAAATGTACAAAATTTATCCCTGGTTACACAGGTCATTTAAAAATTACCTAGTACTTTTATGTAAAAGAAGGGATTTAAAAGAATTAGAGCCTGTTCACAGAGCGCTGGGGATCTCCCTGTGGCTCCTTACACACACAGGACACTTGCCTGCCATTCCCACAGGAGCAACACTAGAGAACTAGCAAGGGAATGCTACATGCAGTCTCTGTTCCATAGTCCTGGCTTTCCTGAGCAATGTGTGCTGCAGGATTTTGCTGGTCCCTGGCATGGAACAGGAACAAGAGGATCAGCTGTGATACTTCCCTGTCACCTGCCACCCCACCTCCACCCCTTCTCTCCTTGGCTCATCTCCTAGTTTTGTGTGGTTTCACATTCTTGTGAGAAACGCAGGGGCAAACATTTGTATTCCCATTTAGGTGTACAAACTGAAGCCCAGGTTACATGGTTTGTAGGTTATGGAAGAGCCCTGGCCTTCTGAGTTCCTTATTGCCCTCCTTTTCCCCTGTCACATCTGGTACCTGCCAGTCATCCATCCAGGCCCATCACCCACCTGGAATGTCTTGAAGTGCCTGCCAAGGCTATGGCTTGTTCTACTCATGATCCAAAATGTCATCCAAACAGGCTACCAGCTGTGACCAGGCTCTGAGAGGCTTGGATTAGGGAGGGAATATGTGGCTGGATGGATACAGGCCACTTGCATCCCTGCAGAGGAAAAAATCTCTAAAAGCATTGTGCTGCTGGTCACAAGGTGCAAAGTGTCACCTTTAGACAAGAGGACGAAGTGACAAATGTGAACACTCCTCACTCAGGGCTGAGCAAGTGAATTTACTACCTCCAGTTTCTAAGCATTGGTCTTGTTTCCGTGGAATAACATTTATTTTAGTTTGAAGGATGAGGCATAAATCAACGTTAATGCCCTCCTTTTTCTATACTTGGGGGGATGCTGTAATGTGGGGTTTTTTTTAAAAGAAAGTCAGAAAAGTAATTCTTCCCAGAGATGGCAGAATGATTGCACATCTCCTGTTACCATGGCTTTGCAAGACCAGGACTGACAGCTGTTGCAGGGCTCCCCAGCTGGGGACAGTTTGTTTAACAAACACTGCAGGACACACATGATCTCTGGCTGCCTGTTCTCATTCCCATCTCATAGGATGGCATGGTGCCCACTCAGAAGCTGGCAGCTCCCTGCCCATGAGCAGAGGTACCAGGGAACTGTGGCTTTAAGCTGGTGTTGAGAGGAACACAGGGGATGCTTGGCTTTTCCTTCCTCTCAAGTCACCTGATGCCTCCAGCAACCTAGGACCTTGTTCTTCCTTATATGTTCTTCCCCAAGCTGGCACCCAAGTGCTACAAGGACAAATTATTTTTTTAGCAATAATGTATGTTGAGTGTTTATCATGGGTCAAGCATAGCATTAAATAAACACTTTAAATTCTTTCTCTCAATAGAGCTTCACAGTAACCTTGTAGATTTGCAGGTAGGTAAGATTACCCCATGCAACAGATGAAGAGGAGGAATGGCATGCCCAATGTCACACAGTGGTAAGTGGCAGAGCTAGGAAAGACCCAATGGATGGGACCAAATGAGTCAACTGACTAATAAATATGTGGGAAAGTTAGATATTGGAATGAGTAGATTTAAATTAAACTTCACTGGTTTACATATTTCATCTTTCCAATTAGAAAGCAAATACATATTTCTTGTGATACTAGTCAACAGCAATGTAGTACATCAGAGGTGGTAACACACTCTTTGACACTTCTCCCATGCAGAATTAATCTCAGTTCCTGCCCATGAACCTTGGTGTCTCTGTGACTACTTTGACCAACAGAATATGGTAGGGGTGATGCTCTGCTTCAAGAGACTGGCAGCTTCTACTTCCTGCTTCTGGGAACCTTGGCTTATTTGTAGAATCTTGAGTCATGCTGGAAAAGATCTGGCCACCCTGTGGCAGAGATCTTGGGAAAGGCTCTCAGAGCACATAGGAATGGGAAGGGAGCCCACCTTTCCAGCCGACACTGCCAAGGTGCTGCATACATGGAGCACCATCTTGGATCCTCTGACCAGCTGAACACCACCAACAAACTTCAGTCCATACCTTCTTAGGCAGAAGAACTGGCCTGCTGAGCCCTGTCTGTACTCTTAATGTACAAAATTGTGAGAGATAATAAGAGAGCTGTTACTTCAAGTCCCTTGGTTTTGGGGTAGTTTGTCTTGCAGTATTATATAGTTGTAAGACATGGGCCCTGAAATGTCACAGACACTCTCCAACCTGATGGGGGCAGCCCTTCTAGAAAGCCATTTGGTACTACTTATGAAAGACCCTAATTGTTTCCACTGAATCCATAATTCCTTTTGGAGGAATCTATTCTGAGCAAATAACCCAGAATGTGGGCAACACTCTTCAACAACATCATTTCAGCTTTATTTATATCAACATAAAATTAGAAAAATCCAAATGTTAAACATGTTAGAAATTTAAATTATAGAATAATCAAATAGTCTATAGAATTTTTTAAAGTTTTGAGGAGCTTTTGTTTTCCTTTCTGTTTTTTTTTTTTTTTGCAATGCTGGGAATCTAGTCCAAGGTCAGGCGAGTGTTCTATCCCAGGCTTTTTTTTAAGAGTTTTTAATGACTGTGGAAAAAGACTTCAAACTGTGCATTTAGTAAGTGTTTGCCAATGTTAAAAACTCATATATATAAAAATGTTGTAAGGAAATATGCCAAAAATAATAATCTTTACCTCTAGATAATAAGGATATGGTTGATTTCCCCTCTATTTCTTAAAATTTTTTATACTTTCAAACTTATTGATAATGAGATGGTACTACTGTGTTTTAATCAAAATGTGTTAGTTTTCTATCACTATAATGAAATACTAGAAACAAGTATACAGAGAGATGTGTATGTTACCTCATAGTTTTGGAAGTTCTAAGACTGAGTTGTCCCATAGCATCAGGGCCCTGATGAGTTTCCTGGTAAAGCAAACTACTCACCTCTTGATCCAGGAAACATAAGTGAGAAAGAGGACAGGCAGGAGCCCCACAGTCCCCTTCCAGGGCACCTCCACAAGGACCTAAGGACTTCCCTTTAGGCCCCATCTCCCTAATGGTTCTACTACCTCTCAGTGGCACTGCCCTGGGGATCAAGCCTTTGACACGTGGGCCTTTCGGAATTCAATATTCAAACAATAGCACAAAATAAAGTAAAAGTAAACAAAAACAAAGGAGAAACCCTTTGAAATTAACATTGGCTGAGAGAATACTGACTCAAAGTGGGCACTTGAGGGGTAGAGAAAGCTTTTGCCTATGAAAGAAAGTTGACTTTTCAAGGATACCAAAAATTTATCCTTGATCTGTCAAAGTTTGAGCAAAGGGACCATGGGAAATTCTACAGGCTCATGAGAGCTGCTGGCCCAAATGTGCCCATCTTCAGGGAGTCCTAATGTCTGTGCTGAAGTCCTTGGGCATCACAACCAGGGCAGTACCTTCCTGTCCCAACCCAACTTCCCAGTTCTAGTGCATGTGATCAGTCTCACTCATTTAAGCATGCACAGTGGTCACAGACTTCTGCCAGCCCTCTGCTTGGCACAGAAGATACAAGTAATGGTCCTGATTCTTGGCTCAAAGGAATTCACAATCCAGTCTCAGGGTTCTTAGCACTTTGTAGGTCGTACGATTGCTTGTGCCCTTGGTTGATCTCCTCTAGCAGCCCAGAAGAGGTCTATGGTGGTAGCATCCTCTTCTGTGTTCCCATGGCACCCAGGCTGGCACCAGGCTTATAATTGGCATCCATTAGCTATTGGTGGAAGGAACGATGCATCAAATGCCCTGCCCACTTCAGTCTTGTTGTTGGAATAAAAGGTGTGAAAGAACATGCAGTATTGTGTAAATAGGAAACTGGCATATAAATAGAAAGTCCTGGAGTTATTAATTATATGGAATGAGAAACACTAAGCATTTTCACAGAAGGGGGGAAGAATTTGCTCATCCACATTTCTCTGAGAAGCAATTCTGCCTGCTAAAAAAGATTTTCTTGTTCTAAAAAGTGGGAGTGGAGAAAATAGATGATCAGTCTCCAAGATGTCAGCAGAAGCTGCTCAGAGCATATATCTGTGGCCTCCACTACTCCTGCTATTCTTCTCTTGTGATGCTGTTTAACAATGGCCTTGATGAGAAGGGAAAGTGTTGTAAGGTCCAATGTCCGAAGCATTACCACATGCCAAGGATAGCATGTACTTCCTTTATATCTGTGGATGTTTTCAAAGGCATAATCCCTACATAGAATGTTAAATCCAATTGCTTATAAGGAGACCACTGACTCAATAGACATGGGGCTGTGGTCCTCCAACTGCATTGCACCCAACTCCCACCTCAAGTATCTGCTCACAGATCCTGGCCCAGCAACTCTTAATGGGCTGGTGGGGTGGGTATGCAATCCCGAGGTGGGTCCTGGGACACACTGGGACGCGTGATACCATGGTGACAGACTTTCATGTTTTCCACAGCTGAACTGGTTAGAGGCATGGCAAATAAGTGGAATTTCTCTTGGAAGATTTTACATAGCCCTTTATTTGTTTACCCTCTTATGCACTTATTTTACAGGAACATTTATTTAAAGCCAATTATATGCCAGACAGAAACGGCCCATTGGAGTTCACTGGCATCCTGTAAGGTGAGAGGCAGATTGTTGTGGTCTGAGGAGTGAGTGGGAGGTGAGAAAATGGGACCTATGGGGATGGTGACATCAGCACTGTGAAGCTTGTGTATGAAAAGGAGGAGGAGGGAATGGGAGGAGAGAAGGAAGAGAGAGGAAGAGGATGAAGGAGAGAGAGGGAGGCAGGGGACAGAAGAGAGAGCCAGGATTTCTGAAGACGGGGTGAATGGCTGTGGACTTAAGTGTAGTTAGCTGTTGACAGGAGAGAGCCAGTGGGAAAGGTGAGGCTGATGATCCAGGAGAGACCAGAGACAGCCCTGGGAGCGCAGCTCCAGAAGGTGGGAAGGGATAGGATCCCGAGTCTGGGGGAGGGACTGGCCTGAGATAAAGAGCTAATCTGCATCTTAGCAAAGTGGGTACACAGTGGTCACATTCTGGCTCTGCTATGTATTACATGTGGGGCCTCAACCACGTGTCTTGACCCTTCTGTGCTTCAATTGCTTCATCTGTGAAATGAAGATCATACTAGCACCTACCTCCAAGGGTTTTATGAAGATGAAGTAAGATGACACATGCAGATTGCTTACCTGTTGTTGATGTTGTTATTAAAACAGGGAAAGTGAGGAGGATGCGTGAAGCCCATCACACTTCTCCCTTAGGGCTGTGTTTTCTCAGTGACTGGGAGGTGAGGCTGCCTGCTGAGGGGAGGGTCCTGCAGAACGGGTGGGAAGACTTTTGAGAAGGGAGCCAAGATTCAAAGACAACTTAACTAAGAGTTGGAAAGGGAGCCCCAAGGAATAGCCATGGGCTTCTTAGGTACCATGGACAAACTACCTCCAATCCCAGATGTGTGACATCTCCGGGGAGCTGCCCTGGGGGTGGCACAGTTGGGGCTTTGCCTGTGGGTACCAGGGACACAAGACTGGTCAGTGACAGAAGAAGAGCCAAAACAGCCATAAGGTCTTTGAGATGTGAGGAGAATAGTGAGACAAGGAGAAAGCTGAAGGTTGTTGAGACATTAGAGGGGTCGGTAGCTGAACCCCAGAAGGTGACAGACATGCACAGGGGAGCAGCCAAGAAAGGTTGCTCCTTGGAAACAGGCCTGTGTCTGTCCTGGTCCCTACTCACTCAGGACATTTCAATGGATGCTCAGGAAATATTTCCTGAAGTGAAGCAACTGAGCAAGTAAGTCAGCAGAAGGGATGGCAGTCAGTGGACAGAAGTGTAGACAAGTGATTCTTGTCTACAAGAATGCTTCTGAGTCCTGACATTGCCTGGAGTTTGCCCAGAGCAGTGGGTGGCTGACAAGTGAGGAAGTGAGGAGGACACGGGGAGGTGGCAATCAGGAGGCCAGGAGGACATGGGGGTCATCCTTCAGGACTTGGGGGTCACTGAGGACAATGCAGGATTGAGGAGTGGGAACTGTGAGCTGGATGCTGAAGTCTTTACTGACTGCCTTCTGGTCAGGGTGGAGAGAGACGGTGCAGCCCAGGGGTTTGAGCACAAAGCCAGAGGGAGGAGCCATGGGGCAGAGGCTGTCATGCACACCCATGGACCTTAGGCCATCAGAGTCACCCACAGCTGCCGTGGTCAGGTTCCACCATGACGACTGCTTGCAGTTGGAGGCCCGGCCTCTCTGCATCTCTCTCCAAGTAGTCTCTCTGCTTTCTCTTGCCTCTAGCAATTTGCTCAGCCCTCCGGAGGGGCTGCTCAGAAGTGCCAGGGACACAGCGTGCCAGAGACAAGAAGAGTGGAGGACAAGTGGTTAAATACCCAGTGTTCTTGTTTACTGGTAGACCAGTTCTGAGCAGGTTCTATACAGCTCCTTAGAGGTTCGTGGCAGGATGCATACTTTTTTGGCATTCCTCTCTTCCCTGTTTCATTTCCTCCTGTAAGGTGGGGGAGTGGGGGGGAGAGAGATCTCCTTTACTTAATTTTCGTAGTTTTTATTTGGGCTTTTTGGCTAGATCTAGGAAACCAGTTAACATAAGAGCTGATTAACAAAAGAAAAGCATGAAAGTTTTATTAATTTTACATGTACATGGGGGTCTTCACAAGAAAGTGAGGTCCAAAGAAATGACCAAAGCGTGATGCTTTAATTCACTTTAGACAAAAAACAATACGTTCATAAGGGAGTGATAGGACAAATGGATCCCTAGACTAGGGTAGTAAAGTCTAGGCCTGTTACTGAGAGATAGAAGGTGGAGGTATGTGTGCACTATATAGAAATTGTGGAAGATAAGGGTTATCTTAAAGAGTTTGTTTATTCAGGTTCACTGCAGCCCCAATTGTCAGTCTCTGGTGATCAAGGCTATTTTCTAGCCTCGGTATGTGAAGGACATACATCTCAAAAGAATCTTTATGGTTTGCCACAAGTAGGAAAATGCAGGCACATGGTCCTTTCTAAAGTTACAGTTTCTCAACTGATTTCTGCTTGAAATAAGTTTGGCATCTTTCACAATGGTACACTCTCATTGATCACACTTTTAGGGACACCCTCCTGATGGCTGCTGCATCCCAAGCCCTTCACATATTCCACTTCAGAAGAACTCAAACTGGAAGGCAGCAAGGGGCAGAGGTGTAACCATTCCACCTGACCCAGAGACAGGGTGAGTAGCCTGATCTGAGGACAGGCAGGTCGCTTGGAGTCCAAATGGAGAGAGAACTCTGTGAAGCGTCTGCCCATGAGGAGGCGGAAAGGCCGAGTCGAAGGATAGGACACTCTCAGCCTCAAGGGCTTGACACACTGGAGGCCAGAGGTGGTTATGGTAACCAAGAAGGACTGAGTAGGGCCAAGTTAGTCTGAATTGCAGACAGTCAGGAGTCCCAGAGTTTGGTTATCAAAGAAATTGGGGTTCCTTCATGAAGATTAAGAACTACAGCCTGATGCCTGTTTTTATTTTTATTTATTTATTTATTTATTTATTTATTTATTTATTTATTTATTTTTTGGTACTGGGGATTGAACTGAGTCCTTGAGCTTGGGAGGCAGGTGGTGGAATCACTGAGCTAAATCCCTGGCCCTGTTTTTTATTTTCTTTGTTTTTCCAGTGCTGGGGATGGAACCCCTGGCTTTATAAATATGAGGCAAGTGCTCTAGTGCTAAGCTGTACCCCCAGCACGTTTTTGGAAAGTTTTATTGGCACACAGTTACACCTGTGCTCATTTAAATACTATCTGTGGCTTCATTCTCCCCACAAGGCAGAGTTGAGCAGTTGTGACAGAGACTGTATGGCTTCATAAGTCTAAAATGTTTACCGCCATAATACATGTGGCAGAAAAGTTTGCCGAGCCCTAGTTAGAGTAGGGCAGCACTCAGAGCCACTCGATTCCAGCCCATCTCTGACTTGAGTGGTGCCCCGAGCGAGGGGACTCATACAGCACCCTGTACACAGGGCTTATGCGTCGGCACCCAGTGGGTTCTCTGCTCTCATCTCCTGTCATGTTCATAAGCACCAAGGAAGTGGGACCATCATTATCACTGGTTTACAGGTGAGGCCACTGAGTCCAGCAGAGCCTGAGCCACTTGCCCAAAGTCCTGTAGGAGGACAGGTGTTGGGAGTCTGCAGGGCTCATGCTTCTCCCTGCTGTCCTGTGCTGCCTTCCTAAAGCTCAGCCCCCTGCAGGTGGCTCCTCTAGGGGTACTCAGGTGTCCCATGGCAGGAGAAGAGGAGGCTGGACACAGAAACTCAACCATCCCTGCAGTTTCTACCCAGGAAGCTCTTTGATGTATTTATAGCCTGATTCATGCACAGTTGTCACATGAATGTAGGTCTGTCGACCACCTGGGCTCTGGGGTGCTTTAGCTGTATGTTTTTCTCTCCTTCATCCCCACACCCAGTCCTCCACCAACTGTTGACTCTACCACTAAATGCTTCTTTGTTTGGGCCCTATCACTTCCTTCCTAGATTGCAGTGAGAGCCTTCTGATGGGCACTCTGACCTCAGTGTCACCCACCAGGACCACATGACTCTCCCTGACTCTGTTCTGCTATGCAGCTACAGGTGCACATGTCCAACCCAGGTAGCAAACCTGTCACTTTAGTCCCTTGAGACAAGGTGTGCAGATGGCTCCTGCGAATTTATGGACCTTGCCTGGCTGACAACTCCTGTGTTCAAACTATGTGGCTATAGAAGGCAATTCTAAGTTAGAAGCATTATCCAAGGGCTTGAGAAAGTGTCCACAAAGGACAAAAACAACCACACTGGGATATCAAAATGAAGCCCATGTTCTAGTACAGGTGCCAAGTCCAACAACAGCACTGTTTCTTTAAAGCTTGCGTTTAATCTCTTTTTATGTGGTAACTTTTATTCTTTGTGCTTATGCCACATGCTCCTATGTCAACAATACCCCAAGAAATGCCTAACAACTCCAGCCCTCTACCTGCTTGCTTCTGTTTACAGCACAGGACACTGGCGCTAAGTGACATGACACAGACTGACAGCTACAGAGCCGCGTAACAAGCATCACTTTGTGCACATAGCTCCCTAGGGCCAGGATGAAAGCTTTGTCTCCTCAACACTGAAATGGTAACATCTGCTTGACAAGAACGCTTGATTGGATGATTCCTACAGAACAAAGTCTAGTGTATCAAACATGCCCTCCACTCATTTCTAAAAGCATTTGCCATTGCTTACCACTAAACATCACACTAATAATGTTCAGCATTTGTGAGGTTCATTTATGTTTTCAAAATACACCAAAACGTTTAATTAAGCAGTAAATGTCTATCTTTTTCTTTCAAAAACAGCTTAAAGTCCATCAAAACATGATTCTAATTGACCACCTGCCTTTTGAAGTAAAATCTTTTACACTTGAGCTAAGTGCAGAGTTGAGGCAATTATCTGAATTATTCAGGAAGCAGAATTTTGGCCTAAATCATCACATTCCTAAAGAACAAAGAATATCTGTCAGTTCAGCCAAAAAGCAGAAAAACTGAATGCTTTGCTCTTTTTCTACGTGAAATAGCATATATGCTGCCTTTTTTTCTCTGAGCTAATTGGCTAATGGATTCTATTTGTTTGACCCTGTTCAAAGATGGAGAAAAACCTTAAAAAGATGAAGCTAGGAAATTAAAGTTTTCTTCCCTTTGCAAAAGTTGGAGCAGCCTACGGTACTCTGCTTTAAATTTCTGGTGCCAAACTGTAGCATTGAAGAATGGTGCTCATGTCTTTCCTTGGTTCTCTAGTAATTTTTCAGTTTAGTTATTCCATTCTCCTTTTGTGCCTTTTCACCTGAAAACAATTTTATGAATATAGGATGACCTGCGGAGAATTTTATTTTTATATTAGAATTTTCTCTTCTTTCCAAGTCGTGCGGAGTCTAAGAAGTCACTCTCACAGCTAACAATAAAGTTTATAAAGTATGCTGCCTGACTTTGGACAGCAAACTTTTCAAGGAAAACCAGCTTTGTGTAAAAAGCCCTTTAACCCTACAAAGGGTGAGTTTAGGCAGAAGCACTGGCTATCCTATTCTGTGCGTTAAAACGGAAGTTTCTTCCTGAGCCAAGTCTACCTTTGAATAAAATCAAATACACCCAGGCTGGAGGAGGGTGGTGTAGGGGTCGATCATGGCATCATTTCTTTCTTTTTAAATAAAACAACAGGGCTGGTGATTTAGCTCAGTGGTTCTGCCACCTGCCTCGCAAGCGCAAGGACCCAAGTTCGATCCCTGGTACCAAAAATAAATTAATAAATAAATTAATTAATTAATTAAATAAAACAACAGATCACCAATTAATTGGGATCTGAAAGAAGAGAGCTACTCCAAGTTTCTAATTTTGAAATCCTCAAAGTATAAGTCCTGGTAGGCTGACAAAGTTTATATGGCAACACAATATGTTCAGAATAAAGTCCAGAAAGATTTGGGCCTCTGTTCTTGAGGAACAGAGAATACCCAGCCCTCGTGCCACATGGGCGTGGACAATGCCTCCATAAATGATGAGCTATCCGCTGATTCATCTTGATTTTGAGACTGCTGACACCTGCTCTGAGCACCTCTGTTTCCATGGTAACCGAGGGAAAGCATTCTCGTCCACATACTTTTGGAACCTCATTAAATCAGGCAGCAGGACAGCAGCTGCGTTCTCCATGCGATACTCTGACAGCCATGGACTAATTTTATGATGCTCAGGTGATTTTGGGCATTTTGTAGGCCAGGCTGTTGAGAATGTGTAGATGGTGAGACAGATGGCAGAATAAACAAATATTGCCAAAGTGTTTAATGCACACAAATTTTCTGAAAGGTGCGAACCAACAATGGCAATTTTATTGACTGAGGTAATTTGAAGCCAAATAGTAAATATGAAGGGGATGGAAGCTCTTAGAAAATGTGAATGTGAGGCTCCCTTCTGATAATAAAACCTCTTAGGAAAACAGGACTTTATCCGTGTCACTAATGTGGTTTTAGGGCAGCTGGTGGCCCAAATGTGAAGATGCGAAATACAGAACTTACTTCTTTCTGCCATCTGATGTTTGCTAGATTAAGAGAGATCTGATCCTTTTACATAGCATTGCCCACCAGGACAGAGATGTTTTGATTAAACCAAAGAGCCAGCCCAAAGTGGCAGGCAGATTTCACAGTGAGTCAATAGCCAGATTTTCTCTGCTGGTTCTTTTTCACAAAGGGGCTTGAAGATACACCAACTGAAAGGGCTCTGGGTGGCTTGGCTGACCCAGCGAAATCATGTGCATTAATTGCCAAAAACAGTCCCAAACCCTGTCCACACCGACTATGGCAGGGAGAGCACTGGACTAATGCAGATGACCATCAGCCAGAAGAGAGACCCTAGGTTTCCGCTGTTCTGCACCCCAGCCTGCTCATCTACAACAGCAGAATTTGTCAGCTGGAGAGCTGCAAGGATAAAGTGAGATGACACACATAGTGTGCAGAACTGGTGCCTGGGACACAGCAAAATTTCAGTCCACAAAAACTATTATGACCATACTGTTCTCAGCATTAGGTTATTGCAATATCAAAACTATTAACGTCTTAGGAAAATTAGGCTTTATCTTATTTGACAAAAAAAATAAAAAATAATATAGAGTTACAGAGTGGCCAAGTAAAATTGTGGATCACACATGTGTGCTTCGAAGGTAGGAAAAGAATTCTTCCTTGACTTTTTTTGGTGTGGACTCAGCCCTTACAGGATATTCAGTCCTTTCAGTCTTCAAAACTTAGATAATGCACTTCGAGGTCATCGTGTTATGTGAAATAAATCAGACACACAAGCTTATATATCACATGGTTTCTCTTACGTGAGACATGCAAATTATAACAGAGCAAAACAAAAGAAGGATGACAGGAAGTAGGGAGTTAGGTCTTTCTCAAAAGGGAAGCGGATCAAGAGATGGAGAGAGAGGGAGGGAGGGGATAAAAAGAGGAACGGAGATGTGTTGTGTTTGTGTACCAACTCCACACAAGAAATGGAAATGTTATGGACTGCAAACATGAACTAATGAAAAAAGTTGTATTAGGTCAAGAATTCTGTAAACCAAAAAAAAAAAAAAAAAAAGACTTCCTAAACCTTTGTGTAATTAGTTAAAATCAAGACACCATTAACAAATACATGATGTTATCATGGAGGCTGCTCCCCCTCAAAGCCACACCAGGAATATGGCCAGGCCCAGAAAGGCCTTTCACAGGCAGTAGAACAAAAAGAATGTCAGCCAGAGGCACTGAGGCCCCTCCTTCCCTGATGTTCCCTCTCTGTCAACAACTCCCTTTGGGTAGAAATGGCAGGTTTCCACTGTTTTCATATTGCCATTTCTCCCAAAATATGAAAGCAATACATGCTTATAGAAATGAAGAAATTAAAAAAATTTTAAACCACCCAAGATAACTTTCATATCTCGGTGAATTTATTCTTAGTTCTTTCTGTTTGTTTGTTTTCATTTCTTTGGTTTTAAAGCAGGTGTGATGAGATAGTATATGACTTTTTGCTTAATATTAAAGTGAATGGATTTTCATGCCTTTAATAAAATCTTTCTACACATTAGCTTATGATGCATAATGTTCCATTCTATTCTAATTTACCTATTCTCTGTTGTTTCTGTATCTTTGCTATTATAAATAATTTCCAAAGAGTATCTTTGTGCTTATAGCAACATTTCCAAAAGTTGTATCTTTTTAAAGATAACTTATATCATGTTTTAATGGTAGTACCTTCCCACTGCAACACACCCACGCACACTGCTAAAAGAGTGTCCTACACTTGAGTTAGTTTTAGAAAGGTGAGTTAACCAAAGCTAGGTTAGTAATAGGCTTCCTTCCTGCATGAATTTTCAGAGCCTTTGTGCATGGCATGCTGTGAATCTCTAACAGAGAAATGCATTTCCCAGACCCGTTGCACCATGAAATTCTTTTTCAAAAAGAATTTATTAACATGTCTAACACTTTTCAATACAATTAAGATACATTTATGTATATATTTTTTTGCAAAACCACGGTGTCAGACACATTTTAAATGACTAACATAAATATCCTTATATCGAAATCAGACAAATACAGCCCAAGATAAGAACACTAAGATCATTCTCACCCATGAACAAAAATGCAAAACCCAAAATAAAATAAAAGCAAAGAAATCAATCAATAGAATATAAAACAGGCTAAGAATGTGAAGATCATCAACTTTTAGTAACTCTATCAGTGTAAATCATTTCATTGAAAGATTAAGAAAGAAAATTTGGGACTGGGGATTTAACTCAGTGGTTCTGCCACTTGCCTCACAAGCACAAGGTCCTGAGTTTGATCCCCGGTACCTAAATAAATAAATAAATAAATAAATTTTGTGTGTTCATTTCAAGAGACAAGACATCCTAAAAATTTCAGGTTCATCTTGGACTTTAAAAAGGGAAACAAGGCTTAGAAAATATGTATAAAATAAAATTTTATTAAAATGGATATAGAATATATTTTAGAATAAAACAAATTAATATTTAATAGGATTGCACTAATAACATTTAGATTGAAGTTAGGAATAAAACAAGATTACCTTCTCTAAGTACCATTATTCTATACTATATTGCAGGTCTAGCCAGTACAATAGGATAAGTTAAAGATATTAAAAAATAAATGTTGGAAATCATCATTAATAACAGATTGTATGACTGTCTATCTAGAAAGTCCATAGGAACTAATGGGGTATTTATTATAATTTGCAGTGCTGGCTATTTTCTAAATAAGTACATGACAATTACACAAAATTCAATTGCTTTCCTTTATAACAATGCTAACCAGAGAGAAAATACAATGGAAACAAAGATTCCATCTGCTATAGAAATTAAATGTACAAAATCTGGAGAAGAAAATTGATAAATGTTTAACTTTAGCATGAAAAAACTGGTAAAGCTTTACAAAGATTTTACATCATACCTGAATACATGAGTACAGATTATGTTTTCAGACCAGGAAAGACAATGGCACTGCCAGGCATGGTGGTCACTCTTGTAATCCTAGCATTTGAGAGGCTGAGCCAAAAGGATTGTATCAAGTTTGAGAACACCCTGGGCTACCTGTTGAGCGCAAGGCCAGACCAGCCTGAACCATGTAACAAGACACTATCTCAAAGAGCCAAGAAAAGGACAGGCAATGTTGTAAAGATGCCACTAGTCCTCAAGACCTACTTAATGGGGTTTCTTCAATAATCAACATTTCTTTCCTAATTTTGTTATTTATTTTTAGTTAATAAATCAACCCTAAATTTTAATTGAATAAAATAATCAAGAACATCTTGAAAATGGTTTCCTCTTACTACAACAGAACAGAAGTAAAGGAAAAATATTTACTCTTAGTAAGAGAAGAGTGTTGTATCTTGATTTCAATGGATTTTTTTCTGGTGGTGCTAGGGTTTTAATGCAGGGCCTTATTGTATATGCTAGACAAGTGCTTTACCACGGAAATATATCCTCACCCTTTAGTACCTTAATTTCAAATAATAATTTAGAAATATGTCTCTGATTAAGAATTCTGGGGAGAAGCCAAAAAGTATTAAACTAATATAAATATTTGGCTGAATTTCCATTATTAAGTAGGGGGAAAAGAAACCAGTAATAATTAGACTAAAAAAAGAAATGAGAACAAGGAAAAAAAGGAAAGGAAAATGAAAAATAAGCATGAACACAGAAGGCTCACAATCAAAAATATCAGTTATTATACAACATGAAATACTGAATGATTCTATTAAGAGATAGTTAGATTGAGTTAAAAATAAAAACCCAGCTCTATCCTTTTTTTTTTTTTTTTTTCTTTTTTGGTACCGGGGATCGAACTTGGGACCTTGCACTTGCAAGGCAAGCGCTGGAACCACTGAGTTAAATCCCTGGCCCTCCATCCTTTTTTCAAGAAACACACTAAAACAACATTTAGTAGAAAAGTTGAAAATGCGAATAATTAAAGAGCTAATAGCAAAAGCCTATTTTTAAAAGTTGGCATAGGGGCCGGGGATTTAGCTCAGTGGTTCTGCCGCCTGCCTGGCAAGCGCAAGGTTCCAAATTTGATCTCCGGTACCAAAAAACAATAAATGTTGGCATAACAATATTAATATCATGAAATGGAATTCTAGGTACAAAACACTAAATAGAATAATGAGGTACGTTATATAATGGTAAAGGCAAAACATATGAAAAAGAAATAGTAGTCATAAATGTGTGCTCCAATGATACAGCAATTAAATACCTTTTTCTTTTCTTTTTTTCTTTTTTGGTATAGGGGATCGAATTCGGGTCCCTGAGCTTGCGCAGCAGGCGGTGAAACCACTGAGCTAAATCCCTGCCTTCTCCAGCAATTAAATATTTTAACTACAATGGTTAGAAATTCAAGGAGGGCTGGGGATTTAGCTCAGTGGTTCCGCCGCCTGCCTTCCAAGCACAAGGTCCCGACCCCTGGTACCAAAAAAAAGAAATTCAAGGAAAAGTTGATTTTAAAAATACCATTATGAGGGTATGGATCTACTAGGTACTGGGTAAGGATGAAAAGGAAGTTATTCAGTAAACTTGACTGCATTGACATCCACTGAGCTTTACCAATCTCAAACTGAGAATATGCTTTTTTTGTATGTACATTAGTCATTTACAAAACTCACTCATGTCCCACTTGGACACATAACAAGATCTTAACATCAAAAAGCAGATATTTAAAAGTCACATTACTATGTTAAAAATTAAAACAATAGTTAAATGTTGACCAAAAATCTTATAAATTAAGAATCATAATCCTAGATAATCATTGGGTCAAATAGAGAATTAAAGAGGAATACAAAACTACTCAGAAAATAATGAAAAGAAGACTTTGTTCTAGAAACCTGTGGCACAGAATGGAGAGGCCCAAACTAAGCCCATGTATGTGCAGTCAATTTATCCTTGACGAGAGTACAAAGAACCCACCATGGAAAGGCACAGCCTCTTGAATAAATGGTTGTGGGAAAACTGGGTATCTGAGTGAAAAAGAATGAAATTGGACAACTATCTTACACCACACGCAAAAATCAACTCAAGACTGATTAGTGATGTAAGTGAAAAAGCCAAAACCATAAAATTTCTAAAAGAAAACATAGGGAAAACCTACTTGATTTGGGTCTTGGGAATGATTTCTTTGAATGTGACACCAAAAGCACACGCAAGAAAAGCAGAAATAAACAAGATGGACTATGTCCACAAATAGCTTCTGCACAGCAAAAAACCCAACAAAATGAAAAAGCAAACTATATGTGTGAAAAGGTTAATAGCCAAAATACATAAGGAATTTACCCAATTAAATAACAAAAATAAAATTAAAATAACCCAATTACAAGATATACAATGAATCTGAAGAGGTATTTTTCCAAAGAAGACAGACAAATGACCAATAAGGATATGAAAAAATGGCCATCATCACTTATCATTAGGGGAATGCAAGTCACAATCACAATGAGATATTATCTCACAGTTGTTATGATAGTTATTGTGAAAAAAGTAGTTGGCGAGGATGATGAGAAAAGGGAACACTTGTACTCTGTTGGTACATATATAAACTGATAGAACCATCATGGAAAATAGTATGAAGGTTCGGTAGGAAATTAAAAATAGAACTACAATATAATCCAGTAATCCCACTACTGATACTCAACGGAAATGAAATCAGTTGAAATCTGCATTCTCGTGTTCATTGCAGCATTGTTCACAAAGGTCAAGTTCCAGAAACAATGTAAGTGTCCATCAATAAGTGAATAGGTGAAGAAAATGTAGGATGTGGGTGTGTGTGTGTGAGTAATATTTCAAACAATATTTAGCCTTTAAAAAGAAGGAAATATTGCTATTTGCCACAATATGGATGAACCTGGAGGACATTATGCTAAGTTAAATAATCCAGGCACACAAAAGAAAATATTGCATGATATGGAATCTTAAAAAGTCCAGTTCATAAAAGTAGAAAGTAGGATAGTATTTACCAGGGGAAGAAGGGAGGGGAAAATGGAGATGAAAGGGGACAAAGTTTCAGTTATGTAAGAGAAAAAAGTTCCAAAAATCTAGTGGATAGCAAGTTGACTATAGATGATAATATTGTACTGTCTATTTGAAATTTGATAATAGAGTAAATCTTCATTAAGTGCTTGCACCATCCACACAAAAAATGTTAACTATCTGCTGGGCCTAGTGGCCCATGCTTGTAATCAATCCTAAGCACTCAGGAGGCTGAGGAAGAAGGATCACCATGAGTTTGAGAACAGCCTGGGCTACATAGTGAGATCCTGTCTCAAAAATCAAGACCCCCCCCCCCGGAATTAACTATGTGAGGTGTTAGATATGTTAATTAGCTTGACTGTGTTATTTATTTAATGATGTACATGTGTAACAATATATTATACTATACACTATAAATATATACAATTTTAGTTAAATAATAAAAACCTATAATATCCTTAAAAATCTAGATTTAAATTGTTAATTATCAAAGATGAAAACTAAGAATGTAATAAATTTTAAATTAAAAATAAGATAATAAAAACAAAAAAAAAGAAACAAAAGAAAAGGTACTACAAAATATATAAAAAGAAGTTAGAAAATGAAGATTTATTCATTAAAATGTGAAATGAATGAAATAGAAAAACAGTAGAAAGGTAAATTAATCTCAGTTGTTTTTCCGTACAGAATACCAAAAAAGATCAGTTCCTTTGGAGTTTAAGGAAGAGGCAGTGAGAGAGCAAAAATATACAAAATTGTCACAATATATGTAATATTATGGCAAGTACTTTGAAAATGTAGAGAGAAAACTAACTAGAAGAAATTACCTAAATTGACCCATTAAGAAGTGAAAAATATGAATAGATGATTAGTCACAGAAATTATAAGACTAGTTAAAGATATTTTATTAAGGAGTATACAGAAAAAGGTGAATTTACAGCTATGTTTTATTCAACTTTTAATCACATAAATCTAGTATTACCTAAACTTGTTTCCCCCAGAAGATGTGAAAGTCTTGGCCCCAAAACCTGTGAATGTGACTTTGTTTGGACCTAGGATGTTGCAGAATGTAAATTATGATAAGGTCATTAAGGTCAGGCTCTAACCCAACATAACAAGTACCCTTCACTGTAAAAGGATGAAATTTGGACACACAGGACGAATGCCATGTGAATGCGAAGGCAGAGCTCAGGGCGATGCTTCTACAACCAACAAACACCAAAGATTCCCAACAAATCCCCAAAGCTAGGAGAGTGGTGTGGAACAGTTTCTCCCTCAGAGCCTCAGAAGAAGCCACCTTGGCTGACACCTCGATCCTGAACTTCTAACCCCAGAATGGTAAGATGACAGATTTTTGCCTTTTAAGCCACTCAATTTACCATACTTTGTCATAGCAACTCTAGCAAACAGGAAAATCAAATAACTGATGAAACATTGGAAAAGAAGAGGTAGATTTATATGCTTTAGTAAGTGATTCAATTGTATATCTAGAAAACCTAAAGGATATAACTTTTTAAGGAATTAGAATGGATATGCTATCATCTAAGGTGGCCCAATACAAAGTTTCTGGCAGGGGAGCCGAGGGCAGGAGGGGGTGGAGGAGCCCCCTTGCTGCAGGGCCATAGATTGCTGATGGTTGCCTCCTCCATCGAACCCTATAGCCCCTCTCCAGGGTCCTGTCTTGCAGCAATAGCCTCAATACAGCTTTTCCTACAAGCCCTGGAGACTGCACTTCTACCACTTGCCCCCCTACTCTGCGGAGCCCTGGGGGGCTTCTCCACTGCCTGTTGACTTTCTTTACCCCACTCACACCTTTCTAAATACTTTCTCCTTAAACTGTCTTGAGTTTTTAACCCTACTTGAGTATATCTGTGTGTTTCCTGCCAGGATCCTGATTAAGCACAGAGAAGTAGAAACTGGGAAATATATTTCATTCACAATAGTAACAAAAACCACAAACATGAATTTAAAAATAAGACGTAATATCTAAGAGAAGAAAACCAAAGACTCTCATTGAATAATATAAAATAATATCTGAGGGAATACTCTTCTTGAATTAGAAGTCTTAATATCCTAAGATGTCAATCCTCTTAAATTAATATATAAAAAATTTAATTTTGATTAAAACCTCAGTGATTTTTTTTTAGTTGAATGGAATGATATTAAAGCTCATATAGAGGAATAAACGCCTCCAGAATAGCTAAGAAAGGTATAGAAAAGAACAGTGCACACACTTACTTTATAAAATAACAGATCATGGCATGGAGACCTTCAATCAAATTGTGGGATATCAGTTAGCAATAGACAAACAGATCAGTGGAACTGAATGGAGAGCCCCAAAATAGATGCTAACAAATAGAAAAATATAATAGATGACAGAGTTTCATTCCAGAGGGAAAAAGATGGATTATTTAATAAGCAGCATCAGAACAAAGGCTGTCTGAAAGAACATATAATTGGATCCCTATCTTACATCACATTGAAAAATATAACCTAGGAGGATTAAAGTCTTCAACATTTAAAAAAAACCCCAAATTTTCAACAAAGCCTACGGGGCTGCATATACCATGCAAACTGCCTAGAAGTTACAGATTACAACAATAATAGGAGACAGATGTGACTAGAGAGAAAAATAACAGTAAGAGAGAGGTGTGACTTCTTTCTAGAAGACAAATTGGACTTCACACAAAGTCAACAGACAAAATAAAATTTTGAAAAAATATTTATAATGCAAAAAGGTAAAAGGGTGGGCCCAGTTTTTTCAGCAAGGCACTGGAGGGTAACTTGAGCAGAAAGGGTTTTACCTGTAATCCCAGCACTCTAGAAGGCTGAGGCAGGAGGATACTGAGATTGACCTCAGCCTGGGCACTTTAGTAACTTAGTGAGACCCTGTCTCAAGGTAAAAAACAAATGCCTGGGGACAATGCCCAGCACCTAGTACTGCAAAATAAAAAGAGGAAGGGTGTCTTTCTTCTTGTTCTCAACGTGTCCACAGTGTCAGCCCCAGTGAGTCACAGGGGCCCTGCCCCGCCGGTGGCTTTCCAGGGACTTCCAAGGTGTGGGGCGGTGACTTCCTGCACAGCCACAGGGTCCTGGCTGCTCCACACAGAATGTGCACCTGCCTCAGAGCCTTCCCCATGCCCATCCTCTCTGGGATGCAATTCCACACTTGCATCAGGCCTCTGCCAGAATATCACCTCTGAGATACCTTTCCCAAGCGCCGCACCCAAAACAGCACTGCCAAATAGGAACAAAATCTTTGTAAATAGGGAGGAATGGAGGGGTTGAAGGGAGGGCTGGGCAAGGGTGAAAAATAAGAACCAAGAGAGATTATGTAAAGGTGCAAATTTCCAATGATGAATGTCATTATGTTGTATACCTAAAATGTACCAATGATTAGAATGAAAATCGATAATGCAAAATAGGAAGAAAAGGTCCAAAGGGGTAGGGCTAGTGGGAGGGGCTGGGGAAAGGAAAGAAGAGAAAGGAAAAATGCTGAGAAATGGAAAAAATGGAAATAAAGTCTTTGTAAATAGGGAAGGGTGGAAGGTGTGAAGGGAGGGCTAGGAATGGGGGAAAAAATGAGACCCAAGATGCATTATGTAAAGGTACAATTCCCAGTGAGAAATGTAATCGTGTTGTATACCTACAATGTACCAATAAAAGACTTTAACAAAAAAACAAACAAAAAAAACAAAACAGCACTACCTGTCCTTCCCCGCTTCTGTCATTCCCGTCCTTTTCCTTCAGGTCCGCTCTGACTCACCATGGATTTCCTTGTTTACTGTCTGTCTCCGCAATGAGGTGGAAGCTCCATGAGCTCAGGAACTTGACTCACTTTGCTTTTTTTTTTTTTTGTATTAAATTCTTTTATTGGTACATTGTAGGTATACAACACGATTACATTTCTCATTGGGAATTGTACCTTTACATAATGCATCTTGGTTCGTATTTTTTTCCCCATTCCTAGCCCTCCCTTCACGCCCTCCACCCTTCCCTATTTACAAAGACTTTATTTCCATTTTTTCCATTTCTCAGCATTTTTTCCTTTCCCTTCTTTCCTTTCCCCTGCCCCTCCCACTACCCCTACCCCTTTGGACCTTTTCTTCCTATTTTGCATTATAGATTATTCATTCTAATCATTGGTACATTTTAGGTATACAATATAAGGACATTCACCATTGGAAATTTGCAACTTTACATAGCCTCTCTTGGTTCTTATTTTTCACCCTTGCCCAGCCCTCCCTTCAACCCCTCCAGTCCTCCCTATTTACAAAGATTTTGTTCCTGTTTTTCCATTTTCTCATATTAATCCCATTCCCTTCTATCCTTTCCCCTAGCCCTCTCACTTCCTTCCCCTTTGCCCCTTTTCTTCCTATTTCACATTACCTATTATACATTTAGTCCTTATTTACACTTTCAGTTTCTCACACCAGAGAAACTATTCTGTATTTACACATGTGTGTCCTATTTATTTCACTTAAGAGTATCGCCTCATTGTGCGTACACTTAGCTATAAATGTCTCTAATTTCTCATTTTTTATGGCTGAGTAGTACTCCATTTATAAAAAAATCACATTTTCTTTATCCAGTCTCCAGTTGATGGGCATTTGGGCTGTTTCCAAGTTTTAGCTATTACAAACTGTGCTGCTATGAACATGGATGCACCTATATCACTGTGGTATGATTCTTTTAATTCTTTGGGGAAGATCCCCAGCAGTGGAATAGCGGGGTCAAATGGGACTTCCAGTCCTAGTTCTTTGAGGTATCTCCATACTGATTTCCACAGTGGTTGCACCAGGCTACACTCCCACCAGCAGTGGAGCAGGGTTCCTCTTTCCCCACAGCCCCACCAGCATTTGTTATTGGTTGATTTCATGATAGCAGCCATTCTTTCTGGAGTGAAGTGAAATCTCAGCGTTGTTGTTTTCATTTGTATCTCTCGAATGACCAGTGATGTTGAACATTTTTTCATGTATTTATTTGCTATTTCTACTTCTTTGTCTGAGAAATGTCTGTTCATTTCAGATGCCCATTTTTGGATTGCGTCTTTAAATTTGGGAGGTCTGATCTTTTTAAGTTCTTTATAGATTCGAGATAGTAGACCTTTGTCTGAGTAAGAGCAGGTGAAGATTTTTGGGTTGTCTCTTCACACTGCTGTTGGTTTCTCTTGCTGTGCAGAAGCTTTTTAATAAGAAGAGATCCCATTTGTTGATTGTTTGTGCTAGTTCTTGGGCAACTGAGGTTTTGTTCATAAAATCTTTTCCTACACCGATGTCTTCAAGGGTTCTACCTAACCTCTGTTCCAACTGGTTCAGAGTTTCTATTTTAATATTTAGATCTTTAATCCATTTTGATTTTGGTTTAGTGCATGGTGAGAGATATAGGTCTAGTTTTAATCTTTGGCAAGTTGAAGCCCAATTTTTCCAGTACCATTTATTAAAGAGGCTGGCTGTCTTTCCTCCAGTGAGGGTGTTTGGCTCCTTTGTCGAAGATGAGATGGCTGAGTGTGTCTGGCGTTGTTTCTGCATCTTCTAATCTGTTCCACTGGTCCTCAAGTCTGTTTCTTTGCCAGTACCATGCTGTTTTTATCACAGTAGCTTTGTAGTAGAGTTGCAGGTTGGGGATTGTGATACCCCCTGCCATGTCTCTGTTACCTAGAATTGCTTTTGCTATTCTGAGTCTCTTCTTGCTCCAAATGAATTTTTGGATTGTTTTCTTGAGGTCTATGAAGTATGCTGCTGGGATCTCAATTGGAATTGCATTAAATCTATATAGCAGTTTTGGAAGTATGGCCATTTTCACTATATTAATCCTTCCTACCCAGGAGCAGGGGATGTCTGTCCATTTTCTGATATCATCCTCAATCTCTCTTCTCAGAGTGCCATAGTTATCAGAGAAGAGGTCTTTGATTTCTTTCATTAGGATGATTCCTAGGCATTTCAGTTTTTTGGATGCTATTGTGAAAGGAATTATTTGCCCTATTTCTCTCTCAGTGAGTCTGTCATTGGTGTAGAGGAAAGCTATTGATTTTTGTGTGTTAACCTTGTAACCAGCTACTTGACTGAATTTGGTTATGAAGTCTAGAAGACTTTTGGTGGAGTTCTTGGGGTCTTCTATATAGAATATGATGTCATCTGCAAATAATGACAATTTGACTTCTTCATTACCTATCTTTATTCCTTTTATTTCTTTCTCTTGTCTAATTGCCGTGGCTAATGTTTCCAGAACTATATTGAACAAGAGTGGTGATAGTGGACATCCTTGTCTTGTTCCTGATTGTAATGTGAAGGATTTCAATTTTAGACCATTTAGTATGATATTGGCTGTTGGTTTTTCATAGATGGCTTCTATCAGTTTGAGGTAGAGACCATCCATTCCAATTTTTTCTATGGTTTTTATCATAAATGCATGTTGGATTTTGTCAAATGCTTTTTCTGCATCTATGGAGATAATCATATGGTTTTTGTCCTTGGCTCTATTGATATAGTGTATTGCATTAATTGATTTTCATATATTGAACCATCCCTGCATCCCTGGGATGAATCCCACTTGATCAGGGTGTATGATCTTCTTGATGATCTTCTGCATTCTGTTTGCCATTATCTTAGTAAGGATTTTTGCATCTATGTTCATTAGTGAGATTGGCCTATAGTTCTCTTTTTCAGTTGGGTCTTTCTCTGCTTTGGGGATCAAGGTGATGCATGCTTCCAGGAATGAATTTGGGAGTATTGCTTCCCTTTCAATTTCATTGAAGAGTTTAAAGAGTAGTGGCAGCAGTTTCTCTCTAAATGTCTTGTAGAATTCAGCAGTGAAGCCATCAGGGCCCAGGCTTTTCTTAGTTGATAAGTTTTTAATGACATTTTCAATTTCATTGGTTGACATTGGGTTGTTCAGAATTTTTAGGTCTTCTTCATTCAACTTTGGTAATTCATATGTATCTAGGAATCTGTCCATTTCTTCTGTGTTGCCCATCTTATTGGCGTATAGGTTCTTGAAGTAGGTATCGATGATCATCTGGATTTCTGCTGGGTCTGTTGTCATTTCACCCTTTTCATTCCTAATTGCATGGATTTGGGCCTTTTCTTTCCTTTTTCTGACAAGGTTGGCTAAAGATTTGTCAATTTTGTTGATTCTTTTGAAGAACCAACTCTTGGCTTCATTGATTTTTTGTATTGTTCTCTTAGTCTCCATTGCATTGATTTCTCCTCTGATCTTCATAATTTCCTCCCTTGTTTGAGCTTTGGGGTTGTCCTGCTCTTCTTTTTCTAGAAGCTTGAGGTTCAGCATCAGGTTGTTTAATTGGGCTCGTTCTGTTTTCCTAATATGCATATTCACTGCTATGAATTTCCCTCATAAGAGTGCTTTCATTGTGTCCCATAGATTCCGATATGTTGTATTGTCATTGTCATTTAATTGAAGGAGCTGTCTGATTTCTTCTTTAATTTCCTCTGTGACCCATTGGTTATTCAGAAGTGTGTTGTTCAATTTCCATGTGTTTATGAAATTTTTTGAGTTTCTTTTGCTATGGATCTCCAATTTCATCGCACTATGGTCTGATAATATACAGGGGATAACTTCCATTCCTTTGCACTTACTTAAACATGTTCTATGTGTGAGTATGTGGTCTATGTTTGAGAATGAGCCATGTGCAGCTGAGAAGAATGTGTATTCTGATTTTGTGGGGTGGAAGACTCTGTAAACATCTGTTAAGTTCATTTGTTCAAGAGTTTGATTGAGTTCTAGTATTTCATTACTTATTTTTAGTCTAGTTGATCTATCTATTTGTGACAGTGGGGTGTTGAGGTCCCCCACTACAATTGTATTAGTGCATATATGACTTTTCATGTCCATTAGTATTTGTTTTATATAGTTGGGTGCACTAGTGTTTGGTGCATTGATATTTATGATTGTCATCTCTTCCTCTTGGATTCTTCCCTTTACAAGGACATAGTGTCCTTCTTTGTCTCTCTTAATCAGTGTTGGTTTGAAATCTACTTGATCTGCCAAGAGGATAGCTACTCCTGCTTTTTTTTGGGTTCCTGCCACATGCAGTATTGTTTTCCACCCTTTAACTTTCAGTCTATGAGTTTCCTTTTGAATTAAGTGTGTTTCTTGCATGCAGCATATTGTTGGATTTTGCTTCTTGACCCATTCTGCTGGTCTATTTCTTTTGATTGGTGAATTGAGACCATTAATGCTGATGGTTATAACTGAAACGTATTGACTTGTCATTGCCATGACTTTTTCTTTTTGTTGGGTTCTCCCCCTTTCCATTTAATTTCTTGTCATGCCAGATGGGTTCATTCTGCTTTGCTTCCTGGGGTTGTAATCCTCAATGTCTGTTCCTAGGCTATTGTGTAAAATTTTTTGGAGTGCTGGTTTGGTATTCACGAAGTTCCTATGGTGCTCTTTGTCATGAAAGTATCTTATTTCTCCATCAATTTTGAAAGACAGTTTTGCAGTGTACATCAATCTGGGTTGGAAGCTGTTTTCTTTTAGGGCTTGGAATATGTCAGTCCAAGCTTTTCTTGCCTTGATGGTTTGTGTTGAGAAGTCTGCTGTGATTCTGATGGGCTTTCCTTTGTATGTGATTTGTTTCTTTTCTCTGACTGCTTGGAGAACTTTGTTCTTCTGTTGTGTTTCTGGAATCTTAACAATTATATGCCTATGTGTAGATTTTTTTTGATCAAGGCTATTTGGAGTCCTATATGCCTCACTTATCTGTATGTCAAGCTCTTTTCCCCTGGTTGGGAAGTTTTCTGCCATTATTTCTGTGAAGAGATTTTTTATGTCATCTGCACGCTCTCCTGTTTCTTCATTGAGCCCAATCAGTCTTATGTTATTCTTCTTTGCATCATCTAGCAGCTGCTGGATTGATTTCTCATGTTCCCTTATAATTTTGAAGCAATTTTTCTTTTCCTCCTCACTAATTGCAATCTTATCTTCTATATCTGCAATTCTGTCCTCACTTTGGCTCCTTCTGCTGTGTAGACTTTCAGTGGAGTTTTTCATGTCCTGGAAATCTATTTGCATCTGTTTTATGGATTCCATTTGTATCTTATGTTGGGATTCCATCATGTTCCTGAGCTCCTCTCTAGATTTATTAATCATGTCTTGCACTAGGGGCACAATTTCTCCTGTTATCTGAGAAATTATTTCTGATTTCATTTTTTCCAGATCCCCTTTTGTTGCCAGTTCAGTGGGTCCAGGTGGTTGAGTATCAGAGGGTTCCATCTCTTTTCCCTTTGGGGTTGCTGTAGGTGATCTGGAAGTCTGGTTTTGAGACTTATTTACGTGTTTTCTCATTTCGACTGGGGCGGGGGGCTGTTAGCACCTGCACGGATTACCTCCTCTGAGCTGGGTGAGGTGGGACAGGGGCCGGGAGCAGCGGTAGGGATGGTGACCGAAAAGCCCTTTCCTGTGGGCTGGGAGCAGCCGGAAGGATGGTGGCCGGGAAACCCCTTCCTCTGTTCCAGGAGCAGTGGGATGGTGGCTCAGAAGCCCCTCCCTCTGGGCCAGGAGCAGCGGGACAGAAGGTGGCCCAAAAGCCCTTTCCTCTGGGCTGGGAGCAGTGGGAGGGATGGTGACCGGGAAGCCCCTTCCTCTGGACCAGGAGCAGTGGGACGATGGCTCAGAAGCCCCTACCTCTGGGCTGGGAACAGTGGGACTCAGTACCTTGGTCTGGTGGTCTGGTGTCCTCTGCGTCTTTGTAGTGTGGAATCAGGTGGCTGCCTGTCTGCAGCGGGGTGATTCGTTGTCTTCCGCGCGACTCAGGACCTCGGTAGGGCGTGCACAGACCTGCCTGTTTGCAGCGGGGTGATTCCGCATCTTCCGCGCGACTCCTTGACTCACTTTGTTTACTGCTGTGTCCCCGGTGCCAGCAATAGTGCCTGGTATGCAGGAACTCAATAAATGTTTGTTAACTGATTGATTGGTTTTACATACCGAAGACTAGAAAATGTTTAAATCACTCAATACCTAGTATAGAGTATTGTTAGGGATGAGCTTAAAAGGATATATGTACATTGTGTAAATGGTTACACCCTGTTTTACATGTTATCTGGAAATACTTGTCAAAATTTAGAATATACAGAGGCCAGGGATTTAGCTCAGTGGTTCCGGCGCCTGCCTCGCAAGCGCAAGATTCTGAGTTCAATCCCCAGTAACCCCCCCTAAAATTTTTAAATATACAGAAGTTCATTGGTATCTACAAGGATTGCTTCTAGGATCTCAGACAAATACCAAAATCTTCAGATGCTCAAGACCTTTCTAAAAAATGAAGTATTTGCACTTACCCTATTCATATCCTCCTGTATACTTTAAATCATCTTTGGATTACATATAGAACAAGATATAATGTAAATGCTTTGTAAACTGTTGTTACACTGCATTGGTTAGGAAACAATGACAAGGGGAAAGGTCTGTACATATTCCTTACAGGAACAATTCCATCCAATGATATTAAATGAATGGTTGAAATATCCAATGGGAGATTGACTCTATGGGTGTGGACTGTGTGCAACCATCACTCCTAAGAATCTAACCTATGGAAATAAAAGCAGGACACAAGGACACATAAGAGAATGTTTATTTGTGCATTGTTTAGCCAAAAAATGAAATTAAATAGATCTTCTCATATTGTATGTATCTGGTCAGATTATATGTATATAATTAAATTATTATCGACATTATAATCAATGTATATAATTAAATATATCTGGTCAGATTATATGAAAATATAATCTGATCCTTTGTAAGTAGACATTGAAGTGTTTAAAAATGAAATTATCTAAAACTATTTAGTATGCCAACAATATATAAGGAGTCCAGACAAGCACTGAGAAATAAAGCACACATACCAGACAAGGAAAAGTAATTGTTCCACTTGAAAAAGATGTTATTTCATTGATGCCATACAAAAACACTGCTTACATTCTCCTAGAGTAACAAAGCAATTATATAACAGAACAGAAATGTGGAAAAATTCCAAGACGCAGGTGACTCAAAAGCTTTCTTGAAATAAGCTGCAGCAAGGTTTTAGGGGAAATAACAGTTTACATCAGGAAGGGAGTACATGGCTGGGCTATTTGCTTGCCAAGTGTTTATTTACTCTGCAGATCAGGTTTGAAGTCTCATGTACATAAGTTTCATGAACCAGGAGAATTTATACAGGAAATTGCATAAATCAAGATGAGAGTCTCATTCATAATATTGTAATTAAATAATTTGCATCATTAGTATATCATTTTTCAAAAAAATCACATTACTGCATCTACTGGAGAATTATTTTCAGTTTGATAGGATGCATTTATTTAGACATAATCACTAGCTGAAAACTTCTGCCATGTAGCGATCCTTGATAAGCAGAGAGAATATATGATTAACACAGAAACTTGAGCATCTATTTGTAGTACTAAGAACAGAAATTGAGTTGTTTATACAGTAAGTTATTCTTAATGTTTCCAAACTCTGCCTTCTTATCGATGCTTATTTTTCAGAATTGAGAACAGCTGACATCATTGTGTGAGCCAATGTCCACTGAAGACAAAAGTAACTGATCAACTACTTCAAGGAAAATAAAAAGACCTCAAACTTACAAAAAAATTGCAGGTATGGTACAAAGAATTCTTTTTAGGAAACATTTCAGATAAAAAATGCCAATATGAATATTTAGTATGTATTATGGATTCCTACATATCTCCTAATTGTATTCAACCAATAAAATTAGGAGATAAACACTGATGTATATATACTACTAACTGGCTGTCACACTGCATTCAAGATTTTTAATTGTCCCAGTAATGTCTTTTATACTTGAAAACCCAGTTCAGAATCCCAACTCACAGTCATCATTTTTCTTTCAACTTGCCAGTCTTTCTTTGACTATCATGATCTTGCCCCTTCAGAGATCACAGGCTGGTTATTTCATGGAATTTTCTTCAGTTTGAGTTTAATATTTCCTCATGATGAGATTCACAACGTGTACTCACATCTGTGAACCACGGACACAAGGACGTGTTCCTCCCTCTGAGGGTGGCACACAGTCTCAATCTGTCCTGTTGCTGATGTTGTGCACTGTGACCCACTGATGCCAACTTTGTCACTGTGGAACCTCTCTTTTGTGCTTACAAATATTTTGTAAGTAACTTGAGATTATCCCATTTATTACCATATTTTTTATTCATTTATTATTTACACTGCTGTGACTCATGGTTTCCTATCTTATTCAGTGGGTTAGAATTCATTACTAAAATAGTTTGATTCTCAAATGGTACCTGATTTGGCCATTGGGAGCCCCTTTTATCTGCCATCTGTGTCCTTTTGGCAGGTCCCCAACATTCTTTAGGCATTTTCTTACTTTTGAGCATAAAAAGAAATTCTAAGCTCATTTTGTTCTTTCTCTGTGCCAGCCATGGAACCAACCATTTCTCCAAGGGGCCCTTGGTTTTTTTTTTTTTAGAAAAAAAGGGTATTTTAAAAAATTTTATTGGTACATTTTAGGTATACAATACAGTTACATTCATCATTGGAAATTTGCACCTTTACATAATCTCTCTTGGTTCTTACTTTTTCTCCATTCCCCTGCCCTCCCTTTAACCCCCCTATCCCTCCCTATTTACAAAGACTTTGTTTCCATTTTTCCTTTTCTCATATTGATTCCATTCAAAGCTATGTGTGCTCCGGTGTCTTCTAGGTCTCCGTGGTGGACAGAACTAGGGAATATGTGCACAGATACATACACAAGTACATTGGCAGTTAGTTTTCTGTCTATGTGCAAGTTGAAAATCACATGTTCACATTAACAGTCGCAAGGTTTTAACTTGCTTCTTTTCCATAATTGTAACTCCCTTCTCTGACAAGGAGAACCATGGTTCCAATTACCCTTAACATGAAGTGTTTATTTAGTCAGAGCCCCAAGCAATCTCCACACACACACACACACACACAGAGGCTCTGATGCTCTTTATCAGCTCACCAGCACCCACCTACAGTGAAAATGCCCTGCTTTTCCCTCTCCAGCATCCCACCTGGGTAGGTATCCCCAGCCCCAAATGGAGACTCCTCCTCATCTCAGTCATGGCCCAATCCCTTGCTCTGAGCCTCTATAGCTTTGCCTACTCCATCCCCTGCACAGTCTGCCTTGCTGAACCCTACCAAAGGAACATTTCTATAACTCTCTTTACCAATCCATGCTGCTTAGTAAGATATAACCTAGGTGGATTTTCTGGGGCTGTATAGTCTCAGAAAGGATGTGGAAGTGTGTGTGCATGGGTGTGTGGGGGGTAATGGAAACTCCTGACATGGTCTGAGGGAGGTGCTCAGCTCCCCTGCTCTGCCTAGCCCGCCTGCTTGAAAACATCAGATGACTTACAGGTAGAAATATGAGGATCCATCACTATATGTGGTATTACACAACTGTAATCTCAGCCACTTGGAGACTGAGATGGGAGATTACAAATTCAGAGCCAGTTTGGGCAATTTAGCAAGACCCTATCTCAAAATTTTTAAAACGTTTAAAAAGCACTGGGGATGTAGCTCATTGGTAGAGCATTTGCCTAGAATATGACAGGCCCTAGGTTCTAACCCTAGTATGGAAGAAAGAAAGAAAGAAAGAGAGAAGGAAAGAAAGAAAGAGAAGAAAGAAAGAGGAAAGAAGGAAAGAAGAAAGAAGGAAGGAAGGAAAGAAAGAAAGAAAGAAAGAAAGAAAGAAAGAAAGAAAGGTGAGAGCCCAGTAGTTCCCATACAACAAGAAATCTAAATGAGAGACCTTGCCCATAGGATGGTTTTGCCACCTTGCCAACACTTCCCATGGCAAACACTGCCCCGTCCCCCACGCTTCCTGATGTTGAGCTCCATACCAGGCTTCAGAGTATAGCAGCCACTTGAGGTGGCTCTGTGCACATGACTCCAGGAGTTTAAATCTGTTGCTGTCCCACTGTGTACCACTGAGAGACTGGGGGACAGAAAAGAAAAAGCTCTTCTGTAAGATCTCTCAAATGCAATAAAGATGCCTTTGTCTCTTGCCATTAAATGCCTGAAGGTGAAACTGAGTGAACCTAATGTATCAGGAAGAGTAATCAGGAGATAATTTTGATGGCTAAATCATCCTATCTAAATTAGAAATTGTTAAGAGTATTGTCTGTGCTCATAAACATTTACTATTTTATAATAATTTTTATTTTATGCCTATACTAAAAGTGATTTAGCTGTGTTGCCTCCTATTTGAAAGGTTTGGGGATGTCTGTGCTTGGACTGTTGCATGTTTGGCTCTATGATACTTATTCAGAAGGATGTCATTTCCCAGTTCTCTCTCTCTTACATCCCAGCAGCAATGATACGGTCAGGAGGAAAATGCACCGTGCTCTGGGAACTTAAATAACCGTGAGCATATTCCAATCACAAGTTCAGATTTGTTCATATGAAACCCGAGGTGTGAGTTTGTCAGCACGTTTACAGGTTTCTATTCTCAGGAATCATCTTTTATTTTGATAACAGTCACACCAGTTCCTTCTCCAGAGGATAGCAGAGGTCTGGTCTGCTAAATTCTCCAGCCTGAGAATCTCTCAGATGTACAGAGCATCCCAGAAACTCCAAAGTGGGGCCCAGAAAGCATTAGATCCCAGCCAAAATATGCACCAATAATAGACTCTTTGCCTCTTTGTTTTAAATGTTTTTTTTAAAATCCCTCAAATCCAGACCCCTTACAGCTTCTACTTTTGTCTGTTTGTGTCAGCTTGAAATTTTTTTTTTTAACCTGGATGGCTGCAAGGAAGCAAGTGCCTGGAGCACAGCCACCAGTGTCACTGAGGCATTTTCTAGCTCTCTTGGGGACCTTCCTGGCTGGAAAGAGTGATTTTTGGTGCTTGGGCAACTCAGATTGGAATGCCCATCCCCAAGCTCTGCAAATTCTTGCCCAGGGATGAATATCCTTGCAAGCTGTCTTTGCTCACCTAGAAGAGGCAGCACACCTGCCCCTTGTTGAGAGGTTACTGTCCTTCCTAGGAGGTCCAAGTTCAAAGAAGTAGGAAAGCTATTCTTGTCTGTGTCGCATCCCTGGTTCTGTCTAGGTAACTCCAAGATCTTTGAAGCCAGGGACTGAACTGAGTCCAACCTCAGTAGCACATAAACAGTTAAATGAATAAAGGACAGAACCGAACAGAATGTCAGTGTCTTGGAAAATCAAACCTGTACCTATGATGGTTTTCCCAGGGCCATGTAACCTTCATCAGTTTCAGAGGCAGGTGTCTAAGCCAGTGGTAGATAACACCCAGCCAAACAGGGATGGGCATTCCTCTCTAATGTCCCAGTGTCCTTGGCTTGAATACTCTGAGATTCTTCTGAAATCTCCACAGCCTACAGACACCTAGGAAGAATTAGAGAAGTGTCTTCTGCTTCTGAATTTGTTCAGGTGCCGGAACATGAAATGTTAAGATAAAACCCCCAATTTTTTTTTTTTTTGGTACCGGGGATCGACCTCTGGACCTTGCGCTTTCGAGGCAGGCAGCGGAACCACTGAGCTAAATCCCCGGCCCTAAAACCCCAAATCTTTAAAGAGAACAAGGGCCATGTTTGTTTGTGGAGGACAGAAATGCATGAGAATGTGCCATAAGGACGGAGAACCTGAGCCACCTCCACCCATGTAGTCAGCCAGGCACTCTTCCAGCCCCTCAGCAGCCACGTACTGAACTGAATGATGTTAATAACACATGTACCCAACAAGTCGCTAGCGCAATTAAGCTGTGCCCGCCATCCAGAGGCCTGCTCTGTCGCAGTCTGATTCATTGTGACCACAGGCCTCCTAATTCTCTCCTCTCGATTGTGTGGAGTGGTTCTTTGGCCTCCAGCTTCGTTTCATAGAGCCCAGTGTTGGATGCTGTCCAGCCGCTCCCCTCCCTGCTTACAAAAGAACTGGGCTGAAAGGGCAAATTGGGACCAGCAAAGTTTTTTGGAACTTCTTTTGGCGACAAGCCTAAAAGGCCATTAAAGCTAAAAGCCATGTAATTTTTTTCTGCTGGGCAAAGAATGGAGTGAGGGTCTGGTTCTACTTAGGAAGTAAGATTTCTGCTTTTGTGGGAAGTTTGTGGTAGAAACAAACCGTTTTGTGTTTTTAGTTTAAACATTGTTTCCTTGGCTCCACTAGGTGAATAAATAATTGGGCTCCATTATGACAGAAATAGTCATTTTGTTCACATAAGAAGGCCCTGGGCAGGTTGAAAACAACAGATCAGAAAGCATCTGTGCTGGGTATCATAAGCACTAACTTTTCCAAGTATGTATCTCTAAAGAATGTTAAAGAATAAAGACATCCGGTAAAGGTCAAATTTATGTTCTTATTTAAGGACGGTGCTCATTTGACATTTCAGTTGAGTAAAGACAGTTTCTCCGCTACTTGGAGAGGAAATAAAAGTTGTTTAATGGCAGCTACAGTCACTGCTGTTAAACAAAGACCCTGATATGAATTTCTCCTCTGTTCTCAATCACTGGGAATGGAGGAGATGGCTTCATCTTTGCCAGATGAAGGAAGACAAACAGTAAAGGAAAATAAAATGTTTCCCTCTCCATGAAAAAAAAACCACAAAAACTATTTTGAATGGAACAATTTTGACAGATGTCTTTTAGCTTTAACACACACAAACACAACTTGAAAAATAGCTTTTGGAGGAAAAGAGAAACAGAATATTGACAAAATATGCTACAGATCTCAAATTGTGCATGAACTCGTGAGGAATAAAATGCGTGACAGAGACCACCATACAGGGTTGGAGAGTCTGACTTCACTGATGGTGGATGGCAGTCGGGATCACTTTGACCAGTCGAACACCTTAGGCAGCGACAATGTCAGCAAGAAGGGGAGAATTGGCTTTGACATCTCCTCCAGCCACTTAATCACAATGGAGAGGTGTTGAGAGGCCAGGCCAGTCACACTGCCAGGCTGCTGGGCCTGGCTGAGGTCAGGCCCACAAGTTAAAGTCTGCAGTGCCTTCTGGGTGCAGACCAGCACCCCTCTGCCTGCCCATGTTGCAGATAACACAGCCCCACTAGCACTGCATCAGAGTCCCCTCTGCTCTTTCCACAGCCAGAGGAGCAAGCTAGTTTCTTCTACATCTGATTTGTCTTCCTCTTGCAGAATGTGTTCGGGCCCAGCCCGCAAAGATCAATGCTTCTCATGTGCACTTTCGACCAGACGGGAAACAAGCAGCGATGTTTTCAGTCTGCTGCAGCTATAACCGTCTCTGGATAGCTCTGTCTTTCTGTCCTGAAGCTCTGCAGCTCCTTCATTCAGACCGCAGCAGGTGTTGGTAGATGAAATTCTCTTTAAGAAAAGCTCCCTGCCCAGTGCCCTTACCTTGACATGATTAGTCCAGCTGAAACATTTTTGTCACTTCCAGAGCCCTTATTATAAAACCTTAACTATCCACTTGCTGTGAATAACTACATTTTCAAGTTGCCAGAAACACTCTTTTATATAAAGGCTACCGGCACATCTTTCTTTAAGCGGTCATCTGAAAATTATTTTAAAATTTGTGAAAGGAGTAAAGTAGGAAATAATTATTGCAAACGTGATGGCTTTGAATATTATTTTTAAAAATTCAGTTTGCCACAATTGTTTAACGGTACAGCCTGCACATACTGTTGGCACATATATGAGAGTAGCTGTTTTCCTACATGAAAGGAGGGTCCAAAATGCAAGTGAATAAGAGAGGCGAGCCTTTTATGTTTTTGCAGGGAGAGGAAAGGGACAGGGAATAAAAATATCTCATCTCAACTGAGAGGAGAGGAGAATCAATTCTTGTGAGTTTTTCTTAAGAGATTTCCCTGTGCTCTTTAATCCTATGCAAAATACGCCCCCCCAGCCTACAACTGCACTAAGCTATCATAAAAGGATACATTGTTGAAAACTTTTTCTGTTGTATTTTACTGAGATTTTGGAAAGGTACAGGTTTGTTGAACTCCATACACTGTTTTCTGACTACCAACCATGTATTCATGTATTCAAATGGATCAGATGGTAACTCCACTATGGTCAAGGGGAACACGATTTTATCAATGGGCAGGACCAATCCACATTAATCTTGTTTTAAAATTCAGTAAATATTTATTGAATATCTAGTGTGGGTAAAGAACCATGACAGGTATTGGGGACTGAGCAATAACCCTTACTGGCCCAGTTTCCTTCTCTGTAAAGTTTGCAGTCTGGGGGAGAAAAAATAAGCAATAAGACACTGGGATAGAAGAGCTACAGTGAGCAAGTGCACAGAACAGGGTATCCAATGCTGCCCTGGGGATCAGGGAGGGCCTCCAAGGCAAGGAGAACCTTACTTGTGACCTGAAGGATAAGCTGAATGTAACCAGGCAAAATGAGATGGAAGTGATGGGGCAGAAGTCCAGGCTGAAAGAACATAGCATGTGCAGAAGGCCAAGAGATGAGAGGGAATGCTGGACATTTGGAGAAAAGAATGTATTTTGGGGTGATTACAACAAAGAGTTCAATGAATGAAGGGAAAAGAGATGAAGATGATATTTTCAAATATCAGAAAAGTAGCCATGTAGAACAGAGATGAACTTGTTCTTTGGGCTAGCTCGTTCCAGGGTGCAAAACCAGAATCAAAGGTTGAAACTCCCATGAAAATTTTAACTAAAAATTAAATTATAATAACAACTTCCATTTATTTACTTCTTAGGATGTGCTAAAAATTTTGTTAAAGATTCTATATCCATTATCTCACTGGATCCTCAAAACAACCCTGTGAGGAAATGTTAGGAGCAAACAGAAGCAGACAAGTTAATTTAACAGCATAAGGTCATTCAGATAGGTTAGGGAGGGCAAGGGTTTCAAAACCCCATGATTCCAAAGTTGGGATCACACTCTTAGCCATTCTCCTCAGATTGCTTCCTTATGAGAATTGTGCTGTCACAGAGCAAATCATCACTGAAGGTGTTTAATGGTTTAGCTGGGACATTGCAGAGGACTCAGGCATCAAGGAGAACCAGTACTGAGAGTTTTCCAATAGTGAGATTCAGGGATTCAGTGGAACCAACAGTAAAATAGCCCTTAAAAAAGACCACCCTGTCCATCACAAGCAGCTTTATTGTCATATGTGTAATGGGGGCTTACAGATGTACCTTTAAAGGGAGGCATTATAGGTCTCCATCATAGCAAAAGTGTGGGATAGGTTGAACAGGGAAGTGGAGACATAGTGAAATGGACTGAATTAGGGCAGCACAACCCTCCAATAAAGACATGCATCTTTCACAAACATCTGCTTTAGCTAATGCTGGCCTTGGGCAGTATTAAATTATGTATTCAGTTCTTAAACCATCACAGATTCGTGTTTTGAGAACATAACCATGAGAAAATATTGCACCACTAGCAGAAACAAAACAGCTCTGCTCATTTTGTGTTAAAATTTTTTGGTGCATTTCTATAATAATCCTTCATCTTCTTTCAAATTAAAGGGTACTGTGGGAGACCACATAGGTTATAATGCATAGGAACTTTTTTTCTGTATTGACTTGGTGGAAAAAAAAGAATAAAAATTACCTCTTTTACTCACCATTCAGTGAAAGGGATCCAAACAAATAACAGTAAATTATACAATGAATTAGAAGCAGTGAGACTTTAGAGAAACTCCCTGTGAATGTTCTAAAGTCTGAGAACTGCCTTTTATTTATAATGAAATGTTCCTTGAACATCTCAAATTATAATCTCCTTGATATGTACTCTGAGCAGGTAGGCCCCAGCATTTTCTAAAACCAGGAAGACTCATAGACTGTCAATGTGAAGACTCTACCTGCAATTTTTAAAAAAGGTGTTGCTGACAAGGTGGAGAATCCCTCCTTTTTTCCTTCAACTCTGATATACCGCTCAGTACTCACTGTCCTTTATTCCCCTCAGCAATAACTTTTTGCGGCAAGAAGATGTAAATAGAAAATTAGATAGAAATAATAATAATAATAATAATATAACTTTGGGGGTTGAGTCTACCTCTTAGTGGCTAGATGCAGTGGTCTCCTCAAAGGCAGAGCCATCTTTAATTTTAATGCTCAGCGCCCAGCACAGTGCCTTGTACATTGTTTGCTGTCCAGTAGATGTTTCCTAAACATGTCTGTGGAGTCTTTTCCAAGTGTTTGCCCATCCTTTTTCTGATCTGCCCCCTCCTAACAAAGCCAGGATATCAACAGAGCTTTTTTTGTTGTTCCGGGAATTGAACTCGGGTCCTTGCGCTTGCGAGGTAGGTGGCAGAACCACTGAGCTACATCCCTGGCCCAACAGAGTTTTTTTATTGCCAACTGTTTTGCAGAGAAAAAAAAATGAGGCCCAAGGACCACTGGCCCATGAGTGCCAAATCAAAACTCTAGAGCTTCAAGTCCCTAGTTCAATGCCTCTCCTTTCTCTTCAGCTCCCTTTCCCAGGCAAATGGAAGGCTGCACAGCTGTACACTGACAACCGAGAAGAGTGATTAAATAGGGAGAAGGATTTTACCTTGCATCTCTCTTTCATACTGAAGACAGTAGGCAGGTGAGAAGGCAAATCTGTGCCCATCTCCAGCTTAGCCAAAGTCTTTTTCTTGGTCTAGCTCAGTCTTCCTGGGACCTCTAAAAAGCAGCAGCTTGACCATCCCCCTCTTTGCTTTCGGTTATGCTTGCTGGCCTCAGATACGCCCTCCAGAGAGCTGTACCAGCCCATTATTCAGGGGACTCTTGGAGACAGCAAACAGAAGGTGCCTCCTCTGTTCCAGAGGTACCATGCCTGCCTCTGCAGGAGTGGAAATGTTCTCACAAAACCTGCCTTAAGTTAGAATTGGCCTGCACCTCCATCTTCTGGTAAGACTTGAATGTGGAGCTTGCTCTGAACATCAACTCCCTCTCCCAGTGTCTGGAAACAGTTGAGAGACTTTTGACCTGGGCCAGAGAAGAAATTTTTTTTTCTATTTTTCTCTCCCATCTCTGGGCTCTACCTTGGATGAATTAAGCCCAAGGCAGTGACATCCTAGCCAAATGGCAGATTGGAGCTCACAGCTGTACCTCAGTGGGCCTCAGACTCAAGTGAAAAGCAACTGTGTAACTGGCCCCAAAGACTTGGGAGACAGCTGCAAATAGATGGCAGTCTTCATGGGAAGGCTGGATGGTGGGCCCAGACTCACCAGCCAAGAAGCCTATGGGTGCTCTGACTATCCCAGAGGCGAGCCACGAATCCACCTTTTGGCCACCCCACGGACTGCATTTAACCCAGCATAAGTGGGTATGGGAAGGCAGAAAGGAAGTCAGCCTTGTTTAAAGAAAAGGTCATTGTCATGAGGCAACAAGAAGCAGAGCTCACAATGGTAAGGCCCAGATGGATTCTGAGCCACTATCTCTTAAAGTTTCAAATCCAAAGAAGGGGTGGTATCTGACCTCCTAGCAAGCAAAGGCAGACAAAGAAACCAGGCAGTTTGGGGAGTGCAGGAGGGACGCTGGTCATTAGCACTTTAATGGTTCAATGTGTTGAACAGTTTAGTGAATTAGAACAGACATGACTCCTACTTGTATGTGAGCCTCTACCAACCTGGTATGGGAATCTTGCCTGAGCATGAAACAAAAAACTCAAATTCACCCACCTGAGTTTTTTTTTCCACCTGAGTTTTTAATCATTTGTCAAGATTATTTGTGTATCTTTATGAAATTGTATGGAAAAGCATGTGGTCATTGAACTATAATGAATGTAAAAGCTTTAAAGGACAGATGAGTGGCAAGTTGTAGTTTAACAATGTAAAAAGAAAAAAGAAAACAACTTAGTGAGGCTCAGGGTTCAATCCACGGCACCCACACACACACACTCACACACACTCCTACAAACACCATACCGACTTAAGTTTTGCTTGCTTGGTTTTGCTTTTTTTTTTTTTTTTTTCTTCTGGTGCTAGGAATCAAATATAAGCTAACCATGTGCTTGTCCACTGAACTACAGCCCCCGTCCCTTGTATATAGTTCAAAGGGTATATTCTTGGTTGAAATAATTGTCCTTTCACCTCCAAAAACATATCAGGGCTTTGTTAGCCTGTGGATGTAACAGTGAAGGAGTAAGGCTGGAGGGAGTGAGCCAAAATGAACTGGTGAAGAGAATATCTTATTGGCATAAACTAAACAAAGAAAGCCAGAGACTCAGATGAATTTCAGGAAAATAAGCACTATCAATTACACAATTGAGATTTTAGATGTCAAAATTTGATCTGAAAGGTTTGAGGACTTACAGAGAAGTCTGCACACATAGAAATACGATCTCAGGAAAGTAGCCAGGATTATAGAGTTTACTGAGGAAGCTGTCACTTTTCCCTGGGTCCTCTTTCTGGGAAATAATTTTACATTATGACTGCTTGTGACTAAAATGTAGTTCTCTTGCACAATGTCATCATCTGAGCCATCTTCCTCTGTGTCCAGGCATCTGAATTGCATCCACAATATGCCTTCAGGCGCATTACATACAATTAGGAAATCTTCTTTAGTAGCTCGTTTTTTTCCAAATATGTAATTTTGGCTGAATGATATTAAGGGATTTTTAAAAAGATATCATTACATTAACCAAAATTATTACTATTTTAATTTGCAAAGCCTTTATTTCAAGTATCATTTCTTATAACTTGTAACTCAGTGGGTATCATAATGCTGATAGAATTTTAGCTACTTGATGGCCTGTGACATTTTGGAGGAATCATTCCCAAAAGAAAATCAGTTTAATGAGCACTTCTGGTGTTAACTGTGAACAGCTATTTTCCACACACTTAAAGTACATGACTAAACCAGGGACTTCTGCCACCTTTTTTAATACAACACCTGGTGTTCTGTTCCTCCCCACTCCTGACCCTAACAATCATCCTTGAGTCAAGCCTAGCCAATTTATGGAATGGATGGACTATAGAAAGAAAGAAAGAAAAAAAAAACACAGGAGCTGAGCCAGCTTCCTGAAATAGCAAGTTTCAAGATGAATTTCTGGAACAATCGCCTTAAAGTGCAATACAATGAAACTTTCTCTTATAATTTTCAACCAGCCAAGCCTTTTGCCAAGAGGGTATTATTTGTTGGAGAAAGTGACATGCCTTGGAATACAGAAAGCAAATTGCTGATAGCGATAGAAATATCTAACCACTCACTATTTTATTCCTTCAGCTAAACCCAAAGCTGGGGCGCAGCATTATGTCAAATGTCAATGTGTGTCCTCCACCCTTCACGTGGCAGTCCTGTGGTCCAGGTGGGGTCCAGGGCTTCTCCCTTCTGCTCCAAACACAGGTACAATAAAATATACAGTCAATAGCGTGCATGTATTTTACAAATTAAATTACAGATTAAATAGACATTATAAATTTAAAAGTATAGCAGTGCTCAAAAATAAGCAAAATATCCTTAGGAATCAGAAACAGAACTATACAGACATCCCTCTTTTTTTTTTTTTTTTGGTACCGGGGATTGAACTCAGGTCCTTGCGCTTGCGTAGCAGGCAGTGAAACCACTGAGCTGAATCCCCAGCCCAGAAACACAACTATAAAGCAGAAAGTATGTTGTCAACCAGAGGTCTGTGGAACTCCGGGCACTGAAGCAGAAGGGCCAGAAGACTAGATTCCTAAAGGGGAAACTAGACAGGAGCATCCTATGTGCACCCAGGGACCAAGTTGGGCTTTCTTTGTACAACTGAGGGCTAGGTCTAGAAAAAGCTCTTATTGTTGTGACCTGGCTAAAGGAGTGGTAGGAACAAGCAGAGGGAATAGCACTTGCAGCATCTAGCCACACTGCCTACGGGCCCAATGGTTGGCCCGAGGACTATAACGTCAGTATTGTAAAACTGGGCACTGAATGACCAGGTGAAGGCTGGGGGTCTGGAGGAACTTCCTAGTGCCCACAAACAGGTAGACAGGGTCAATCTGTATAAAAAGAGCAGGAAATATTACTCAGGACGATCCTGTGAGCTGATGTGTCAAAGATAATGAGGCCAACATCTTAAATATCAAATGTGTTAGTTCCTGATGGCTGTTATAACAATTCCTATAAACTTAGTGGCTCAAAACAACACAAATTTATTATCCCACAGTGCTGTACTTCAGAGGTCTGTCTCTCAGCAGGCTAAGACCCAGGCGTCAGTGAAGCTGGTTCCTTTCTAGAAGACCTAATGTATAATCCATTTCCTTACCATTTCCAGCTAGAAGAGATTGCCAGTGTTCCTTGGTTGATGCCCCCTTCCTCCTTCATCACAGCCAGCAACATCAGGCTAAGTCCTCACACTGCACCACGTTGACCTCCTCTTCTACCTCCCTCTTCCATGCTTAAGGACTCCTGTGATTACACAGGACCTGTTCCCAATAATCCAGGGTAACCTCTCTATGTCAAGGCTGGCTGATTAACAACCTTAATTCCATCTGAAAATCTAATTTCCCTTGTTGATATCATGTAACATGTTCACAGGTTCTGGGGATTAAGATGTGAATACCTTTCTAGGGCATGTTAAATGGCCTACCACAATTAAAAAGCAATTTTCTCCTTTAAAATGGAAGTGATAGGGCAATTGCAAAATTGATTTAAGATAATTACATATAACTCCTTTAAATACATATAATTCCTTTAAAAAAGAAAGAATAACACCAATTTAACAATATATTCTGAAGCATTCTATACATAGCCAGTCAATAATAGAAAGTAAGTCTGCAGATATTGAAATAGATTTGGGTAACTATCTCAACTCTGTTATAATATCCTAGTAGAATGACTTTCTGGATAGAAAACTCTTCAAAACTGTATTTTCCAGACTCTCTTGCAACCAAAGAACTAGATACAATTTAGATTTGGCCAGTCAGATGCACTCACATAAGCCCTGAATGTGGAGCCAAGCTGTGTGGAGAGACAGGAGATGCCCATTCTCCTCATATGAATTTAGTAAACATGGAACTGAGATCTACAGTTCCAGCTGCAATTTCTCATCTGCACACTGCAGCCTAGGCAATGACTTGATAGAGCCAGTAATTGCAGCAGTAACCTCCTAATCACTGGGAAATAGCTAGACCTGAAGCTCTGGAGTGATCTGGAGGTAGCATTTACTACTGCAGTTTTCTGATTCAGTGCTCTTGATATTCAGATCCTACAAAATTGTCCTGGGGACAACTGGAGGCCAGCAGAGACCGCCTGCTCTTTCAAGCCTTCCAGAAATGTTTAAGTTCCTAATTCCTGAGTAATACACCTTTCTATTTAAAAAGAGTGAAAATGCTTTCTATTATTTACAACATAATTCTGATGTACACACAACAGATACTTCCCAAAATTGGGGGTAGAATGCCATTAATTGTGCTTTCCACACAAGATTTAAGGGTAGTCTTTTTTCTCCTCTTTAATTCTAAATTAACTACTGTGTAAACATGCACAAGTTGAACACTGAACTTTAGTTTAAATTATAAACAAACAAGTGGCTTTGCAAAGTTAAATGCATCACTAAATAATGGGGAAGAGGCAAAATGTTTTTCAAGGGAGTCTCATATTTTAATTTTTCATTTTAATTAAACAAGTATCTCAGAATTAGGAAAAGTAAAGTATCCTTAGGGAATGGAGAGAAACCACAATAGCATTTGGTGAATGATCTTGACAGATTACCTCTTTCCAACCCCCAGATTGCATGTATCAAGATGGCAAAAATGAATCTGTTTTCTTCTGATGGAGTACTGTGAAAGAGAAAGCTTGACACGTGCTTATACTCAACTTTCTGTCATCACTGTGGTGATTGGGGTGGGTCTTAACTGGCTGTCACTCTTTTCGCCTGTCAACTTTCCTATGTGGTCACAGGAAGCTCTATACTACTTCACTCAGGGAATTCATCAAGAAAAGGGGTGGATCAAAGTAAGAACCTTGTCTAGAATGTTTGTCTGTTTGTTTTTGGTCCTGTTATTTAGAAAACCGGTGATGGTTCTTTGATTTGTTGAATGGAATCATAATAGCTGAGAATCTACCCTAGAGAAAGCTCACCACACATTGTTGTCATTGCCATCTTCTTCCTACACCCAAAGAAAATTCTGAATTTCAAAGTTTAGGACTTTGCCTGGACCTTTCTCATATACTACCTGAGATCACAAATTGAGATTTATGTCACATCTTTAATCTTTTTTTTCCTTTTATTTTTAAGTTGATGATATGAACCTATCCAGAGAATAACAGACCCCCTCCTCCATTAACTTTTCTGTCCAGCAATTCTCAAGAACATTATGTGCTATTTGTTTTCTTTAAAATCAATTTTTCAAAAACAATTTGCCACCTGGGATAGTGAAAAAGCAACAATAACCCGAAGTAGGACAAAAAATGTGTATTGAAAGAAAAAGAAAAATCTGAAGAGTATCAAGTATCTAATTGAAATATGACTTTCTGTATTGAAGCCAGGTAGCTCAATGGCCATCAGTGACATTGGGGCCACACAGATGGCATTATAGTGAGACATGGAAATGGGGGACCTTTAAAAATGGATTTGTGCTTTAAATACCATACCCAGGCTTCTTGTATTACTTCTATGGAAGAAAAAATGGGGTTTCCCACTTTATCTTTCTTTGGGATTTTCATCTAAAATGCATTCTATATCTCAAATTTGGCGAAATACTCCTAGGACAATAATATATCAGGAGATAAGAAAAGAATAAGTATGAGTATGTATAAAAAAATCAAAATAATGTTGAGCACCTAATTGGCCAACTACCTTCTATTCCTTCAACACTTGAGTCTTCCTGGCTACTTGCACAGTATTGTTAAGGTAGAATAAATCATTTGACATGACTAGGTTTTAGGAAAATATGTGAGAGTCGTTCAGGCAAAAAATCAGTTGGAAATGGATGAAATTTTCCATTTGAGTGCTCCTACCAAGAGAGAATGTTTCTAGGAGTGCAATATTTTTAATCTTGTTTTAAAATAAATACTTTAATGTATAAATCACTCAATTGTAAAGGCACTTCAATTTTATTTTCCTTTAGTTTTGAGGTTTTGAAATTGCTTTGTGCAGTTCCAAGTAAAAGCTCTTAGATAAAACTTGCATGCTGAAAACCACCATCACAAATGTGCAAGTACAACTATAAATTTATACAACACTCAAGCTGTTTGTAGTTTGCAAAATTTGCTAATAAAATGCAGAAGTAGGGTTTCCATTTAACACTCTCTGGCACTGGCAGTGCATATATATCTTCAGTGCAGGCAAAAGATGGAAAATTCCATGCATGGAGAATCTCTTGTGGTTGTGACAGTTTGCTAATATTTTAATGAGTGAATTATGATAATTATGAGAATCTTAGCTTTACATTATTTGTGGTGTGTGTGTGTGTGTGTATGTGTGTGTGACAGCTTTCCCAAGCAAACATAGCATTCTGATTCTGTAGCATTCAATAAGGAAAATTTCTGTACTAATAATACAAAGTGGATCTTAAACTGCTGCATATTAATCAAATTCATTTAAGTACATTCATTAATTTGTGTGTATAACAGCCAAACCGGGAATGTGGAGTTTGCTGATTGTGCACAAAATACGTATATTAATGAATGCTAAAACTTCAGCATGAGTAATAGCTTTAAAATATTTTCATAAAGCAAAATTCTAAGGGGTAATACTGAATAGTTGTTTTCTTTTTTAATATTTTCATTTTCATTTCATTTTGTGTTATTTGGCTTTAAGTGGGAAAAAATACATATAGAAGAAGAAGAAAACAAGAAATAAAGAGTAAGCCCAAAAGATTGTAAAGGAAAACAAGAATATAAGATTGGGCAATGTTGATATTAAATTCCTATCTCTCCTTAAAATCACTTAATTTAAAAATAGCTTCAGAGCACTTCAGACATGGCTACATGTCTATGTACAAAGATATATGAATTTGAAGCTAAATTAGGAAAGAACCTTTCATTTCCTTTATGGGACTGGAGGCTAGGAAGGGCATAGCAAAGGAAAATCCAGCATTGTGTCTCTATCTGCATGTCTAAAACCAGTGGAAAAGTTTTATATTTCCTCCTAAGTCAGATGGATTCAAGACTTAACAATCAACGATTTCTTTGATGATGGATTGCTTTGCACGCTGGATGCTAATTGCTACAAAGGCAAGCCCTCTTGCCTCACCCTCACCCTCCGCAGCACTCAGCAGTGTCTGGCATGAAGTCTGTTCTTAGTGAAACTAAATTTAAAAGAGCTATTGTACAATACAAAATATAGTAGGATTTAATAAGAGAGGTATAGACATAGTATCTACAACACCAGGAGACTTTGGCCAGGCCTCAGGTCAGAGGGTGGGTGCTGAACCCGAAGGTCCTGGAGGGCAAGACCCTCAGTGTCTTCCTCCCCTGCTGGCAGCTCCCTGCTCTGTTTGTGTCTAGAAGGCACTAAATGAGGAGAGTCCAATAAACATTGGTCCTGTGTGATTTAGTCAAGGGCAGAGAAAGACTACAGGGAAATTATGAAGTATGGCTCCAGGCTTGAGTACTGGTATATCCCACAACTCTCTATGCATCCTGGATAAGAACACTGCTATACATCAGCACTTCCCAAACTGTTCCCCAGGGCTCTACTGTCCCTTGGGGGTGTGAAGAAGGTTGGGGTGAGGGAATTCTTAGCTAAGTTTATAAGATGCCTCTGGTTCTTTGTGCTTGGAGCTTTGCAATGTAAATTAACGTACCCAGGACTCTGAGAAGTTCTACCTTGGCACCTGTCTGCCTTTTATAAACCTTCTACTTCCCAAATGACTTGAACACAAAACCACGTATCTCATAGCATTTATTGACATTCCATGGGAAATCACTACTGCCACAAGTCTACAATTCATCTGCTAAAAATTCTCTGATACTTTGATGGCCATGGACCCATAGAGTCTTTTATGAGAGATCTGAAGGCCATCATTGACCCCTACCCCCGCCTTTGAGAACAAACTTCAGCTGTTTAGATGAGTGAGAATTTTCCCTGTAGTAGCCCTCTCAGCTCCACTTGTCCTCCTATCTTAGTCTACCTGCACCCTCCTCATTGTCAGGAAGTCCTCTTGTGCCTCTCATACAAATGCCATAGCTTACCCTTTTAGGGACAGAGACGATATAGCTTCATGTTTATTCTTACAGGTTTCTGTGCCCAAAATGGTTCCACTGAATCCTCAGCTTCTTTCCCACACTCATAACATTTCCTCTTACTTTCTTTTCAGTCATCTTACTTAGTGGCTGCTTCTTATTCTACTCGTGTGCCAAACTAGGAAAACTCAGGGAGCATTTGACCAGTTTCTATTGCATTTTCCATATACAGAATTAAGTGTTACATCACTATATCGGACACTATGACTTTGGTTGCTACATTAATTCCTGTTACATTAAACATTTCCCATTTTTATGTATTTATTTTCCTTTCCTAATTTGCTTTTTTCCCCCAAATTGCCTCTTACTGGGGATTTTTTCCCCACTAAGGTAACACAGTTAAACACCAATTCAACTTCTTTATATATAGTGTTTCTCACGAGGATGAAGAAGAGTGATTGTTTCTACTAGTAACAAAAGTACTAAAATTCGTGACCTGTTTACCTTGCTCATAAATAAAAATAGATCCAGGTAATAACATTACCCTCATACCTGCCCTCCAGTAAGAAAGGGCCAGATGTGCAGCTGGCAAGCCAGGGATCTCACATATCTCTCAATTCTGCAACTGGTAATCTGGACCAACCTCAGGAGTGTGGCCTAGGGACCACCATCAGTCATGGCTGCTGCAGGAGCAAAGCACTGAGGAACATGTGTGTTTCATGTGAACTTCATCTCACCCTTCTTGGATCCACATGGAGCCTCTGAACATATTTTCCATTGTCATAATCAATGTGAAATAATGGGGAAAATTTTGGAGTGAGAAGGTTTGTGTTCAAATCCTAGGTCTAATCACTCAATAGTTATGTGGCTGTTGGAAGGTTAACTGAGCTGATCCCCCAATTGCCCATTTGTGAAATGGAACATCATGAAGCATGTCATGAGAATGAAGTGCTGTGCCACATACGGAAGCCCTCTGCACATATAAGGATTGTATATGCCAGTGATTGCACAACTGTGCTCCAGAAATCAGACAGCCTGCATGAAAGAGCATGAGGACCACAGACAGTGAAGTGGGAAGGCACCCCCAGGCCCTCCACCCTTCTTCAGCCCCCACAAAAACTCTGATCAAAGCAGAGCCACCCTGGCCTGATTTGCAAATTGGGCTTCCAAGTAAAAACCTCTTTAAAATATTTCACTGTCAAGAAAAAGAGGGAAGGTTAAAAATTGCTGATACAAAAAATTACTATGAATACAAATTGATTATTTCAGTTCTGGGCACGTAATGTTCAGATTTGTACACATAAGGCACACCTAATAGATAGATTTGTATATTTGTATATGTGATAAACAAATAACAAAAGTGAGTCTCTGTCATATATGAAATCTTTTGCTCTTCACAACATTGTCGAGAAAACTTATGTTCAATTCTCTAAAGATGAAGGTTTGATATTTTTGTTTTATAGAAATAAACATATCAAGAGATGCTGTTCATTAAATTGCATGGTATGAAATAATATCGTACATGACACATACACATGACCGATACAACCAAACATTAAGCTACACAACATGAGCTCTCTTAATTATTAGCTGTCATAGTGAGATTAAATTGGGCATTAAATTAAGTTTAAAGAGAGATTAAATTGTGACATGAGGTGCAGTAAAGACACAATAGGCATTGGAAAAAAAGGCGATTATTCAGAATAAAATCACAGTATTAAGGAGCTGACTACTTGCCTGCTTTCTAATGTAAATTTAAGTTTATTTTGTTCCAAAAATAGGGATTAAAAGGTGAATTTCATTATCCTAGTCCCTTAATTTTGGAAATCTTGGGTGCTACAGTTTTTCTTTTCTTTTTTTTGTATTAAATTCTTTTATTGGTACATTGTAGGTATACAACACAATTACATTTCTCATTGGGAATTGTACCTTTACATAATGCATCTTGGTTCGTATTTTTTCCCCATTCCTAGCCCTCCCTTCACCCCCTCCACCCTTCCCTATTTACAAAGACTTTATTTCCATTTTTTCCATTTCTCATCATTTTTCCTTTCCCTTCTTTCCTTTCCCCTGCCCCTCCCACTACCCCTACCCCTTTGGACCTTTTCTTCCTATTTTGTATTATTGATTATTCATTCTAATCAATGGTACATTTTAGGTATACAATATAATGACATTCATCATTGGAAATTTGCGCCTTTACATAGTCTCTCTTGGTTCTTATTTTTCACCCTTGCCCAGCCCTCCCTTCAACCCCTCCATTCCTCCCTATTTACAAAGATTTTGTTCCTATTTTTCCATTTTCTCATATTAATCCCATTCCCTTCTATCCTTTCCCCTAGCCCTCCCACTTCCTTCCCCTTTGCCCCTTTTCTTCCTATTTCACATGACCTATTATACATTTAGTCCTTATTTACACTTTCAGTTTCTCACACCAGAGAAACTATTCGGTATTTATTCATGACTACAGTTTTTCATTCATCACTTCTGGTTGAAGTTTTCTAATGCAATGTTGGTAAATTTTTAGTACAGATATTAGGAATCTCCCACCAGTTTAAACCATATTTTATTCTTTAATATGATCTTGTTCTCTACCTAGTTCCTTCTTAGCAGATAAATTACTTAATGTTTTCAATAATTTCTCGACTTTTATTTAATTTTCTTTTCATTAACTTACATTGTTCCTCTCTAACTTTTGCATCATACCCACTAGTCCAAAAGACTCACGCTTTAACTTCTGTAATTTGTATTATGAAAATAATAAGTGTGTGGAATAGTCTATGGAGTTTATCCTGGAGATTACAACATAAACCTTCACTTTTTGCCTCAGTACTATTTGAAGATGCCCACTGAGGATCACAGAATATGCACAGACCTAGAACAACTCTGTCAGGCATGAGATTTATAAGGTGTAGCCCACAGGTAAGGCTCATGGAGCCTAGGTGTAAGGAGATCTCCTTGTGAATTTTATTTCATCAGGAATGCCTCCTCCTAAAAATGCAAAATAAGACAGGAAAACACTGACTTTACCCAAGGAGTATAAATGATATAAAATATTTTCTTTTAGAAATGATTCAAAATATTCACCACTTTATTTACATAATCTGTCAACACTAAAACAGGGCCAGGGATTTAGCTCAGTGGTTTCGCCGCCTGCTGCGCAAGGGCAAGGACCCAAGTTCGATCCCTCGTACCAAAAAAAAAAAAAAAAGAATATTGGGACATACTCTTTATAATATTAACATTTCCAAGATAAAAATTCTATACCCAGGATGGAGGCACCATTTTTCACTCAAAACCTTTCTTGTTTTTATGCTGTTTCAGGACATCATTCAAGCCTATGATTTGCATTTGGATCTTGAATGGATTTTGAAAATTCATTAACAGGAACAAATCCAGTTTCTGTTCATTTCTTCACAGAAATCTTTCTACTCCTTCAGATCATGGCTGGCGACCTCATTAATATGAACACATTAGCCAGAACAAAACTCAACAATCCAGGAGGAACGCAGTGAAAAGAAGAGACCCGCTGAGTCTGGGGATGTGTGGGTTCTCGGAGTGGCCCAGAGTTCTACAACTCCAGTCACTCATTGTACACAGGAAGCTGAATGTAAGACCTTCCACAAACACTCACAAACAGCTCTGTTTATTAAATGTGCTCCCAAAGCCAGCAGCCCCTGCCAGCGCTTGTCTGTCAAAAGTCCAGCTTCTGAGGTGCCGCAAGTTATCCTTGTTTCCCAGGCCACATAGCCTGGGGAGAAATAGCCACAATGACAGGCACAAAACAGATTCCTCTAATTTCACCCCCACCAAGCCAGGAAACCCTGTGCTGTCTTCCAGGCCTCTCCCCTTCTGTTCCAGTGGCTGTGTATGAGGTCTCTTGCTGCTCTGGGGCTCTGATCCTCTCCGTGCTTCCCAGGGAATACCTTTGCTATCAAGTCAACAAAGCCTGAGTCTTGTCCTACCCATACCGGAGTGACCAAGCTGGAGGGTGGGTACAATGTGAGTGACACTCCTGCTAAGCTCCAAGTCCTATTCCTCCACCACAGAGCGCAATCCTTTAGATGCTTTGTCTTGCACTTACTTCTAGAGGAGACAGAATTCTGGGGGTGGGGTGAGATAGGAGGACAGAGACGGGCGGAAGAGCACAAGGGAGCCAGCACAGAGATAGAGGCTGGCAGTGGAGGGTCCCCCTGCTTGGACAAAGCAGAATTGATCAACCCCCCTGTGAGTCTGTCTTCTCCAAAAAGCAATGTGAGGCAGTCTTCCAACCTAAAAGTGAGATATGTGGTGATAAAACCTTCTTGGGATCTCATTACAACTCCAGAGGGATCACAGATTGGCATCTTGGACACCTGCCCAGGTGATCAGGCTTTACTCAGCCTCTCCTGCCACCTACCATGAGAGGACCCTTTCTCCACTCCAATGGGCCCTTTGTCCCTCCAGGTCCTGGGATCTCTTGAGCAAACAAGCTGGGTCCCAAGGTAGCATGGCCCAGGCCCCTATTCTGGGTTCCACAGCTATAAAAGGATTTTTCCTGCAGACCTCAATGGAGGCAGCTGCTTGTCACATTTCTAGAAACCCACACTCAATAGCTGCTGGATAATGACAGGGGCAATGGCCTCTTGGTAATGGTGCCAACAGCCGAGCAATGGCTTCTGGGCAATTTGCAAGTATTGACTGCAGGGCAATGGCTGTCAACAAGATTAACAGCCTAGCCATTTGGCCTAGTCATGCCAAGGTCAGCAGCAATGTAGTCACATGTGTCTATTTCCTCATAGGTCTCAGGCTTGTGAGCGCCCACCATCTGCAAAGCAGTTCACTGAACACACTGATGTACTTGGCTCTATGGAGAAAACACGGTCAAGTTCAAGGCCACTAGCAATCTCCCTTTTTTGCCATTTGCACCACCGCTTCCCAAGAGCTGCTTTGCTGTGAGATTACCATAGCTCCTGCAATAATATTCAATATTGTGCGGCTGTTTTCATCTAACTCTGACCACCTCTTTCTAGACTTTTTAATAAACTTTAAGAAATATCAGTAAATGTTACTCTGACAACCTTCTTATAGACTTCATCTCACTCAGCAAACTGAATATCCACTGAGAAAAGAAAATTTGGATATTCTGTCAATACAGATTTTTATATGAATTTTAAAGAAAAATTGAACTCTTTCAGTGTTTTAAAAACTATTGTTCAATACTCTACGTAGCATAAGGTAAACACACACACAATTTAGACATAGCTACCCAGAGATAAAATTATTTGCAGAAGCTTGCATAACAGGGAATTGGCAAGATTAGAACAATATCCATATCTTATGTTTTCCCACAGAGTGCCCTTCCTGATTTCTGTTAGAATTTGTATATACCAAGTGTAAGTTCAAGCATTATTTTCTAAATCAAAAAAGTGAAAACTTATAGAGGAAGCTCGAAGATGTGCCTTGATTAGGACTATAAACAACTAGATTAGAATCAGTGGCAGTATCTCTCTGAGCAGTCTCCCAATTTTATTCTTCTCACTAGCCGGTGGGCAACTTAAATTTTGGGTGCATTCCATCCTCTGGGGTCCTTTGATCTCTTTATTCAGACCTCCTGTTTACAGTATTAAAACAATTCACTCCATTCATCGGCCAGTCTTTGTTCATCAGCTCAGATTTTTTTCACCTTTTTTGTTGCTGTTAAGTGCACGAGGGGGTGAATTTGGCTTTGTTTTTGAGTCCTCTGACAAAAATCAAACATTACTTTCCCCAAGCTTTTAAAGAATTGTGCTACAGAGATTTCATGAATTAAGGAGTGTGTTGTTGATTTTTTTCCCCCATCTCTCAAGCCTTCTTCTGAATGCAAAGTCAAGTTTCCTTGCTAGGATTCTTATTACCAAAAGCAAAGATGATCTTTTAGGAGATGTGCGGAGAAGCTGAAGGTTCCATTTTATAATGATGGGGTCAAGATGTTTCGATTTGTGACAATCTCTGTCTGGCCTGTTCTGTTTCTCTCTGCAATAGGATAGACTGCCTTTTCTTTCTCTTCCTTGCTATGCTGTTATTTGTCAGTGGAAGCTAGAAGGTGGTGCTGTTTAGCATGTAAATAAACCAACACTTTTTCCAGTAAATAGCTCTGTCTAGCATTATATGCCAGGAACTCTCATCTGCACAATGATGAATTCAGTTCTTGCTCTGTGCTCTCCTTTCCTGTCCTTTCACGGAGGGAAAGGTGATCACATGCAATTATACAAATCCTTTTCACTTTATTTTTTCAGGTGGTGCCACTAATTTTTCTAGTCTCCTCATAGATAGTAGTTCCATTGTCAAGATAAAATTTCTAAGGCAGCCTTTGTGAATTAATTTACTTCCTATAATCCAGTGTTTTATGAATGATGTAAATGAAGGATGTGGCTTGCAGATCTATTTAAAAAGACGTGCTTATACTTCACTGTTCTGGCCAGATGAGTGGGCACATGCTTTTGCATTTTCATTTGAACCCCACTGAAGTTGGTCATTATATTTTGAATGCCACAGCACGTCTATACCATTATTTAAAGGATCTTGTTCATTCATCCGTATAATGATTGGCATTGGCTATAACTTGATGCAATGTTACACTATTTTAATTCTTTCTCAGGCAATGTTATCTTTGATCACTTCCTATTCACTGGGAAAAAACTCCACACAATTGCAATCCCACATTATGTTTCAGTGATGATGCCGAGCCTCCCCGGAATATAGCTATTCAGGACGATTTCTCCACCCTCAGGCTGCTCATTAAAGGGATGGCAGTTTCTAACTTTAATGAATAAGGTAAAATGAAAATTCCACTCTTCTTTCAAAGAGACTCCATTTTTTTTAAAGTGTTGTCTATTACTGATTTCTTTGTTTAATTGGAAAAGGTACACACTCCTACATAACCATGGCCACAACTCAATATGCAAAATATTTCCCTTTTCTTACGATTCAAGTGTGTATTTTATCGAAGAATTCCAAAGGAAGCTCTACATCGTCCCTGAGAAAGAATATACCACCAGTAATGCTTAGCCGTCTAGGTTATCTTATCTGTCAGTGAAGTGACTCCCATGCTCTTTGGCTTTTCTCCCTTCTTACCACTCATTTAATATGTTCTTTTAACCTGGGGATATTTGCGGCAGCTGCAATACCTCATTGAAAAATTTAGCAAGAAAGAGCCAAGTAAGAGTGGCAGGGACAAGTGTTTAGGAAAAGCCTAAAACTCCTGTAGGCAAACTTGAGTTCGTTTCTGTTTAAAGGCATAAATTATCTTTATTCTTATTAAATACCACAAATGAAATCTAAAATTTTCTATTTAGCTCCCAGTGAATCATAATCAGAAAACAACACTCAAATAGAGAATAGGAAGAATTAAAAAATATTTTGTCGGGGGTACAGGGGATCCAACTCAGAACCTTGAGCTTGCGAGGCAGAGACAGTGCCACCGAGATAAATCCCTGGCCCGAAGAATTTTTAAAATTTAAGCCAAATTCTGGGAGACTCAGTCATATCCCAGAGTTATCGCATTGGTGTGAGGCAATGGGTCTGCAGCATGCTAAGCCTCTGAGATCTTCTTTCTGTAACTCCCACGGTGAAGGCTAGCAACTGAGCACCAGCAGACTCACAATTCCGGAGCAGCCAGATGAGAGATGGGGCCCCATGCATATCAGGATGTGCATTCGGGCAGTGAAGGGATTAGAGGTGCTAAAACATCCAAAGCAAATCTTTGCTCTCAGTATCATTTATTTAGTACCTGTTCAGTGCATGACAGTGTTCAAGCAGGCTGGAGGATCCAAGATTAATATATGCTACAAATTTTACTTCCCTGGAGCTTTCAAAATTGTTGGAGAGATGCATCCGATTTATCTGAAATGAGGAGATACCAACAGTTAAAACTAAAAGCTAACTTAGGCTCAGAGAGCATGGGACATGCTTATACTAAAAGATTATTCATTGTTATTTGAAATTCAAATTTAACTAGGCATTCTGTATTTTATCTGGCAACCCCAGCTCTGGGATGGTGCTTTGTCTCCACCAGCTGAAAATTATGGTCTCTTTGCTGCCTTCTGTTAGCTAACACATTCCACAAGTAGCAAGAGTAATAATTCACACCTGCTTGCTATCTCGTTTCAAAGTATTCCATAGACATATTTAAATCTAATCTTCACCATAATCCCTTGAGATAGGCAGCATTCATCCCACTTTTAGATGAAGAAAAGGAGGCTCGAAGACATTACCTGACTTTTCTATCTCCATTACCGAGAGCCATACCCAACCCAAATTCCCTGGCTCCAAGTCCAGTGCTTCTGCACTATGCCACGATTGTCCATATTGTTCCACAGCTGGTGGTCTTTCTTTACTCCACAAAGCTCTGTTCATCTGGTTTTTCTGCCAAGTTTCTGACTAGAGTGGCAACTTCCTGTCTGATGCTGTTTATTCACCACCCATTGTCCCTGGCTAATGCCACCATCAGCCAGTGAGGAGAGGGAAGGAGAAGGGACACCATTTGTGATGGGTTTTCCCTGGGGCTTTTCTCCTAATCCTGTGTTTGAAAGTTCCCCTCTGAATGAACTTACACTCAAGCCAAAAACTGAGGTTTCTACGACACTGGACTCATTCAGCTGGTTTATCAACCCTGTCGGTGGCCTTTTTTGTTGTTGTTGAACTGGAAATTTTCATTTCACTACTCACACAGAAGATGGAAGTGAAAAAAAATCTTAACAATTTTATTTCTGAGTTTTAACTGTCATTTCCCTCCATGATATAATGCAAACTGTAAAAATACCCAAACTGTATATAAATATAACCAATAGACTAGAGCTATGTTACAATTCCACTTTCTTTCTCCACTTCTCAGAAATCATCCTGATATATTTTCTTTCATGATCCTTTTCTGAATTTGTATAAATATATATATTCTAATTGTTTTTACAAAAATGTGATCATTTTCCTGTGCAACTTTTTTCACTTAATTACCTTAAACACTCCCAAGTAAGTTCCCATAAATTTACCTTCTTATGGTTGGAGAATATTTTATTGTATACAGTTAAGAACTTTTGTTTTTCAGTACCAGGAATCAAACTCAGGACCTTGTGCTTGCCAGGCAGGTGCCGTGCAACTGAGCTACATCCCTAGCCCTATATTCTGTTGTGTAGACACACCACAGTTTACTGAATTAATTCCATATTAATGTACATTTGGACATTTTCAGATTTTTCTTATTACAACTAATACTACAATTTTTGTATTTATTTCTAGAATAGGTTCCTAGAAGCAGAATCTCTAGGCCACAGTGAACACATTTCACATGTGAGGAAGAATTGTTAAATGACATTCCACAAGGGTTTTTTTTGTCTTCCATTCATCCCTTTTCAAACTTATCTCGAGAACTTTCACTTTTTCTTATTTCTTACAAAGGATGTGAAATTTTTTTTGTTTTTTGGGGTTTTTTTGTACCGGGGATTGAACTTGGAACCTTGTACTTGTGAGACATGGGGCAGCACCACCGAGCTAATTCCCCGGCCCATAAAGGATGTGAATTTTTATCCTTTATCTGCAGCAAAGATTTTTCTGGTTTATCCTTTTTTAATAAAAACTTTGATGATGGTATTTCTTAATTGGGCAAAAGTGGTTTAATTCTTAGGGATAAAACAGATTTTTCTGGTTTACCCTTCTTTTTTTTACTTTGATTATGGTATTTTTTAATTGGGCAAAAGTGATTTAATTCCTAGGGATAGAACAGATTTTTCTGTTTTTCTTTTTAACTTTGATTATGGTATGTTTTCAATTGGGCAAAAGTGGTTTAATTCTTCGGGAATCTAATCATCTAGTTTTGTGTGATTTCTAGTTTTCTCACCATTCTAGAAAAACCTTCCCCATGCCAAGATTATATGTCACTCATATCTTCTAGTGCTTTCATGGTTTTAGATTTTTTTATTTAAATCTTTGAAGTATTCACAATACATTTCAGTGTAAACAGTGAAGTATGGATCTAACTTTGCATTTTCCAAATGGCTAGCCATCTGAGTTCTCCATCATTTCTCCATTGATTTGAAATGCCACTTCTTCATGCATTAAATTTCTACATATACTTGAGTCTATTTCTGGACAGTGTGTTCTGATCCATTGACATTTCTTCCTAATCCTGAGTCAGGCTGATGCTTTTTTAAAACAGTGAGATTTCAATGTATTTGACTATCAGTTAAGGCATGCTTGTACTCCACATGCTCAATTCTCCATTTGCACAATCTATTTTCACAGCTGAGTTTTCAACCCACTTTATCATCTCATCACATCAAACATTTATTATTGGAATTTTGAGTGGGTTGTATTGAATATTTATGTCATATTTTAACTATAAAAATTAAATAACAGAAGATAATTGAGTAAAAAATACAAATTCCCTTTACTACCAACCACAGTCCCAATTTCAATGCTCCCACCCCTGTTAGCAGTTTGGGGTGAACCCTTCAAGTCCCCCATGGACATAGTGATAGACTTTAAAATATGGATGTGCACAGATATATACAGTATAAATGGATTTATTCCAGGGCTGGGCTTACAGTCAGCCAGAACATGCCAGGAAAGCTGTTAAACACGGAACTAGTTCCATACTACATGGTAAGCAGCTATTGGCCCCAGGCCTCCCTGCTGACCGGCTCTGGAGCACCCCAGTCCTGTGGCATAACATTTATTATCACATCAGACTTCGTGTGGTTGTTTACCGATAACACTGGTTTACACTTTTGTGTACACTATTTTCTGTCCTGTTTGGTGTCGAAATTATACAAGTTCTGTAACGATTTGGGAAAACGTCGTGGTTTTTTTCCTCTTCTTTTTATTCTCTGGAAAGATCTACCTGTCACAAGAGTTCTGAGTTATTTTGGCTTTGGTAAACCTTGTTTATTAAACTAACTGGCACTCTTGCTTTTTGGGGAGGGAGGACAGTGGAGATATACAGTTTTGACCACCTGTTACACAGATCAGGCCTATTACTTGATTTAGGCTTTATATCCTTTGTTGAGAAAACTGTAATAAATTTTTTTTCCCAGGATGTTATTTCTTGTTTACAATATGGGTTAAGGAGTCAGGCTACTTGTCTGTATCTCACCACCACTGCTTAACTTTTCTTCTGTAGACTTTATTTTTCTTATATTTTATTATAGTCTTAGAAACTTCATTATATCATTATAATATATGTTATATATATTAGTATAGTTTTAGAAATGTCATCCGGTTTCCTCTGTTATTAACATCTTACGATAGTAGGAAACATTTGTAAGAATTAATGAATCAATGTTGATATATTATTTTAACTAAAGATAATAATTTATTTAGACTCCTTTAAACTTTTTTTTTTTGGTACCAGGGATTGAACTCGGGTCCTTGCGCTTGTGCAGTAGGCAGTAAAACCACCGAGCTAAATCCCCAGCCCCTAGACTCCTTTAGTTTCTGCCTAGTGTCTTTTTTCTCTTCCAGGATCTGGACTAGATCCCATATTACATTTAGCTGTCCTGTTTCCTTAGGCTCCTCTTGGTTTGGCAGTTTCTCAGACTTTCCTGTTTGTGATGACCTTGGTAATTTTGAGGAACACTGCTCAGACATTTTTCAAGACATCCTCCTAATAGAATTTATCTGGGGTTTTTTTTATCATAAGATTGGGGTTATGAGTTACTGGGAAAAGGACCACAGAGGTAAAGTACCATTTGATCACATCATTTCAAGATTGTCCACTACCCATGTGATTGATGACTGTGGACATTGACCTTGAAGACCTGACAGAGTAGGGCTGTAGGTCTCTGCTGTAAAGCTATTTTCTTCTTCCCATACTGTATGCTTTGAGAGAAAGGCAGTATGTGCAGTAGATATCCAAGGAGTGGCAGGTTATGGGGGAACCTCCTTGAGGGCAGATTACCCACCTAAATTATTTGTAATTCTTCTTCAAGGAGATCTGCTCTCCACCACCGATGAACCTATTCAGTCATTGATGTGTATCAGTATGGACTCATGGATATTTATTTTACACTTTGGATTATCATCCAATCTTACTTTCTTTTGTTGTTCAAATTGCTCCATCTTCAGCCTTAATTTCCTTACAGTTGTCTCCTGTGTTACTTCAACACATTCCCCTCTTTGTAGTTTTTTGGGGGTGATTTGGTTTTGAGTACTGTCTTACTTTCTGGTCTTAACACAGGCTCATCTTGTCTATTTCCTTCACCTGCCCTAGAATGACCATTTCTGCAAGGAGTCTTGGTTCCTTTTACTGGAGAGTGATATTAGAAAGCAAGATCTGGACTCTGGGTATACCTTTTGCTTCTGTGGTGCTGTTTCTTTCCCATTTCTCTTTTGATACAATTATCTACTTTGGGTCTTGTCAACCATATTATTTCATAGCTGGACTTTTTCAACAATTCTGTGAACCCTTTTAGGAAACTATCAAAGGTAGTGTCTTCTTGCTGCTCCCTGAACTATCTCTGAAGTCAGGAGGAATCCTTGAAATTCTCCCTTCAAGGTCTGTTGACTCCATTTAATTACAAGTTGACTCCTGTTTTATTCTGACAACTTTCCTAGTACACCAGACCATAAATGAAAAGCAAGCAGGGTTAGCAATATCAATATTAGACAAATCTGAACTCAAGGAAATTCTGAGTTAGCCCCAAGCACATGGCCCCAGTCCCTTCAATTTTTCATTATGTTGGGGTCAGTTTTGAAGACATTAGGTGTTTTCTTTTGTGATCTCAAGGGGCCTAACTTTAAGTTAAAAATTCAAAGGCTGTGTAGCTACCAGTGTAACTATATTGAGGTGGCAGTAGAAGGAAGAGAAAGAGTTTAAGCAAAATTAAGTTTCCTCATGGACAGGCAATGACAGCTGCCCTAATACACTCCTCTGCCTGGCGGTTGTTAGATTTCTTTTAATATAATGCATAAGATTTATTAAAATCTCTTCTTAGCTAAGAAAATATGTAAGTATTTTTATGCAAATATTATGACTTTATCCCTGATTTTGATTATGAGTTATATTTCTTTTCTAATATTTTTAAGCATGACTCCCCCAGAGATTGGTCCATTTTTATTTTTTTGTTTGTTTGTTTGGTTGTTTGGCTGATGTTTTTGAGACAAGGTCTTGCTATGTAGTTCAGGCTAGCTTTGAACTCACTATGTAGCAAAGGCTGGCCTTGAACTCATGGTGATCCTCCTGCCTCAGTCTCCCAAGTGCTGAGATTACAGGCATATACCACCACACGTGGCTCACCAGCTAGTTTGAAGAACCAATGATGGTATTTATCAAGTTTGCCTTTCTGCTTTTTATTTCAGTAACTTCTAATGTTAGTCTTGAGATCAGATATGAATAAATCTGCCTTTTTGTACTGTTCTTTCTTTTTCTAACTTCATAAATTTAATCCTTAGCCATTTAAATTTAATCTCCATTGTTTTCTAATAAATGTGCTTAAAACAATAAATTTTCCTCTACTAATACTGTTTTGGCCACATCCCAAGAACTTTGATTTGTTGTACTTTGACTTTTGTCAGTTCCTAAATGTTCTATAACTTGCATTTTTAAAGTATTATTTTCTAGAAAATAGTTTTTATACATTCAAGGTTTTAGAATAATTCCTAGTTTAATTAGATAGTCAGAGAAAGTGGCATTTAGGATTTCTACCTTTAGAAATTGAAATATCTTTGTGGCATAATATATGAACAGAATGAAATGTTACATGGTTTTGAGAAGACTGACTAGTTTCTGTGTCTTGGTCACATACCTCTCTATATATCTCTTAAATTAAGTTTGGTTTTCTTGGTTTTTGAGACAGTATCTTACTATATAGCCCAGGCTGCCCTCGAACTCACTACTCTTCTGTCTTAGCCTCCAGACTGCTAGGATTACAAATGCACTAGGATTTTTTTGTTATGCTATCCAAATCCCTAATGTCCTCATTGTCAGTTTCTGAAAGAACTGTGTTAAATTATCTCACTATTATTTTGTTTCTGTTGGTATCACTTGATTTTTCTAATAGTTTTTACGTTAAATCATTCTAAACACAAGCATTTGCAACTATTTTATTTTTTAGTAGACTCCTTTCCTGCCAAGATCAAGTGCCTTTTTTTCCATTTAATATTTTGTCTTCTAATTTTCAGTGAGATTTAGTTTAATATTTCTACTAGCTTTCTTTTTGTTAAGATTGTACCAAATTTATACTTCATGTAGAAAGAGCGCACATTATGATATTAAGCATTGCGCTTTGAGAATAAAAAAAAGTTATGCCAATCTGGGCATGTAGCTTCAAGGTAGACCACTTGCCAGGCCCCGTGTTTCAGTCTCCACACTGAGAAAATGAAAACTTTTACAAATAAGCTAAAGTCTTGATTTAAAAGTTTAAGACTTGATTTTCCAAATGCATTCCTAGTTATGTTATCAGTTTGTGGCTAAGTGGGATCTTTTCTTCCATAACATTTTCTAATTGGTGACTGTATTTATAGTAAATGGATTTATTTTACATATTAATTTCATAGCCAGTGACCTTGTTAAGTTATACTTTCCATAATAGTATCCATTAATTTGGGTGCTCTAATTATCAGTTATAGCATCAAACATAATACGTTGCCTTCTCCTTTTTATGTTTCAATTTCACATTTGGTTTTCTGGTCGAGTTCCATTGGGCAGTGCTTTCAGTATAACAGATGAAAGGGCTATAGGCATCCTTGCTTTGTTCCTGTTTCTGAAATGAATGCATGGCACTAGCTTTGTCATGGTAAAAAGGAAACTTCTCCAGTTAGAAATGCATTATTAGAAATAACAGAGAGCTTGGGTAATAGAGATTCAAACAAAAATTTCCTTGTCTCCAGTTATAAGAAACCTGGAGGTAGAAGGATATCCCTTTACTCCATGGCTCAGCCACGTCACGTGTCTATGGTCTCTTGGCTTTTCTCTCACTGTTGCAAGGGCTGAAAAACCACAGCAGTTCCAGGAGTACATCTGTGTTTGTCCCTTTGTCAGGGATGCAGACACTCCCAAAAGTCTCCCTGTCCTCACAAATGTCCCCTTGGGAAGGGAGGCTAGGAAACAGGACCAGAAATACGATGAATTTTCATTTGCATTTTGAAATGATTAGCTAGACTTGTATAAAGCATAATTTCAACTCCCTTTAAATCTACAGTTATTTTTCTATTTTTATTTCTAGCAGTGTTTTTTTACTTTCATACTTTTTTCTTGACTTCTTACTTTTGCTATTTGTATTTACTTTGTTGCTATTTTTCTACCGACTTGAATTGGTTGCCTAATCCATTTAGTTTCATTCTTTAATGATGAATAGCAAAAGAATTTTAAACTACATTTTTCTGAGTACAGCTCTAGGATTTAAGATGTGTTGTTTTTGTTATTATTTTTAGCTACTGTGCATTTATAGTTTTGATTTCTTTTTTGCCTAAGAATAGGAGTTGTTTGTACATTTACTAGTAGTCATGGTTAGTTTCCTCCTCCCTTTCTATTAATTTTAGTTTGATTGCGTTGTGATAAAGAAAATTTTACCATTTATGTTTTCTTAGAATTTACTGAGATTTTGTTTGTTACTCAATATTTACAAATATATGGATAATTGAAAATTAATTGCTGTTTGTTATATTAGATCCAGTGGGATGTTTTGTTTTGTTTTTGTCTGTTTATTAGTTTTTAATCTATGGAAGTCCTCAGTGAGTAAGAAAAGTGTGCTATAGTCCCTGTATTACTTTGTTTCAAACAGTTTAACCTTTTATTTCCTGCAATCTTCACTTCATTTTGAAATTAAATTGTTCAGCATATAAAGATGAATCAAGTCTATATTTTTATTGTGTTTTATACTTCAGCATTATCATGCTTTTCTCTTTGAATTCAAATTTGTCTAATATTGCTATTGCAAACTCTTTTCATTTGCTGCTTAGTGTTTTGTGAAAGTTGTCAGAGTCAAATGGAGTCACTTGTGTTAAATCCTAATAAAGTGGAGATAAGAGGCCTTAAAGGGAGAGCGTATACCCATGCCTACAATAAAATCATTGCCAAGGGTTCTCTTAGGACCACAACTTTACACAAAGACTATTGATATCTCACACAGTAAATATTGTACTTCTCTGAGGACATTTGCCCCAGCAACTACCTATACAACTTTTGATGGATACCACCTTGCTTGTAGCCAAGGATAATTGTTTCATAGCAATTTATTTAGCCCTCTGAATTTATCTTTAAAACCCTTGGTTTCTGTTGTTTCTCCATGAGACATGCAATTAGGGCATGGAAAAAGCTGGCTAGAGAAGTAGGTGTGACCTGTTAACTACAAGATCCCAGACACGTGCAGAACAATTCCCAAAGCCCTCCACTTGGACTCCAGGTTTTCAATAGGAGGCCTAGACCTGATGTCAGTCTGAGGTGTGTGATCCCAGCACCGCCTCTCAGGACCTGGATGTAGAAGTTCTCAAGGGTTTCCTTGAGATTTGGACAGCATAAAAGGACACATGGACACCCTGAAAACTTTGCTGTCTAGATTTCCACAATAGCTCACGTTTTGTTTCCCAGAGGCAGCGTGTACTTTTATCTTTGCTCTTACTCTTTTTTCCTGTTTACTCAGCCCAAGCTCGCTCTGCAGAGCCAGTTTCTCTTGCAGAGCCACTCTTTACTTTTACTTTCTCAAATAAACTTTGCCACTGCTTTTTGCTCATTTCTTTCAATTCTTTGTTCTAGACAAGAGGAACCTGGAATCCAACTCTGGAAGGAGGAGGGGTGAGCAACCCCAAACCCGGTAACCTTTCGTAGGCGAGCCACTTTTTAGTAGCAAGCTACTCAATAACACTCACATATGCCTATGACCTGTTCCAGATTTGCACATTCTTGAACAAAATCATTCTCTTTAGAGAGTCTCTGTTATGGAGGTTGGCAATATCTTCGGCCATCCTTTTACTTTCTAAGTTTGTCCCTCACAGAACAGAGCTGAATGTAGCTTCTGATCCTCTATGTAAGCTCTTTTGTTTTTCAAAAACAGAATTTAGCTTTGATCACATTTGCATTTACTTTTATAATAGTTAGGCTTCACTTCAATTTTATAATCTTTTTGGTGGGATTGCTTCCACTTTTTGTTTTGCTTTTTTGTTTTGTTCTTTCTTTCATTCTTTTTGGTTGTTTTGATTGTTGGTTGTCTTTGGGGCATATGGAAGATAAGCAGCCTGTTTTAGTTTTTAACTAATGACTATCTTTATGAAGCTTAACAGTATACGGTACTTAAATCTCAATTTATCAATTTGGGAAATGAAACTGTCTGAGGAAATTTGTACCTTTACATTGCTTTACCTTGCTATTTCTTTATTGGTACTGGGGATGGAACTCGGGTCCTTGCTCTTATGCAGCAGGCAGCGAAACCACTGAACTAAATCCCGGGCCCCTTCCTTGCTATTTTTATATGATATGTTCTGGTATATTTAATTTGAATTTTTTTATCCTAGTTTATTATCACTGTGTTTTTATCTTTGCACCAAACATTTATAGCTCTTTGTAATAACAATTTTATTAAACTTTTAATTTTTACATTAAAATGGTTTAAGCAGACATTCTGCTTTTAGTAACATAATTATTTTACTTAGTTAGCTTTGACTATGTGGATTCAATACTTACCTTTAATCCTCTTAAACAAAGGCTTTCCAATTTTGCAACTGAGTTCACTAAGTTGTTTCATTGAGCAGACTTTTCTGGCTCACATATGAGGACAACATATATCTTTAGTCCTTGTATATTTGTTAATATCTTTGTTTTGTTGTAGTTTATGGATAAAGAAAATGTGGTGTTTATAACCTAATGGAGTACTACTCTGCCATACAGAAGGAAAAACTTGAGTAATTTGTGGGAAATTGGATGCACCTCAAAACCATAATGTTGAGTGAAATAAATCAGACACCTGAGGGTAAATGTCACATGGCTTCTCTTATATGAGAAACCCGAAATATAAATAAAGATCCAAATAAAAGCTAGATAACAGGAAGTAAAGAGGTAGATCTTTTTCAAATGAGAAAGGGATCCAGAAATGGAGGGAACAGGGAGAGAGGGGGCAAAAGGGAATGAAAAAAGAATTGAGATGTGTTGTGTACATGTATCAGTTCTTCACAAGGAATGTCATCATTCTGTAAGGCAAACATACTAATAAGAAATAAAAATTGAAAAAGGAAATTATGAATGACAATTTGACTGCATATAGAAAGTATTGGATCACGTATCTTTTCCCCCTAAACCTGTAAAGGGTGCTGACACTGAATATCATTAAACTGAAGACTGAAGCCACCTTAATTTTTCCTATTTAGGGACCTGTCCTGTCTTTAATGCATAGAACATTCTTTCTTTATTTCTAAAGATCAATAAACTCCCTCAAGATATGTCATTCTGTTGTTGATAATTGTTACACTGAATTTGGTAAGGTTATTTGATGAACAGATTCAATTTTTTCAATTCAGGGAAGTTTTTTTTTCTATTTTCCTTTAAATATGCTTTTCCCCTCCTATTGGTATGTGCTCTATTCCGGGACCTTGGTTCTTTGCAGTCAGTCCCTGTTGTCTGCCTCCTTATCCATCATCACACTCCTTACCTTTTCGTTTTTGTTTCTTTCTGCATTTTGTTCACCTTTCTCAAAATTTTCCCGCATGTCTCTGATTCAGTTTTCTGCAAAGCCAGTTTTTCTTCTTCTTGTTTATAATGGATTGATTAGTTCTGCAGTGGAAATTATTTTACCCTTGATTTTTTTCCTTTAATTTCCCATCTCCTTGTTCATATTCTTCTTGTTTTACCATCTCATTGTAGATCTTAAGTTTCATGGGGATTCTATTTTAGTCAATTTCCCTGAAAATGAATATTTCTGATGATGTCATCATTTAAGCTGAGACCAAAAGCAGCTTTAAAGAAGACATCTCCCGGGTGGGGAGGGGATAGACTGCCCCTGAGTGTCCAGGATCCTTCTTCATTCTGTAGGCTCTTTCTTCCCCTAGTCCTTCCCTGTCTAATGAGTCACTAACCTCAGTTAGTCTTACATCAAAGGAAAATCGTTTTTAGGTTAAATTTACCAAACATATACACATGGCACTGACTAAATGCCCATACCTACATAGAAATCCCTACAAAATCAATTACCATACCATCATATTTTTAGGTGGAGACTTCATCACCTGTCCTGTCCAATTCAAACAGCAGCATGATCCCAGTAAAGCACGATAGCTAATCACTGTGACATCCACAAAGTCACATTGCACTGTGTGCCCCAGCTTTGTTAAATGGAAGCTTATGGTCACAGCATTCCTTGTGGCTGGAGATCAGCTTGGGCTGGTTTTGGGAGGGCGATAACTCTAGTGTCTTTGATATTCCCTATTGTTTTCTGTCTTTCCTTTGTCCTTACCCACACTTTCTTGAGGAATCTTTTCAGGTATTGCTTCTTGATCACACAGTCTGTGTTCTCTCTTCCCCTGCTCCATCTATTACCTGCTCTAGACACTTGGGCCCTCCCTTTCTCCTAGAATAATGCTTTCTAGGGATAGACTTTATCGGCTTTGTCCCCTCCACACCTGGCTTTCAGAAGTCCCACCTGGAATGACTCCTGAACTCCCAGCTGCCCAGAATCGGAGGAGAGGTCATCTTGGAAATAATCCAGGATACATCTTGAGTCCTAAAACAAAGCCATTTACATCCCACAGTTCTTGGGTGACTTTCATCTTTGGCATTGGTCATGGTCTGCTGAACGGAGAGAATGTTCCAGGTGTTTGAAAGTATATGATGCCCACCTCTAGGTCTCTTATCTCTAAATTGTAATGAAAGAGAAAAAGCAAATGGCACAAGTGTCCTTGGTGCCCCTCTCCAACTCCAACTAATTGCTTTCAGCAATTAGATTTTCTGAAATACTGAACTGATAATCAAGTGCCTAGTGAAACACAATACATTTTCCCTCAACTTACACCATTGTTGCATTCTTGAACATTTCAGTATATATGAAAACCACACAAAAAATATTTTGTGCTTATATACTGTACAGAGGTAGGGTCTAGGATTGGTTAATCACAGCAGGGTTTTTTAATCTATGTAAGTGTGCAATGGGATAGTTAAATATTATACCAAAGACAGAAAATGCTTCAGTATATGGATTGTTCTGCCAATGCAAGCCTTTGTAACCAAATACCAGTAGCACCCATCAATTAATGTAACACTCAAAAAATACCACTCCAAAGGCCAGGGATTTAGATCAGTGGTGCCACTGCCTGCCTCGCAAGCGCAATGTCCAGAGTTTGATCCCCGGTTCCAAAAAAAAATACCACTCCAAATTTACAAAATGCCTCCAGAGGGTGGTACTCAGTCTCCTTGAAAACTACTTACTTAGTTAGATATACTTGGGCTGGGGATTTAGCTCAGTGGTTCCGGCGCCTGCCTTGCAAGTGCAAGGTCCCGAGTTCCATCCCCAGTACCAAAAAAAAAAAAAAAAAAGATAAATTGAATTTTCCTTTAGGACACCTTTAATAGATACATTGGCCAGATCATGGGCTAGATGACAGTCAAATAAGTTAACACGTATAGAGTTTAGAACAGTGCTTGGACTGTCATACACTCTGTATATGAGCAGACAATTATGAGAGCTGAGCCTACATTGCCAGGTGACCTTTTGTTTAAAAAAGTGATATAAAACGCATGCAACTTGTAGGTCACTACTGAATAAAAACAGGAGGAATAGTAAGCAAGATATACAGAATACTAGAGATGTTGGCCTCTCTGGAAGGGAACTGGGTGGCTGAGGAAAAGGACAAGAGGAAGACAGCACTTTGTACACTTTTAAACTTTAAAAGTGAATTAAATGCTTAATTAGCTATAAATAATAAATATATATTTAAAATTTAGTCAGTTTAATCAGGCATATATTTCAGGATAATAAGATTCTTTGTGGTAATGAGATACAAATCAGGGTTTTATATAAATGACACTATTATTTGCTTTTAATAACCAAAACAACTTTTAATAGTTTTTCTCAGGTTCCTTGGTTCTCTATTATTCATTATTAAAATAAATGCCAATCATATTCCCTGATACTATGTAGTTTTATTTTTATTGCACACAGAAATAAGCCTGTCACCCAGTTCACTACCCCAATCCCAAAGAGTCTGGGTCTCTAGAGGCTGGTAGACAGTGATAGTTTTGGATTCTAATCTAACCTTGTTGGGCCTTCTGACAGAGTAGGGCCATGATCATGATGCGGCCAGTCAGTGGAAGAGGGGAGGCAGTGGGACATGTGAGATGTGTAGATGACACAGCAAAAAGAATTGAGGGACTCGGGAATTCAGATTTCAGTAGAGTTCCAGATTTAGAAGGAAGCTTTAGAGACAAATCCCAGTTGCTCCTTGTTGTGGTTTAGGTCTGGAATGTCCCCTCAAAGCCTCAGGTGTTCAAAGTTGGGGCTTTTGAGGGTAATTGGATCACGGGGCACTGTACTCATTGGTGGGTTTATCCACTAGTGATCTCAGAGGCTGAGTGTGCTGTTGGGAAGTGGGGCTTGGTCAGAAATGGGTTACTGGGAATGTGATCTGGAAGGTTATATCTCCCTGGCTCCTCCCTTCTCTCTCAGCTTCCTGTCTGCCATATGTGAGGAGCTTTTCTCTGCCAGGCCCTTCCACTATGCTGATTATACATACAAGCTAGCAGGCCATGGACTGAAACTTTGAGCCAAAATAAACCTCTTAAGCTGTGCATGTCAGGTATTGTGTCTCAACAAAGAGGAAAGTGAATAAGACACTCACCTTCCTCCTTTCTCTCCTCTCCTTTGCTTTCCTCTGTTCTTCCTCCTTCTCTCTTTTCCACTTTTGAACTCAAATCCAAGTCTTCTTTCTCAGTCAAGGGATGCAGATGGCAGGGATGGTGTCCACTATCTTTGCAACCTTGCTGAGTATCTCCTTTGGCTCCTTTGTAGGTTGCATGGCAGGGAGGGCTGGTGAAGGAGTTCGACATGGGCATTTCTGTTCTGAGTGGAAGTTTAGAAAACACTTGGGAAACACCTGAAAAACCACAATTTTCAAACCAAGGCTACAAGATTGCAGCCTAGAAGTGATAAGATTTGAAGCTCTGTTAGGGCAGGGCAGGAGCAGCCCAGAGGTGGCCCCTAGAGCCTAACCTAGCAAACAGAAAGCACCATTCTGGTTCAAGCACAAATCTCCCCTCATAGAGGACATGTGGAAAGAGTCAGGTATGTTCCGCACCATATCCCCTCTCTAGGCACAACCTGTAATTCATAGGACCTTTCTTATAAACAACTTGTGAGAACTCTTATTACATAATCAGCATCCTTGCAACCAAGACCAAAATATGAATGTGATATTTTGTACCAAATTCAGCATAGTGTTTGACAGACTGTGCTTTTCTTTCTGGTCCGCACAGTGGGGACCTCAGAGATGGTCCCACCTTACTCGGAACAATTATCCTTGAAAGACTTTTGGGTTTTTTTGGGTGTCTCTTTCTCCTCTTCACAAAAAGCAAAAGATGATTTAAAAAGATTCCTATGTCTGTTTTCAGATTATGTTAGAAAAGTAGATTAAAGGTTTTATGCCAAGGAAAACAGGGATAAATATGCAAACATAAATAATGGAGGTATTAATAATTGCACATTTGTGTTAAGTAAGTAGAAAATTATTTGAACATTAATTCCATTGACATATGTTCATTCAGATTTGTCTCCCTGAAGCGTGCAAGTCTTTGGGGTTTGAAACATTTAATCACTTAGTAAGCAGCTCTCAATGGGATTGCCATTTATTTATTGTCTTTATTGATTTTCCTGCACAGGAGAATGCTAGTAGTATATAGAGACTGGCTGCCAAAGTGAAAGAACTCTATCTTTTCTAATGCTGAACAAAGGGTCCTGTTTTCCCCTCTTTCTTTTAAAGAGTAACCCATTTTCTTCAAATCATGCCAGCCAGAACCAGAGAAATGTGGCTCTGTTCATCAGCAGGCACTCTCATGTCCTCAGCGGCATATCGTATTTCCAGACAGACACACTAACTGGTACTTGGTTTCCTGCTCAGTAAGACCTTAGCTCTTAGCTAGAGCAGAGTAGATATCCAGGCTCCCAGAGGTACACTTATATCCTAGTTGATACATAGGACTAACACGTGTTCTTAGTTGATATGGAGAACCCCTTCCCCAACACAATGTCTGGAAAACCCTCGAAACCACTTCATTGATCTGGATGTGTTGTCTTCCTTAGTCTATGTCATAATTTGGATGTGGAATAACCCCTAAGAGGCTCGTGTGTTGAAGGCTTGCCCCCAGTGCAGCAGTGTACAGATGTCAGGCTTTTGGGAAATGATTGGGCATGAGACTGTGATCCTATCAGTGGATTAACCCATTGATGGGATCATACTTAAATGGACTACTGGGAGATGTTGGGAACTGTAGGAGGTGTAGCCTAGTTGGAGGAAGTAGGTCATTGAGAGCATGCTCTGGAAAGGTATCTCTTATTCCTGGCCCCTTCTTTGTTATCTCTCTCCCTTTGCTATCTGATGCCATAAAGTGGCAGTCCTCTGCCACATGCTCTTGTTGCCATAATGTTTCTATTTCTCCTTAGTCTCTAAGCAATGGAGCCCATCAACCATGGACTGAAACCTGTGAAACCATGAGCCAAAATAAACCTTTCCTCCTTCAGATTGTTCTTCTCAGGTATTTTGTCACAACAACAAAAATCCAACTAACACTATCTATCTTTCATTAATAAGAGGAAAATATACACAATAGTTAGTGCACATTAAGCACTGAGCTTAGACTTACGGGTTTTGGCCTCAGTCTGTTGCTGCAATCTCCAGGCAACAAGTCTGCTGGGTTTGGTACTGATGGTATGAAACTGCTGTCACTTAAAATGTTCGAATGGATAACTTTTTGTATTTTGTCCTAATATTATCCCCATTTTATAGATAAGGACATTTGGAGGTTAAAGTAATTTGCACAATCATACCATCATTGTTGGGGTGCCAGGAAGCACTCAGACCTTGGTCTGAGGGATCAAACACAAACATTTCACCATGAATCCAGCCATCTTCTAGCTGCATCAGCTGCTGTCCATCTGGCTTACAGGCAGAAGGGAACAATCTCTGCACCTTGCACTCTGCCCAGGATAGACATTTGAGCCTTCCTCTACTGCTCTGAAGTTCAAGTGTAAGTAGAGAGATAAAGTGTGATTGTGACTTCTTTGAATTGGGAAGAGAGTGATGGGAAGCCAGAAAGATTGGCTGACAAGGTGCCACTCATTTCTGGAGCTTGGAAATCCAGTTCCATCTTCCTGCAACCCAGGGAAAGTAGTGGCCTGTAAAGAGTTCCCACCTTTCCACTCTCAGTGTACTGTCCTTTCTTTTCTATCCCAGGTCACTGTCCTTTGCAGTGGAAGGGTCCCAAGGTCTCCCTTTCAATAGTTTCATCATGGAACTAATGCTTCCCAGGGTAGCTCTCTCAATAAAGCCCCTCACCTGAAGTCAGGTGAGTAGTACAGGGAGGAAGAGTCATTCCAGGTAACAGAGGACAGGCCTAAGTGACCAGAACCAGGGAGAAAAGCTAACCCCTCCATCAGTAGGCACTGCTGGTACTGAGGCCAAACATAAGGGTTGCCTGACAGGCTAGCAGAGGCAAAGCTAGAACCAGACCTGCTGGAGCAGGAATGGCAGAGAGGAAGCCCATACCCAACAGAGGCAATCAGCTCCAGCAAAAAGGATACTGAGGCTAAAAATGCTCCTCAGGCCTGTTTGGAGTCCCCCAGATCCAACTCAGAGCAGAGAAAGATACTTAACATTTCAGGGGTGACTCCTTGAAGAGGTGGAACATAACTCCCCACCCCTAAGCATCAGTTACCCTTTATGACTTCTTTCCAAAGAGCAGCATATGGGAAAAAGGGGAGAGAGCCTCTCCAGGGGAGGATCTTGGCAGATGGAAGGCCGAGGTGAGCACTGAGAAAGAAAATGCCCCTGACATTCAGAAACTAGTTTAGCTTTCACAGCTAAACCATGTTATTTTCCAAGGGGACACAGTCTCACAGAAAACCAAATTCTAAGTTATTCTAGGATGATGATAAAATCAAATAAAGCACTTTTCAATTTTGTATAATTCAGACAATAAAGTCATTCTGTCACCCAGAATATACCAAATACCCACTGTGAGCCAAGCAAAAGAGTCACCACTACCTCTTCATCAATTACAGCTTTTTCTCTGAGCTAGTCCCCTTCCTATCACTAAGATTCTGATAGTTACAGCCTCTACATGTAGTAGATTTGTGTAAATAAGGATCAGCCTGCTTTTGGCTAGAGACTTACTATATCTATTTTTGGAAGAGGCAAAGAAAAAAAGAAACAACCACTTCAAAATCCAAATTCTTATTTTATAAATATAAAATATCCAGGTTGCTACAAGATTATCATGATTTGCAGCCATGCTCAGACAGTAGTTCTTTGTGTAGGTTGTTCAACAGGGTTGTGCCAGCCAACAGGAAGAAAAGCTAGACTCAGAAAAAAGGATTCTTATTTACAAGAAAGCAACTAATCACCCACACAGCTTCCTGCCTTTGTGTTTTGTTGCAGAAAGACTTAGCAGCTAAGTAATTCTACTTAATCTAACAGGATAATGATGTTTGATTTTATAAAATATACAGCTCATATGATTTGAGTGTGTCTCCTAAGGGTTCATATATTTTGAAAATGTGGTCTCTGGTGTGATGATTTGGAAAGTGGTAGGGACCAGTGGAAGGCAATTAGGTCACTAGTGGTGTCGCTGTGGGAAGGGATCAAGTAGTTCTTGTGGACCCTCATTTCAGAAGGAGTGACTTGTTTAACAGACCAAACCTGGGCCCTCTCCCATCACTGGCTTCCTGTATCACCAAGTGAGCTCTCCCTCTCGCACACACTCCTGCCATGATACCACCTAGAACAAGGTGATACAGCCAGCAGGCCTTGCCAGAACCTGCATCTTGCTCTTTGAACTTTTAGCCTCCAAAACTGGGAGCTAAATAAACTGTTTTTCTTTGTAAGTTACCCGTCTTCTACTAATTTGTTGTAACAATGGAAAACAGACTAATACAAATAGCAATGATCTCTATTTGATCTCTATTTGATGTTAGTTTTTCAATAAAATTTTGATTTTTTTCTTTTCTTTTCTTTTTCTTTTCCTGGTACCAGGGATCGAACTCAGGACCTTGCGCTTGCAAGGCTGGTGTGGTGCCACTGAGCTAAATTCCCAGCCCAAAATTGTGCTTTTAATAGCAGGGGAAACAACACTTATACTAGCTTCACTTCCCAAATAAGATTTATTGAGATACTCAATCATAGAATTTCCCTGCTTTCTGACAGCATAAACTTAATGGGAACCTCTGCTTCCTTAGACTTGCTCCCAAATCCCAACCAAAACCTAAGTCCTATCATGCATTCTAACATTCTTCTCCCGAAATGCCCCACTGTTTCCATAGAGGGTATTCTCTCTGTCTTAGTCATTTTTCTCATTCCTAAGACAAAATACCCAATATCCAAAGTTAAAGTAAGAAAGGTTTATTTCAGCTCACAGTTTGTAAATGTTTCAGTCCATAGTCAGCTGGCTCCAAGGCAGAGTGGCATGGCAGAGGGGCATCACAGAAGACAAACTGTTCTTGGCAGGCAGAAAACAGCAAAAACAAGCAAGCAACCAACTATAAGTACCTAGTTGCCTCTTTCTGTCCCTTATATTGTATCCAGGCTACCTCCCCTTAGTGCAGGTAGCACTCACACCCTTCATCCTAGCATTGCACCATGAATCAGTCACGCACTCTAGATCCAGCCACCTCTGAAAAAGCACCACCTATGACCACATAGGTGGCACTTTGGGGGGACATCTAGACACAAGCCATAATACTCCCTTACTACAAGAAGTAAGAAAGCCAGTGTGTTTATATACAGGAGTGTCCCTGAAAGTCTTTGACTGAATAATATTCACAGCATCAACAATAATCATGTTCCCTCAATATGAAATAAGATAAAAATAGCACTTAAACTCTGTTGTCTTCCTCCCACAAACCCATGGCCCAAGCCTAACCAGGGGCAAAGGGCCAGACAAAGCAAAATTGAGGGATATTCCACAAAATACCTGGCTTGCACTCCTCAAAATTGTCAAAGTCAACAAAAAACAAGGAAAATTGGAGTTCAGGGAGCTCTAAGGAGACCTGGTGACTAAATACAATATGGTATCCTGGATGTAATTCTGGAACAGGAAAGGGATGTATGAGGAAAATGGATAAAATTGGAATAGTGAATGTAGCTTAGTTGATATTTAAAAAAAAAATTTGCTCTGCAGAGGTAGATTTGACTTCAGGGTATAATTAAAATGATCCTGATAACATTGTGTCTGTCTTCATCTCTCATGTCTTATGTGCTTATCTCATATTAAGCAACAAGACTGCTGTAGCTCTGACCCTGTGATCCTTTCAGTTTGAGAACCCAGAAGCCAGGCCCTTGGATTGACCTGACCTCATCCTGTGCTCTGGGGGGGGGGGGGGGGGGGGGCAGCCAGGACCGTGTGTTCCCTGCTGGACTCAGAGATCAGCTCTATTCAAATCCTGAAAGGTCAGCAGGATTCCTAGGAATTGAGAGAGAGCTGTTTCCCCAGAAGAAAGACTGGTTGTCTGGCAAAATTGCAACTAACTTAGAATACCATCTCACTGAGAGGAAAGATCCTTATTTTCCCTCTTATTTTACATTTTATTCTTTGTTCTTGTGGGGTTTTAAAAAATATTTTAAAGCTTAACTAGCTGTTTAAGTCAGCTTTTATCTTGGTAGGCTATTTTCTCTATATTTAGCTGGCTCTATCTTAGGCCCATACCTATTACAAAAGCCTGGTAGCATGCATCTGTAATCTCAGCACTCTGGGAGGCTGAAGCAGTAGGATCACAAGTTCAAACCCATCCCAGGGAATTTAGTAGCTTATTGAGATTCCCTCTCTCTCAAAACAAAGGCGGGGGGTGGGTGGTGGTGGTTGCAAAGGCCCTGGGTTTAATCCCTAGTACCTGGAAGAAAGGAAGGACGGAAGGAAGGTGTCCCATAGACCAGCCCTACTAATTGAATCACCAAGCACTTTGAGAGCATCTCCTGTAGATGCAGTGCAACTCTTGCCTGGTGAGAAGTGGATGCAGCCTTTCTTTGGGGAAGCCACATCATCACCATCACCCCACCATTCCCTCATTTGTGGTCTAACTGCATAGAACCAAAAGAGAGATGGAATGGGGAATCACTTGCAAGTAGAACACAGAAGTGTTCAGTGAATGTTAATTTGAGCCTTTCCTATCATAGCCAAAGAATTAACATGAATAATTCTACCTCTTTATGAAGAGTTAAGCAATTATTATAAGAAGGCCACGCTAGTGCATTTATAGACCTGCATTTCTGCCATGATTAACAGTGAAGAATCTTTTATGCTATTAACCTGTGTAAATTTCAGATTTTTTAAAAATAGTAAGTTATATAGGTCACTGCGCTGTACCTGTAACTAATTGCAACATTAGCTATCAAATTCTCATTGTTGGCTAATTTATCTTTAAAGACCCAAGAATGCAATTTGAGGTAATTACCACCTGTATGCGATGTTTCATTTATGGCCTCCATGAGTCATGAATCTTCTTTCTATAACTGAAAACATTTAATGCAATTAATTCAAGAGGTCTGCCACATATGTTGTATAACCAAACTTAAAGTAAATTGCATAAGTGTGTGTTGTATTTTGTGATCATATCCTGGAATTCTTACAGGAAATAAGACATCTCCTGGTAAGACTGGTTGAGGGAGTAGGAATAGGAAAGACCTATGTTATTCTTTCTTCATGTTAATGAAGATTTCATTATTTTTCTCCTTAAATTCAGGCTAGAAACCCCTAAAACTTCTTTGAAATGTATTTCTCAGTTTTTTCAACCGTTGAATTATACAAACACACCTTGCTTCTATTTGATTTTGATTGCTTTCTTGGCCTAGTTTCCCTGAAAGCATTTGGTATGATTGAATAATTTTTAGTTGTATTTTCTCGCCCTGCCTATGCTAATCTACTAATGCTTGGTTTTCGCAGCCTTGCTACAATCTACTGTTTTTATCTTCTGCTGGATTTTTAAGGAGGTATTTTATTGCCTGTCATTACCATCCACAGTAGCTCCTGGGCACTGTCATCCCACCAGCCTGACGTGCATCCCAGCCTACCACTGGCTGGGCCCTCAGTTCTCAGAGAGAAGCTCAGGCGCCTTCCCCAGGAGCCACATCGTTATTCTTCCAACAGCTCTGCTTTTTGGCACTCTTGATTTTTCATTTTAGATGAGTTGTTAAAGTTTCAACATGAGAGATAATGCCATTTAAAATGAGGATAAACTCCTCGATGGCTCAGATGATTTAATTTGCACAGCCTTTGCCTAGACTGCAGCATGGCCCACAATGTCACATCGCGCATGCAGATGGGTGGCTGTTTTGCCACTTCAGAAATCCTCTCTGGTAACTGGACAGTGATGTTGAGGAACCAAATTGGTCAGACAGTGGCAGTATCCTTTAGCAAGGTGTGCACTGACATCTTTCTACACAGATGTCCTCTGTGGGTCTTCATGGTGGCATGCTGCCCCTCTGCTGCACAAAGATACAACAGGACAGGTGAGTAGGGTCACCAGACCATGCCCTGTGGTTCTGAACAAATGATTCAAGCAATTCACGAACAGTGTAAACAGAGTCCTCACAAGCAGATGAGTTCCACAGACATTCATTGATCACCTACTATGCACTAAGCACATAGCTGGCTGCAGCACAGAAAAAAAGAAATTTTAAAAGACTTTGTTAATGAGCTGACACTGTAATCTATTTTCTTGGAAGTTGGCATTTCTGCCTTCATTCATTCAAGAAGCATTTGCTTCTTGATTGTTGTAGAGCAGGCACTGGGCTGGGGTTATGTAAGCAAATAAATGTAAGCAAAGCTGACAAGACATCATCCCTGCCCACATGGAGTTAATAATCTAGTCTTATTTCTAGATTAGGGAAGGGAACAGTAGAAATGACAGCAATAACTATGCAGCTGGCAGGTAATTTTAAAGAGTAACTTACTAGGGAGGAATCAAAATGGCCCCTTAAGGCCTCTGATCTACTGACCAGGAGACAAATCTTGCTGCTGCAACCCTGCAGATCTGCCTCTCTCTCTTGCTCTCCTTCCCCATCTCTCTCATTATAAAATACACCTGGCTTTCTTTTCACGTCCTCAAGTGAAGTGCTGGACTACTATTTTGCCTCTAGATCTTAGGAAGGTGCTAGTCTGTGGTTTTATTCTGTAACAGAGCATTGCTCACTACACAAATGCATAGGAGACCAATCACAATTTCAGTTGTTTTAAAACAGAGGAACAAATCAACAATGAGATTTTCTAGAATGCGTGTGTCTCAGTTACTTTTCTTTTCGCTGAGACAAAATACCCAAAAGTAAGCAAGCAAGTGACAAGCCTCTTTCTTTCTTGTCCTTTATACCTCCTCATCTAGGCTACCCCCTCTTAGGGTGGGTAGCACTCACACCCTTAATCCTAGCACCTTAATCCTAGCATTGCACCATGAGTCAATCCTAGTGTCACACACTCTAGATCCAGCTACCTCTGAAAAGCTTCACCTATAATCGCATGAGGCTTTCGGAGGGACAGCACAAGCCATAACGTTCAGTCGCTGGTCACTTGGTTTCGCTGTCTTTTGCCTGCCAAGAACTGTTTCTCCTCTATGATGTCTCTCTGCCATACTACCCTGCCTAACAGCCAGCCGATTATGGACTGAAAACTCTACAAACTGTGAGCCAAATAAAACCTTTGCTCCCTTAACTTGTGGGAGTTGAGTATTTTGTCTCAGCAATGAGAAAGGTAACTAAGAAACCATGTAAGTTGATTGTTTTACATTCTGACTAGTTTACTTCCAGATTAATCTGACTTTTTGACCAAAATTAATATTTTTTCATAATTAATGCTCTTTACAGGGTTAAGTGCATATGATTATAAGATGGAATAGTTCACTTGTTTGTATTGTTGTATCCTTTAAGATAATGGTTCTCAGAGCGGGGCAGTTTTGCCATCTGGGGGACATTTGGCACTAACTAGCAACATTTTTGGTCATCGAACTAGGAGGAGCAGGTGCTACAGGCATTGGGGAGGTTGAGGCCCAGGACTGGCTAAACATTGTACAATACACAAGATGGCTTCCACAACAAAGAGTTGTCTGGCTCAAAATGTCAGTGGTGCCAAGGTTGACAAGCTCTGCTTTTAAAATAATCCAACTGTAGAGACATTGCAATGAGCACGGTGCAGGTGAAATTGCCAAAACCAGATGAATTTTGTGAAAGCAAGTGCAGCTTTTCTCCTCCTGCTCTCTGATTATCTTCTTTGTCTATTTACCCATCATTTAGCTCCCTTGTGCTGCATAGCTTTTTGTGTGTTTTACGGATTCAATACTTAACTATATGAGCTTTTCATTACCCATTCTAAAATCGTGACTGGTTGTAATGTAAATTGTATAACACATCTTTCTGCAGCTTCAGATTCTGAAACTTAAACCTCCTAGGTTGCTTATCTGTCTTCCACCACCTACCTGCGTTTTATGCACTGCACTTGGCATTCCTGATTGTTCCTTTCATATTAATTTCAATGGTGCCCAGAGGGTACGTCTCACCATATAATAGGTTGCTTTGTGAACAATTCCAGTAAGAGAACCATTCTGCCCAAACAGTGAGATACTCTGGAATGTAAAAGAGATACCCTCAGTGTATCATTCACATTTGTCGTGTACCACTGTATTCTGCAATTTATTGAAATTAAAATTGAAGATGAATTATTTGTGTCCCTTTTCACTCTAAGTGTCCCCCACTGTTCCAGGTAATACTCTGAGCCATTCAAAATGGTCAGAACCTGAAAGTTACCCATTGGGCATAGATGAATATTTATTGTGTACTTAAATTGCAAATCATTAAGTGTCCCCTGTCCTGAGATCATTATTTTCATCATAATAGGCTTCTGTTACATCCAAGTTGTTCCAGCTTTTGATTGACCATTTGGAATATGACAGTTGTTTGTGGCATTTCATTTGGCTGCAGTTTTTTTAGTTCATTTGCAATTGTCCCTCAAGAGTAGTTTGCTTTATATGATGTCTAAAGAAGCTTGCCTCTGTCTTTTCAGAAATCTTTGTCCCGAAGGGAAAACTAAAAAGACTTTCTGAATATGTTGGTTTTTATAATGTGATGCTTTGACTTGGCAGCGAAAGTAGAACATTTCAGATTTTTCAAAGATGCTAGATTTGAGCTGTTCACTTGAAAATCAAGTCTGTTATATCACAAGAGCTGGTTGGCATCACTGTCTTCCTATCAGTGGATTGAGAAAAGGCACAGTGAAAAACTGGTTTAGAATCAACAGTGTGGTATTTTTAAGTTGGGTCTTTCTTTGTGCAAAGGCTCAATCTCCATCTTAATCTATAGTCCCTGCATTTAAGCCTTTACAATTAATTTCGACACAGGTAACATCATGGGCCTCAACACCTACCAAGAGTCCAGATGCTGCCATTTTCCTGTCCCTACTCAAGGTCTCACATGACCACTCACATGGCCTCTGCCTGTCAGGCTCCTGCCCACCAACATGCTTCTAATTTATCCTTGAGTGGTCTAATTGAGACTTGAGTGGTCCTCCTGAAGCATTGATTTCCTCCACAATTCTAGGAAAATATCAGCCTCATTCTTCAGCCTGCCCACTTCAATTTAGTCATAAGTTTCCCTTATTTCAGTTACCCGACTTGCCAGAATACCTGGCTCCAGGGAAACATCTTTACTTCCTGTCCTGCAAAAATGCCTTTCCCTTTCTTATTCCTGCCCTGCCCTGAAATAGACCATTCTCTAAGAAAATTTTATGGAATCTAAAATGTAAGTCAGATCTATACAAGGAAATAAAGAGAACCAGTAAAGGTAATTACACTGGTAATTTAAAAAGACAGTATAAATATATCTTTTCTGTTTTCTTCTGTTAATTACTTTAAAAGACAATTGCATAAACAATGATTATAAAGGTATATTATTGATCTTACAACATAACATATGACAGGACAAATGCACACTACATGATAAATACATGGGCTCATATAAAAGTTTATACATAGGGCAGGGGATTTAGCTCAGTGGTTCTGCCACCTGGCTCCCAAGCACAAGGTCCTGAGTTCGATCCCCAGTACCAAAAAAAAACAAAAAAAAGCTTTACATACAGTTTTCTTCTATCTTCTCTTAACTTCTTTAAAAGACATGAGAATATAAAAAGTAATAATTATTAAACTGTATAGTTTGGTTTGTAGCATGTAGAGATGAAAAGTATATGGCAACAATAGCGCAAGGAAAGAGGGTATATACTAGGAAATATTTATTTAATACAAAAGAATGCAGTGAAGAAGGAACACAGGAACAAAAAATCCATGGGTGAAAAGGGGCCAGGGATGTAGCTCAGTGGTGCTACACCTGCCTGGCAAGCACAAGGTCCTGGATTTGATCCCTGGTACCAAAAAAATAAAATAAAATAAAGAAAATCTGGATTTTAAAAAAATCCATGGATGATATGGAAAATAAAGAGCAAAATGGCAGATATACTTCTAACCACATCAGTAATTAATTTAACCCAATTAAACAATTTAACAGGCAGAGACTGACAAGACCTAGAAAAACAAAACAAGATCCAACTATATGTGTCTTTCTGCTTTTCAAAAAGACATTGTTAAGAGAATGGGAAGATGAGCTACAGACTTTGAGACAGTATTTGTCTCTAAGTGATAAATGGCACCTAGACCATGACAGGTGGCTACAATGTAAAGGACTAACCTAGAAGTGTTGGACAAACCAAGGAGCAACTGAACTCTCGCTGCTGGTGGAAATGTTTCTGGATGTACTTAGGTGTGCCTAAATAAAGTTTGGAAACAGCTCAGTTTCTTACAAAATTAAACACACTCTTACCATATGGATCAGTAATTACACTGTTAGGTGTTTAGCCAGAGAAATGAAAACTTAAATCCACACAAAAACTTGTACAAAAGTATTCACCATAGCTTCATTTGTTTTAGGCCAAAACTAGAAACACGAGTGCTTATCAAGTGAATGGACAAAAGAGTTATGGTATAACCTCACAATGGAATACTACTCAGAAATAAAAGAAATTAGGTGTTGATATATGCAACAATGTGTCTGAATTTTAAGATTATTTGCTGAGTTAAAGAACTCAGACATGGTGTATATACCTGTAATTACTGCACTCAGGAAGGTGAGGCAAGAGGGTTATGACTTTGAGGCCAGCCTGGGCTATTTTGTGAGTTCAAGGCCAGTTTGGATTACATAGTGAGATCTTGTCTCAAAAACAAAATACAGATACAATACCTTATGATTCTAGTTATAGGAAATTCTACAAAATGTATGCTAATCTATAATGGCAGAAAAAGGTCAGTAATGGCCTGGGGATGGATCATGGACATGTTTATTATCTGAATTCTGATGAATTCACAGGTGTGTACAGATAGAAAAATTTATCAAAGTATACACACTTTAAGCATGTACAGTTCATTGTATATCAACTATACCTAAGCAAAGTCTTTTTAAAAGAATACTAATCCATGAATTATACTACCTCCAATTTACCTACACTTCTTCTCCTGCCCCAAAGCAATGAACCAAAGGCACCCAGTAGCTACTCCATAAATGCTCCTTGAGCTTGTGAATTACTGAAAGGATGACTAAGTCAGCCCAGTTATATATCTTAATATAAATTCCTCAGTCTTTTCATTCCTCTCTAAAAAATGGGAGTGTGGAGTTTATTCTTTCACGGCAAGTTTCCTGGGTGGCTAGAAATTGATCCCAGTTTCTATGCATTTTAAAAATATGGAGCACTAAGTAGCTTATAAATTTATGGTTGAAAAATTTGTAGCAAACATACAGTGGGTGACACATGCAATAAAGCTATTCATTTTGCTGTATGAAGGTATCAAAGAACTGCCTCTCTCCAAATCTATTTCTCAAATCAATAAATTGATATCTTTTAGACTATGGTTCACTTAAAATTAAACCAAATGATTTGTACTTTTATAATATTATTGTACTTACATATAAAAATTTGATTCTCTTCTAGATAGTCTCTTTTAAAACAACTGATTACAATGTTTATAAAAACTAGAACTATAGGACAAATAACTATTGAGCCCATGAAGTATTTATAAACCACTTTTATTGTGAGTCTTTCCTGCTGGATTCTAATACACATTGTGTTGTCATTTGTTCGGCTCCTTCCAGGTATTGGGCTCCTGCTCTTGGAAGAACAATGGATGATTTGTGTCCCGGGGTGATTTATGCAGCAGCTATTAAGCAATCAATAGCAGTTCACTTTCTCAAATAGCGCCTTAGCTTAGTTAGTTTCATAAAGTTAACACTTGAAAACTGCAAGAGCACCATCTTTCTTGAAAAAAAAGATGCAGATCAGATTTAAATTACATTGAAAATTTTACTTGTCCATTCTTGGATAATCATTAAATTGAAATTATGAGGTGAGATGAGGGGCAGATTGAAAAGAGCATGAGTTTTGACCTGTGACCTGGGTTCAAAATCTGACTCTTCCACTTGTCAGATGTGTAACTTTGGGCAGATTCCCACCTGGTGTCCTCAGTGGTAAAAAAAAAAAAAAAATTGATATAGAGTATAAAAATCCTTGCAAAGGACTGAGAGGATAAAATGAAGTAAGAATTATAAAAAAGCACCCAGTACAGTTCTTGACACATAGTAGACACTCAACCAATATTAGCTTACTTATTTTCATAGACTCTTCAATTTCTCCTTGGAATAGGTGAGTCCAGATCTTGTGTCTGCCACTTGCCATTTGAGAACTTGGACAAATTAGGCCTTTACTTCAGCATCTGAAAAATAAGAATAATAATTGTGTTAAAAATCAAAACTAGATAATCCTAAATATTGTAGCAACTCCACCTGCAATTGGTGAGATATATTTGTGTCTATTTGTGGAACTCTAACTTGTGTTCTTGGGAATTTGGGCTTTCATTTGTTCTTTTTTCTCCATTAGAGTGCAACTTCCTCAAGTATAAGAGCCATATTTCTGCTCAGCCTAGTAATCAAATGTACCTATTAAGTGCCTAACTGTACCCAACGCTAAGCGAGGCAAATATGAAGAAACTTCAGTCTAGTAACCTCTTGTCAGGCCCTGCCTCCCAGCACTGTTGCATTAGGGGTTATGTTTTCAACACATGAACTTTGGGGGACAGATTCAAACCAGAGTACCCTCATTTCCAAAGGGTCTTTTTTCCCTATCCTTCATTGCACAAGGTGAACACTAAGATTTCCTTGGATTGGAATTCCTTGAGACCTTATTTTCAGTACAAATCATGTTTTATTTTTGTGAATGCTTTATGGATGTCTGAAGAAAATATTTATTCCCTACTTTGGTTTAGAAAGTTATATAGTAAAGATGTTAGACCAAATCTGTAACTTATGTCATCCCAAAATCTCACTGCCTCACTAATTTTCCTGCTTCCTTCATTTGTGGATTTCTCAGACATGTCCCTTGCTGCCATGTCTTCCAATCTCATTTCTCCATAAACCCCATTCCCTCTGCTTTCTTTTATCCAGGAAACCACTATTCTTTTTCTTCTCAATGCTCTAGAGTTGATTTTTAAATATTTTTCCTACTGTGGGGTTTAGAGGCAGGAGGAGAACAGCTCCCTGAGCCTAATTAGCTCTGTCTTCCCATTACCTACATGTGTTAAAAACAGGTCTGATGGAAATTATTTGTGTTGAGGAGAAAGGAAGTCTTTGCCCGAATTCTGGGGTGCTGCAGTCACAGAGGATGCACTGTGCACACAGCACGGTCTGTAGAGGACACACTTGGGGCACAGAGCATGACTCTCATCCCAAGTCTGCATCTATCACCATGACAAGCCATTTACCTCTTCCTGTTTCCCCTCTGTATAAGATGGGCATAATATAAGAGTCAATACAATAGTAGATACAGAGCACTTTGAACTGCCACACCAATATTTGATAGAGACAGTGCAATGGAGGAGCATTTCACTGAGAGTGAGCTCCCCTTGAAACTGCAAGACTGAGAGGCAAGGCTGAGCCTTGAAGTCTCTTCATATTTGCCTCACTCAGCATTGGGTACAATTAAGCACTTCTAGATATGGTTGGTTATTAGGCTGAGCAAAAATATAGTTCTTACACTTGAGAAATTCTCACTCTGATGGGGAAAAAAGAACAAATGAAAGCCCAAATTCCCAAGAACCCAAGTTACATAAATAGGCACAAATACATCTCACTGATTGTGGGCAGAGGAGTTGCTCGAATAGCTAGGATCATCAAAACAAAAGGGAACTGATCCCATTAGCTCATCTCCACCTAGAATCACTTTAGACTCTTGAAATAGAATGATGAAAGAAATCCTAAATACTGAGCGCAATTTAATGTGTACATTACTTACGATTTTCTTGTATGAATGGGAGAGAGAAACAAGGACTTGTTAATGACAATATAAAGGAGCAATTACTACATTTGACCTAATTCATCAATTAATCATGAACTAGTATCACTGTAAAATGCCTGAAAGCATGCTTTGTTTAGCCAATACTTTTCAAATAATGTTTTTCCTGTTGTCTTATCCTGATACTTATCACATTCTTATTATTTGTGTAGAAACATTTGAGTCTATGATTCCTTCAGAAAATCCCATTGCTTTGAAAACTTATCTCCATATCTCACTTTGAGGATATATTTGATTTGTTTTTCAAAAATCGGTCTTTCAAATCAATGGCAATACATATAACAAGACTGACAAAATGGGTAACTCATTCCAATTTGGAGTGAAAATGAAATGTGAATGCAGTGTAATTGCAAGAGCAATTGATTGGCCAGTGCTCACCAGATGCCCCACTCACACAGTAATATGTCATTAGTAATCTACCTACCTACTGGCTCCAGCCTTCCAAAGCGCTACGAGGTAAGTAGTGGCAGCACAGGGATTGGGACAGAAGCAGCACAACACTGGTTTTGTTTTCTTGTCCATTGGGTCACATCATCATTTGTAAGTAATTATACTGGTTTCCTTGTGTGACTCATAAGCTGGTTTGAACTTGTGACAATGCTGGGATTCTCAGCACCATAAACTGTAAAACAGACACACCAAGTGACTGTCTGGATTAGTGGAAATCTGAAATGGGGATTTATATTGACATTTTAACTGCATCACAACTGGGGTTCAAGATTATTGGGTCTCATTCTCCTTTCTATGGTGGTTTCCACTGGAAAACTCACTTAACTCTTCTCTTTCCTTTTTCATAAGAGGCAACCAGCATCTGCCCACTCCCTATTTTATGATGATGTGAGAAATAATTACACATTGTGTGCATGGTTTTGAAGAGCACTATGTTAGAGACATATTCATTAATTATGTATTGGCCTTTATTGCATACTTTATGCTCCTTCTGAGACTATATTCTTGACTTCTTTCACTGATGTTGTAACAAACTCAGTAGAATTAGTTTTCTTTGATCATTGCCTGTAGTGATCAGATAAAATTCTTTCCTGAAATGTCTCTCTAGGGACATCTGTCAGAGTTGGGGCTGCATACCAGAGTGGCTGGAGCTTGGTTCACTTCCTAGAATGAAATGGAAGTCAGGTCAAGGCAATCCAGTTGTCACTGGGGTCCTTGAAGATAAGTCAGGCCCAGCTCAGATTCAGGAAACCTTGAGTTTCCAGCCAGGGTGATAGGACACAACAAAGACAAGTCAGAAGTCAAGCAGGCAGGGAGTCACTGTTTCAAAGGATCTGACCAAGAGCCCTGGGGTGGGATCAGGGCAGGATGTCACTGCTATGGAAGGAGTTGAGTAAGAGCTGGGAGGCAAATAGGTCGGGCTCCTACCCTGCAATGAAGAGCCAACTCGAGAGCTGGAAAACCAACTGTAATGAACAGGGAACACTGAGTCAGAAGCCAGATCCCAGAGCCTTGACAACACAGATCGATGGGGTGGGGATTGAGGGGCTTTCATTTTATTTTTTAAAAAAGTTCTTGAAGTTAAATCCAGGGTTCAACTTAGTTGCATAGGGCTAGGGCTGAACACCACAATGGACCGCTAGTACCACAGAGCCAATAGCAGCAAGAGCTGAAAGCCAAGTCCCAGAGGAGCTAAATGGTAGAGGGTTGCTTTGGAAAGTGGGGCATGCCATCACACTGCCTAAGTCCCAGGGCCCTGTTCACACTGTAGTCCATGTCATGCTGTCCCTCTCTCCCCCACCTCTCTCTCAGTGGACAGTGTTCTGCTTGCAAAGCTGTGAGTGGCATTCCCAGGCCTCAGGTCTTCTTGGGTAAACCATCTGCACACCTAACTGCCAAGGCCTGGGGTTACATGCTAGGAGACAGGATGATGTTGATCCATTCAGCCACAGGGGCTGCACAATTCCAATTTGCCAGATGCCATTTCCTAATCTTTCACTCTATCTTATCTGACTGTAGAGTAAAGAAGAAAGGACTACATAACAAGGAAGAAGAGTGAATATTTGGGACATAGATAAGGAGGTCTAAGATGGCATGCTGTGCAGATATGGTTCTCCGACAGCCTAGATTAGCGGGCTGGTCTTCCTTCCTGCTGTACATCTTCATTAGGCAGATTTCTGATACTCAGACATAATGCTATCCCTGTTATACCAATGTGACAGAAATGTAAAGGACACCGGTTATCATGGTTTCATTTATTCTGTAGTTTGGCTTTCATTTTATTTTTAAAATAAGTTCTTGAACATGAATGCTCATGGAAAATTTGCTGTTATATAATTGCACATAATCCCCAAACTTCATCCAAAAACAATTCCTGGGTCAAAAAAAAAAAACCCCATCATATTCAATTGTGCTTCTTCGTAGCAACAACCATCGGGTGGGGGGGAAGCAATTTCATTTCCTTCATTTTCATACAGACTGGAAGTCCAATTGTGCTTTTGTAATTAAGTCTCCTCACATCAAGAGAAAAGAATATGTCTGTGAAATGTGCATTGAACCCAAAAGGAAAAGTTAATTCAAAATAAAAAACAATGATTACCTTGTGTTTATTAATGAGATAAATATTTAATAAAATACCTCTGTTTTTCATCTTTCTATTAAAAACATGGCAATTTAAAAGCATTTTTAGACATAATAGCACATTGAAGACTACAGTTTCTAATTGGATTAAATGCTTCCAACTTCTCATCAGACTGCCTCTGTTGATCACGTTGTCACAGACCCATTGTGTGAGTGACAAAATCTCATTAGAGCCCATTTCTGCCAGTCTTAGGATCAGGACTTCTGGAAATGGTAGAGTCCTAAGATGGAGATTTCACAGGATGGACTGGGATATCATAAGGCATCATAATGTCAGATTTCATCAACTTGAAATTTGGAATTTTAAATCATCCCAACTTCCCTTAACATTTTTTTACCCAGTTGCAGTCCTGCCATAAATCACCTCTCCCTGGCAACCATCAGCCCTCAGCTGACCCAGGAATTCTCCTGTAGGGAACTTGACCAGTTTATATGCTGAACCTGGTTCCCAATCGTTACTACCACAGCAGGAGACTGACAGGGTCACTTGCTGTTTGAGCTTCTACATATCTTTATATCTCTCTTCCTAACATGTCTTCTTCTATTTTATCTGGGCAGTACCATGACTGGGTGGATAAGATATAGTCACTGAAGTCCTTTAACCCAGAGTTCAAATCCTATTGTTCTTTAGAGACTGTATTAGTGAAGGCACTCCAGAGAAACAGATAGAAAGACAGATAGGAGCTTAGTAAGTCCAAACACCTGTTGGGCTAGGCAAGAAGAGTCATACTTCAGCTCAAAAGCCATCTGCTCAGAAAATTCCTTCTTGTTCAGAGGAGGTCACTCTTTTTTTCTCTAAGAGCCTTCAACTGATTGGATGTAGCCCACTCACAGTATAGAGGGTGATCAGATTTAAATGTTAGTCTTATCCAAAAAACGCTTTCAGAGAAACATACAGAGTATTTGACTATAAACCTGGGTACCCATCCCAAGTCAGAACTGGGCTTGGGCCATGAACAACCATCACAGCTGGGCTAGTGACTGTTCTTTTCCTGTGTGATCCTGGGCAAGTCACTCAATCTCTGCAAAAGGAGAAGCACCTGATAGTCTATAGTAGCCTGCATTGCTAAGCTAGGATGTTTGTATGTAGGTTAGTACATGAAATGCATTTTGACTTACAATATTTTCAACTCATGATGAATTTATTGGGATATAACCCAACATAAATTAATAAACATCTAAGACAACTGGCTCAAAAGTGAAACTCAGAGCTGAAATAGACCTGAGGACCTCTCTTTCCTCCTTGTAAAGGCACAGATCATGTGTCTGACCTTCTTCCTTCTGTAGTTATTGGAGTTTGGTGGTTTTCATTATTCAGGTTCCTACTGAACTCACTTGTTATTAAACAACTACTTTTTGAGCATGTCCTACATCCCAGGCACTGTTCTGGGCTAGAAATTCAGAACAACAACAAAAACAGATCTCCACTGAGGTGTCTATTCTACTGGGTGGTGGCAGATGGCCAAGACAACAACAAACAAGTAAACAAAATAAGTTAACAAGATGCCATCACAGAAAGGGGATAAGTGCAATAAAGAAGATGCCCTTGAGTGGTACTGGAGGGAGAACTGGTAAGAAGGGCGTCAGTAAAAAGCTGGAAGGAACCACCCTGTAAGCCATTCCAGGGGCACCCTGTGCCCAGTGACTACAAGTGCAGAAGTCCTGAGACAAGAAGCTTCCAGTGATAAAGGGACAGAAGACAGACTCATGTGTGAGAATATGTCAGCAGGGAAAGGAATGTTGGTAGCTAAGATCACAGACATGAAGCACCATTGGCAGCTTGGGTAGAGACCTATGGTTAGATGAAGGATTTGATCTGGCAGAGGGCTTACCACATGGCCACGACACGGGTAAGTTCATGTTTTAAAAAGATTCCTGCAGCCTGCTGTGGTCATGTACTGCAAGGGGCAAGTTTGGACACAGGAAGACTGGTTGTCCTAATCTAGGTAAGAAATAGGTGTCAGTGAACTAGGTGGGAATCAGCGAGATGGAGAGAGGTGGAAAGACTGAGGCTGTAATGTTGAAAGTGGAGTATTTGTGTGGAGAGGCAGCAAAAGAGGAATGCAGAAAGAAGGACTTGGGTTTGGCTTGAACAAGGCATATGCAGGAGAACAAATGCTGGAGACTGCACAACGATTTCCCCAGGTATTGTATTGGATGCACAGTGAGAGAAGGACTCAAAATCGACAGTTTCACCTGACCATATTAGTTCTGAAGTGCCTGGAGACATCAGGGAAGGAGGTAGATGCAGGAGTTTGGAGCCGGGGGAGAGAGAGGTCAGGACTAGAGCTAAGGAAAGCTGGTGTCTCATCAGCCCACAGGTACCAGACAAAAACACTATCAAGGAAATAGTAGTTGACTCCTATATGCCTCTCATTGGATAAATGAAATGAAGACAAAAATGACCTTGGTGGTGGAAAACTTGGAGGTCAGGGGTGACTTTGAGAAGAAGGGCTTTAGTGGAAGGTAGAGTAGAAGTGCAGGTGGGGAGCAGGCCACGGACAGAGTGGGACAGGAGCAAGAAGACACATACATTATCCCTCCAAGAAGTTTTTGGGTCCAAGCAATGAGTCTGCAGGGCCTCGGGAGGGGCTTTGGCAGTGGTGGGAGGGTGTCCAGTGGGGTTTTGAACAAATCGGAAAATGCTTAAATGCTCATGGAGAAGATTCAGTGAAGGCAGAGTCCCCTGTGCAGCAGAAGCGATGGTGTATAACTAGACAAAGCCAGAGTAGTCGGCACTCACCATTTGCTATAAAATGAGTGAATGCTTTCCCCTTAGGTCACACAGCAAGCCACTTTAGAACCATAAAAAAAAGGAGTAAAATAATCCTATATTCTTTCAGTTGACTTGAATTGAAAATTTTAATCTCCCCAGAGCTGAATAGTTTTCAAGTCTCAGCGGGCATACAAAATTTGGAATAGCTATACGCTTTGAGTTTTCATCACAGTCCAAATCACCGTGCTCCATGTAAAATGGGAGTTGAACTTAGTGATCAGTATGTGGCCTTAGGCACTCAAAAGAAAAACAGCTTTTCTCACGGAAGATCCTTTAACTGCACATCTGAGCGGAACTACTTCTCTGCTCTCTGAAGGAAGTCTTTGAAAAGAGTCATTGAAATTATTGACCTAGCAAATAAACAAAGCTACCCTAGACTTACCCTTCATTACCCTGGGCATGGGCAGCTTACCCACCCAATTGCCTGGGAGCCTCCCAGACTATATGTTCCCTTCCAGCTGTGCGCCCTCCTGGGAGCAGACATCCTCTAGCTTCAGCCTGTGTCCTCTGTCTATCGTCTCTGACATCAAAATGTCGCTGCCAAGACATCTTGGACAAGTAAATTACAGGGCCACTTCAGTGTGTTCGTTAACAACTACTTGCTAGAGAGAGGCTGACAGTTTCAAAGTGGTGCACTCCCAAGTTAGATGTTCCAATATGATAGCGGATGGGAACTAAGCCGCCCTAAGCCCACACAGGATGCAGAAGGCACCCAGAGGAGAGCCCCACAGGAATAAGACATTATCTCCTGAAGATTTTTCTTGTGGGGTTTTTTTTTCTACAATTTTGTAAAAGCCCAGTTTTCTGTTTTCTGAGTTAATGTTGCCCATGTTTAGAAGTTAGAACAAGGTAACAAAGTGAGCTTTCCAAAAACTGACTCCTCAATTCCATGGCTTATTTTCTCAGCCTTTCTTTGCTGTCTGAACAATGTTAGGTGTAACATTAAGGATCCCAGTGAGGAGAGCCGGAAAACCAAGAAAATGGAAGGCTTCTTCACACCAATCTTGGGAAAACTTGAGCCTTTTATGGGTTGGGGTTTAAAAAGAAAAATTCTCCAACTCATTACCCATCTCTATAAAGTGGAGAAGCCTGAAACTTCTTTCTCATCCTGGCTTAATGACCAAAACACCATCACTTATTTCCACTTGGGCTTAATTAGCATTTTCAACCAAAAGAGCAGATTTAAAACAAGAACAAAATGGACTAACCATTAATTGAGATTTTCTTCCCTTTCCCTGTCGTTTAACTGTAAGAGTGACCCGCACAAGAACTGGAGCTGGTGTTAGGATCCCTAGTGAAGATTGGGACAGGGGCCCAGTCAGAAAGAGAGCAGCTCATCTCCGAGTCCCAGAGAAGAGGTCAAGGAACTGTACAGGCTCAGCTGTGTCTCTCGTCAGATGTGACTACTGAACCAGGCAATCTGTGGGCCATTTGATGGTTCTTAGTTTGATGACACCTTGTAGAATAATTTACAGTATCAGTTCCTCCTAGCATTTTCAGCACTGAGTGGGAGGACATGACCACAGTCGTGTGTCATTGCTTTAAAGTCACCCAAACTGGGCCGGGGATTTAGCTCAGTGGTTTTGCCGCCTGCTGCGCAAGCGCAAAGACCCAAGTTCGATCCCCGGTACCAAAAAAAAAAAGTCACCCAAATAAAATATTTATGAATTTCCTGCCACAGCACTTCTAAAACTCTATAATGGTCAAGGGCAATTTCAAAATAAATCATTGTCCATCCAGTCTTAGTCTTGGAAAAGCACACTAACCCAGGATGGGGCTGTGTGTGTGTGATATTCATAAGCATATTTCCATGCCAAGGAATCCCAGGGTATCACAGCTTGTTACAAAGCTGAGGCTGGACACAGAGTAGACACACATTGAATATTTGTGGTGTTGGCATTGATTAGATAGAAGCTGGGTCACAACCTGTCCTGATGCAGCTGAGGTGTACAGAGCAAGCATCAAACACAGGCGGGGCCCAGGCAGTCCACCAACAGGCAGAGGCCTGTTGGGTCTCCATGTTGAATTTGCACTAGCAAATATCTCATCCTCCACCCTTAATCCTATATAAATGAAGCATTTTAAACATGAGTAGAATAATAGCATATATCATACTTGAATGATAGACAAAAATTAACTGAACAATTCCTTACTTCTTAATAAGTATTTTCAAGTAAGACTTCAAGTGTCACTCTTACTTGCTAGGAAATATTAAAAACCACAGAGTGCACAGAGCACAATAAAGGATTATATTTCTATTAACATCAGTGACCTTGTACACTAAGAAAGTCAACCTCCTGTCTAGGATGTATAAAATAATATACCTTAAGAGAGAAAGTTAATGTCTAATGTAGATAATCCAGAAAGCTTCAGCAGTTGAATGTAGTGTCCAAAAAACAGGTATGGCTTAAAACCAAATATACAAAGCACGCTTCTAACATTCAGGTGTCCAACAAAATAATATATGCTGGTTTTATTTTTATTTAATTTATCTTGAGTGGAGATGAGTTTTAAAACTAAAGAGTAGAGATGGGAGAAGCAATTAAAGAAAATCAACATATTAAAAGGTGTCTACCATGAGTACATTAAAATACATAATTAAATAGGAAAAGTGAGTGAGGCCATATTTGCCTCTAAAGTTTTCACCTTCACATAAAGAAATTCTTCCTTCCTTAACCTGTTTTCTGCTGCCTGACTTTACCAAGCAGTTTTTTTGACTTATTCTACTGATCAAACAGGCAGAGCAAGATAATTATCTATGCATGGATGCTTGGAGTAAAAGACATTTCAGAAGCAGTTCAACTTTCTAATTTTTCAAAAACAAAAGGGGTAAAAGAGAGGGAGAAAGGAGCAACAGTGCTTAATACACAACTAATGAAATGCTAATGTGCACAAATGAATTTCGAAAGAACACAAATATTGCCTTGAAATTAATTATACCTCTCCCATTGTCTTAAAAAATGGAAGATTGAAACCTGTATTGCGATGTTTACTCTGTTTAATTTTCGATTGTTTCTTTGATGTTTCAGATAGAAAGGTTTGCACCTGCAAAGAAGAAAGGGTTTGAACAGATTGCAAGCACTCTGCAAACACTTCATCAAGAATGTTAGTTGTCAGCCTCCCCCAACACAAGGGAGCCTTGATGATATCTTTGTGTGTCTTTGACTCCTTTTGATTAATAAATGCAAACAATTTTTCTCAGTAACCTCTGTTGCAATCTATGCATGACAATTAGGGACAACCTCTAGTGAAGGGATGCACTGAAGTCTGCTTCGGCTTCCTGTGCTGCAAAATAAATAGTTGATGTTTAATGCTTTTTGACAATTAGAGAATGAAATCTCTGCAGCTATGCAATTTCAGCAACAGTTTATTATTTCTGTTCCCTGCAATGAAGGATCAATGTTTATGACAATTTTAACTCCACTCTGGATGGACAATTTGATTATTTCTTTCCCCGAGTTTCATGTCCTATTATTGAATTCTTGGGTGCAAATATCATTGGCTTTTCACAAAATGGATTTGTGATATTTCCATCAAAACAATCTATTGAATGGGCATTATAAGGAAGCCACGTATGACTCTCATGGAATATTCCACTGTTGCTTTCCACAGCAGGGACAGCTGTTACAATTTTTGAAGACTCAGGTTTTGTTCCTCTCTAAGCCCTGTGGCCTTCTACTGAGGACTGGCCAGCAATCCCTTCTGAAGATACAACCTTTGTTTTTGATATCAGGGGCATATCCAACCTTCTGAAATTGTAGTGATTAGATTTTTCTGCTGCCAGGAGCCTTTGTCAAAGGCTGAGATGGCAGAAGGAGGACAGTGCTAGAGCTCTGCATATCTCGAGAAGGCACCATCCTCATGGAATCCAGGAAGGATGGCAGCCTAAGAATATGCAACACACTCTGAGCCCAGTAAATTTGCATATACATCAAGACATCACAGCATACCAAGGAGGCCAAAAGGCAGAGAAAAAGGCCAAGGTTTGGATGCAACAAACTTTGGTTCTTACACTTGCAGTTGTGTGGTCTTGGGTGTCTGATGCCAGTGGCTTCTGCTAGTTATCCATTTGTATTGCCATCACTTAGTGATTCATTCAATTATTCAATACATATTCACTGGACCTTTGCAATAAACATGTCACCCAGAGGCACTGATGGAGAGCTAGTGACCTTGAGGAAAGGAGGATGGGTTGGCAGGTGGTGGCCAGGTAGTTCAAGGCCTGCTCAGAGCTATAAGGACCAACAGGAGAGCTATCTGGGTGCCTCATGGTCCCAAAGCTTGGAGAGAGGGGGTGCTGGTCAGAGGACAGCTGGAGAAAAGAGACTGAGCTTCTTGGATGTAAGTGTGATAGGGAATATGGTGACAAGGCCAGAGGGAGCAGAAGACAAGTCATTGAGAAGATGCGTTGGCCTCAAAGAACAGGGAGAAAAAGAAAATAAGCTGTCAAGAGGCAAAGTCTGGAAAAAGAAATTTCCTGAGGTATGGGGGACTAGGAGGCTGTGGAGTAGTTTTGTGTAGCTATATAACCCAACCCTGCAGCCAGAGTGCTCCTCCTGCAAAAGTAGGAGCATCTGGCACATTCCTATAATTACCAGACTGTCATTCCACCCAGAATCCAGAGACAATAATGCCTATTTCCAGGCCAGCTAAGAAGCCTTAATGAAGTACAGTCATAGGTCACTTAACAATGCGGATGAATTCTCATAGATGTGGTGTTAGGCAATTTTTTTGTGTGAACATCATTGAGCTTGCCTGCATAGTATAGCCCACTACACACCCAGGCTATATGGTATAACCTACTGTTTCTAGGCAACAAACCTGCATAGCATGTTACTGTACAAAATATTGTAGGCAATTATGACACAATCTAAACATATCTAAACAAATTTGTTTACATCAGCATTACCACAAACATGTGACTAATGCTTTGTACTATGAAGATGGCCATGATGTCACGTAACAATAGGAATTCTTCAGCTCAAGTATAACCTATGAAACAACTGTCATACATATACATGGTTCATCATTGATTGAAACTTGTTATGTAGTGCATGCCTGTAGTTTCTTTGAAAATTAGAACAAATTATATGTTAGGAAATAGCAATGTAATGATTATTACTATTATAATTAATCTGTATTGGACATAGCATTTTCATGAGGATCTTACTTTGGCTAAATATCAGATGTTTCCCTCCATATCTATGAGCTTTGGGTTTTGTTTTGTTTTTTACTTGTCTTAATGATATGTGCTACTATAAGTCACCACAAATAACTGTTGGAAGTGAGTGAGGGTACATTACAAATAAATATAGTTATCTGGGAGGATAAATAGATTTCAGGTCCTACTGACGAATTACCAGTTCATCTTATTTTCAAGGTCATTTCTATTCAGAAAAGGACAAAGTATCTTAGATAAAAATAAGATGGAAGAGTGAAGAATCCCAACTTTATTATTTTTAGTTGAATAAATTGAGAGGAGAAAATTCCCAAATTTTATGCAAAATAAGATTGATGTGATAGGAATGGACTGCTGTCATTGAATAGAGCTGAATTGTGTTCCAGCTGGTAATCAGCATGGCAGGAGTCCAATGTGAAGAGTGATTGCAGATAATGAATTCTTCATTCTTCATATGCAGAGCTGATGTTCTGGAGCCTTCCACTTTGATCCAGTGGCACATTCAGATCCTCGATCAGGCATCAGGACATCAGGTGACTGTGGCAAGTGAGGAGCTGGCCTGTCTGAGCCCACATGGGATCAAGTGGGGCCAGGAGATGCAGTCCCCATACAGAAGATGGACATGGGTGATAGTAGCCAGCAGTGGAGGCCAGCAAGCTTGGGCTTGCATCCTACTGATCACTTACTCTATAGCTGTTTGGCCTTGCAAAGACTTTTAGCTTCTCTGAGCCTCAGTTTCTTTATTTGTAGAATGAGTAAATATAAAGCCCACGTCACGTTTACAAATTCAGAGTGCTTGTAGAATACCTCAAACTTAGCCTGGCATACAATTAATATGGGATCAATTGCTTTTAAAGCAATAGCAATGATAACAATAGTCATGAATTTGACCTGGTGGGTACTAGATTATAGTTAATTATATTATAAGCCATAGGATATGGTTTTGAAAGATAAAAGCAAATTTAGTTGAGTAAATGAAGTGCAAAGTTGGATTGTTATTGGGTCAACACAAACTTTGAATCATCTTGCCCTGAATTAATGAGTTAGGTACAAATGCCAGCCTTCCCATGCCAAGGCTCCTGCTCAGAACCAGCTTTGTTTGGCTTGTGCAGTTCTGGTTTCAGGGAAGACAGCAGCTTTGAATTTTGGCTGGATCATTCTTTTTTCAAGATAGGGACAAGCTGAACAGAAGAGGCAAGGATGGTGCTAGTGTGCTCACCCAGCCATCTCATTCTATCCTCAGAAAGGAGGAAGGCACTGTCATTTCCACATCACAGATAAGGCAGAAAACTGAGCCCCAGTGAGGTCAAGGTCACAGCATGCTGTGGTCATGTGGGGTGTCCTGGGGACAATTCTGTCAGCCAGTCCTCCCCCGTTGGGTACAAGCCTGTAAAGGTGTACCTGGAAGACACAGCTGAAAGTGGCAGGCTAATGAAGGCATTCCACAGAGGCCGATTTTATTTCATATTTATGAACGCTAATGTAGAGAGAAATAATATTAAATGCATAGCAATAGATTAAAATACCTTCAGAGAAGAGAAGTAATTAAGAAGCAAGGGTGAAAGACTTGATTATTTAAAAGAAAAATTGAGAGCATGAAAGGAGCTATCCTTGGAGCAGCCACCAGAAGAGGAAGGCAGATGGGCTCTCGGGCAGGAGGAGAACAAACGAACATGCAGCCTCTCGGAAGCGCTGATTTGGGACACGCTGGTAATGGAAGAGTCTGCCGTCATTATGGATTGAGCCCGCCACTGGCTCCTAGTGTGAACTTGTTATCAGAGTATTTTATAGTCCACCTGACCGAAAAGAACAACTGGACTGTGAAATGATAGAGCAAATAAAAAAAGCAGTAAAAGAGCCAGAGTGATAGTAATGGGAGATTGTAAGTACCTGAGCACAGAGCAGAGTGCATTAAGTGGATGAAATAAAGCCTGAAGTGTATGTGGAGGAGGCGTAGGGGGTGGTGGGGTGGGAGGGGGGAGGAGGGTGAGAGGAGGAGGGAGTTCCTCTGAGGGGACCCACTCAGCATCTAACATATTAGTACAGAACACTGCAGATGTAATTAAAGTGGGCATCTACATTAACTGGCTTGTTTCCGTGGTTCAGTCAGCTCAGTTCCTTCTCCTTGCCTCCCTGTTGGTTAAGGAATGTCTTCCACATCCAGCTTTCTGCAGGTTGAGAAGGTTCCTGTACATCCTCCACTCTGTCCAACGCATGATCGAGGGCTTCATGGATGGGGGCTAGAATGACAAAATGAATGTCAGCATTGACACCTAAATTCACACACCACTTCATTGTTCAAACTGCATTAACCATTGAGTGAATTTATTTAAAATGTAAATTTGATACATGTATTTTATAAGTCACTTTACTATGACCACTTATTAAATAGAGCCATATATTATTAAAAATCATACATTGTACTAAATCAGTCCAAGACAACTTCCCAGCCAAAGTTGCTTTAGGTCACCAACATGTCCAGCACTCGTGGCATGCTCTGAGGTACTGTGACTAAAGGAGGGGACACGGAGCTTTCACATACTCAGAGGGCAAGATATGGGCACAGGAAGGCCTCCCACAAGTCCATGAAGATCCACCAATCATGAGTGTGGCTCATGTTGGCACCAATGTAATGCAGACAACAGGGGAACTCAGGCAAGAGGAAAGCCACTACCATTTGCTCTATTTTCAGGGGGATGTTTGAAATGGGCTATCCTCGTCCCCAAGATAAGGCCAACCCAAACTCCCAGTCTGTAAGCTGAGAAAATGGGTTCAAAACTATTTTCCAGATAGAACTTCTATAGAGTGGGAAGGTGTGGATGAAGCACCCAGCCCGGCTATGGCCAAGAGTGCAGTGCATCATAGGAAGTGATTATCTGAGGAAGTAACAGCGATACCAAATGCTCCAGATTCAAGGGGCAAAATCAATGGAGGACCCTCCAAGGGCCATACCACGATACAGAGGAGTAGATGGGCAAGTTTCAGGAAGCCAGATCTCCCTGGAGCCAGACCTCTGCTCTGCAGGTGTCTCACACCCTCTCTGCCAAGGGCATGACCGATGACGCCAAGGCTGAGGGCAGAAGGAAGCCTCCCCGCCTCTTCAACTCCACCCCATTTTCTTTCCTTTGTTTTTATAGCATTTGTGTTTGAGCACACCAAACTTGAGGAGAAAAAAAACAGAGAAAATGACTGCATATCTTCCTCCTTCACAACAGAAAAAATAAAACCCTGGTAAAATGTTATTTTAGCTATTTGTTCTGAGATTATGCTTTCCATTTTCAAGATGTTAATAATGGGCTGTGAAGGGATTTTTTGCAGGCCCAACAGCAATGTTATAAAATTAAACATCCTGTGAATGAGGGAAATAGAAGTAATTATCTTGCAGAGTAGGGGAAAGCCTCTTCTATCCCACAGTACCCCAAACAAACAGCGCAATGCAACTTATAATAACCATTACTCCAAAGTCGAAGTTCCGCTTAAGTGTTAGACACTCACTGACATTCTGAAGCATCATCTCTAAATGATGCCTCCAGTAAGCACTCTAACTTACACTGGGGGCTCTTTGGGGTCTTGTGAAGCAGATGAAAGTGCAGAACATGGTTTGCCTGATGACATCCAGCCACCCTCTTCCCTGGCAATGGCTCCATCACATACATCCCATGCCAACTGAGCGCATTGGGCCCCAGACAGAGACCACACTGAGATTCAGGGAATTGAGCTTTTTTGCCTTCTTCAGGCCCATCTCTAAGGGAGAGCTAAAAGGCCACACTCAGAAACACTCAGCCTAGAAAGCTAGCCAAATGAAAGAGCTGCTGAGCCAGTGCAATGGGCCCAAGCAAAGCTCACTGCATGAGGGTGCACTACACACTTGTCCAAACTGGCTCCAGTCCACATGGAAGGACTCATTCTTTGATAGGATGGTCCACTATTTCAAACAAAAGTGACACAGCTCTGCCATTGGGTAGTTGTGACATCTTAGGCAATCTACCGCCTCTTCCTACTTCTCCAGTTCTTCTTGGAAATTGAGGGTAATGGCTATACCTACACCTACCTCATAGGGTTGGGAGAATTAGATCAATTCACATAAAACACTTGGAACAGAGTTAGGTGCATAACAAACCATAAATATTAACCATGGCGATGATGAGCACAGTGTCAGCATCAGCAAAGGTCCAGTTAGGGAAATAGAAGCTACACCAGTTATTTTAATAGAGAGAATGTAATGTTAGAAACTGGCTAAATAAGCAATGGAGAGAAGAATAAGTGAAAGAACATGGAAACGACAGAGATTTAGCTTAGAAACTGCAAGAAGCAACCACAGTCCAGCAAGGCTAGGGGGACATTGGCATTACTATTTATATTATATTATTATTGTACTATACGGAACAATAATATTATATAACCTGGACCCATGGAGGAAAGACCCTGCTAAGTAAGCTGAGACTCAGGCCTCTGAGCCCTGATGAGGCACAATGAGAACTTCTGGAAATGTAAGGAAAAAACCAAAAAACAAAACCTTGTAACCTGCTAGGGAAAGAAACAAACACAGAATATATTGCTACCAGAAAATCCTGGCAGGAAGAGGCAGTAAAAAGGAGCAAATCCTCCTCCTGCTCCCTGCCTGGTCTGTCTCCAGAGCCCCTGCTTGAGATCAACAGGCAAAGCACAGAGCCTATGTATGAGTTCAAGTCCAGGTTCCAGGCTTACAGACAGGACTTGATTACAGACACAGGGATGATGACAATGAACTAAGTTATAGCAGGGAACACACCAGAAAGGGTCTGTGATCTTGTGCAGGTTAGGACTATGGAGGCAGGCAGACACTGAAAAATACATAAAGATAAATATATAACCTTAAATTTTGATAAGTTCTGAGAAGGACATGAATAACATGACAAATTTTGATGGGGTTGATCTAGGGAGGCCTCCCTGCAGAGTTTGCTTAAGCTGAGATGTAAAGCCTACCACAAAGATCCCACCTACAGAATATGAGGAAAGGTGAGGTTGGAGAAGTGTGCTTTCCTAAGCAGAGAAAATGCCAGGAACAAGCAGCTAGAGCTGGGAAGAATTTGGTGTGTGGTGGACCTAGGTTTCCTGCTAGGTTCAGATGGAACTGAGCAAAGGACATGGATCTCCTTTCCAGGTCATGCACGGGCAGTCCCTGGAGCTTCCTGAAACTTCAGTTTTCCATCTTACAGCAGAGGATGGGTATCCTTCACCTCTTCCTGGAAACACTGCCTGTGCAAATGAAATAGAAGCCTGTTTGCAGAGTTCTACACAAATCCAAAATAGTGTCACCCTCTCTAGAGCCCAGATCCCAGCTCTAGAGTCATGCTGGTGAAGTACATGAGTGAAATCTTCCAGCTTAGAAGATTCCGAGCTGGGATTTGGTCCCACCATGGCAGCTGTAAGTATCCTGCTTGTACATGTTCAATGGCCCATTTTCTGACTAGGGGAGCTTCACAGGGACAGTTCTCAGTTCCCACAATCGCTGATCTTTATACATAAGACAAATAGATTTGGCAGCTTAGGGCCCTATATTTCTTTGTGTTGTGTAGACCGCTTTTTGTCATATTTCTGCTAAATGGGACAGTTCAAGTATTTTCATCATGGTTTACTCCATGGTGACAGGTTTGTTCCTGGGGTCAGGATTCACTCATTCATACAATGCTCAGCACCCATTATGTGTCAGGACAAATTCTGAATTATGGTTCTCTCTTAATAAATCTTACAGTGTTTATGCTTTTGAATATTTTTTAGATTCATATTTATAAAACTAGCCACTTATCAAGACAAATCTGTGGGCTGATTGCTAGTGTTTAATCCCAGCTCTATGGGTGGATTTGCTGGATAATTCCCAGCAAGTCATTAGGAGCAACCTCTACATACAGAGTTTTACCGCTCATTGCTCAGTGACATCATTCCTGTACCAGCAAGTTTTCTTTCACAGCATCTTAGGAAGGCTGATCACTCTAGGGAGAGTGTCCAGAGGCCTGGGTTTGCTACTTGTGAACTGTAGCTCCCAAAATGACTGACTAGTTTTGAGCTAGGAAAGAGAGCTAGGAATTGAGAGCAGATTGACCTGGGAAATCCATTTGCTAGATCTTGCCAAAAAAAAAAAAAATTGAAACTAAAGGATATAGTAAAGTGTCCAGGTGCTCAGGAGAAAGCCAGGGCTGGGAATGGGTCTTAGGTCCTTGGGCAGGTGTCATCCAGGGTATGGAAGGCTCAAGTGGAGATGTTAAAGCCAAACACAGGAGAACCAGTGAGTTAGTGAGAGGTGTTTGTTTTCTTGACTGCTATGCCCAAGCCTTTTCTGGGCTTATCTTATTGAACATAATTTACAGTGCCCATGGCCCCTGCCTGAGTGTTTCCTGATATTCCATGTATCCTAATGCCATTTTCCCAGCAGTCATAGGCCCCAGGATTATTTTAATGGTTCATCCCATTTTGCCCACCATACCTGAGTTGAAACCCTGATGGAGCTCAGCTCACTGCTTCAGCACAATGAAGACAAGGCCATCCTGAGCTCACTGTTCTTTGTTTTCCTGAGTCTGTGGCTGGGGCATCTGCAGATTAGCTAATGGATGGCGTGTATCTTGCCAAATGTTAATGGTGTGAAATGTGATCATTTTGCTGACAAATGTAAACAGGTTTCATTCTGACTCACAGTAGAAATAATCCCTCAATTTTGCAACCTGGGAACAATAGATTTTGTTGATGTTGATTACTGCATTTCTAGCTTCTTCCAATGATGCAGTGGTTCTTTCAATTGCAGCTTTCAGGTGGTATGTGTGTGATGTTTTCTCATTAGCACCCTAATGATAGATATGATGACTTCCTTGTCTGTCTTGCACCATCTTATAACTGAAAATGAATTTGTTACAGCAGTTGGTGAAAACACATTTACTGTCTTACTCTCTCCTGCTTAAAGAAAATTCTTTTCCCTCTCCCAAAGTCCTAAAAAGCTCAGAGCCTCTGATACAATGCCAAACCCTCATGCTTCACTGTACAGCTCTGTGAAACTCACTGGAGAAATGGCTTTTAGTATTAACCTTGGGGTAATGTTAATAGTCTGAGAATTTTTCCAGAGGATATCATTTTATACACATCTCTACTTCCATAAATATATGCAAAATGTACCCCCTCTGTGGCTCTCATTATGACACGTCTCCCCAAATTTTAGTAAAAGAACTGTTTAAAATTTCATAGGAATTTGGCATAAAATTCCACTCTGAAGGAATCCATTGGTAGGGCTCTGCTTGATGATGCCTAAATTAATAATGAAGAATTCATTAATTTATATTACATTTCTACTACTGTCCTAGGCCTTGGAGAGATAGGAATGAGCAAAAACACTCCTTGGGGAATATACAGTCTTATGAAGATAGAAGGACTGCAGTGATTGAAAATTGAGGAGTACCAAGCCCTGTTGAGGACTGGAAAGGAGCTGGAAGCTCTAAGAACTTCTGACCTGGAACTGACCTGGTCCCAAAGCTCAGGGAAGGCTTCCCGAGGGGAATGGCACTGGTGTCAAATTGTGAAGGATGCTTACGAGTGAGCGAAAGTAGTACAGAACATTCCAGGTAGAAGACATGTGTAGGCCCAGGAGGAATGGGGGGGGGTTGCAGGAAGGGTAGAAAAGGCTTGTGTGGGAGCAAGTGGAGGTGGGAAGATGGAGGGGAGGCTGGGATCACACAAGGCCCCCAGATCCTGGTGAGAACTGGCATCTTTATCCTAGATGCCCTGAGAAGCCAGAGAAGGGGATGGACAATGGAGATATGATCAGATATCTGTTTTGAATGATCACCCTGGTTTTTGGCTGGAAACTGGACTGGAGAAATTCAAAAGTGGTAGTGGTTAACCCAACTAGGAAATTTTCTTAGGAGTCCAGGAAGGAATTGGTAATGGCTTCAGCTTGGATTTTAACAGGAAGAGAGAAAGATGCAGATAGGTTAAGGAGCAGTTTAGGAGGCTGGTTGACAGGACCTGGCAGTGGATGGTTGGGACAGGAAAGGACCAGGATGGTTTGGAAGCTCTTGTCTTGTACAAATGGCTGCTCGTGCCACAGTGCATGGAAAGACACCCAGCTAAGGAGAAGTGTTATGTCTCTGATGCCTCTCCTGGTCCCTCTCAGTCTGGCAGCTTTCTCTCCCGAGGCCTTGGCACTCCCCTGTGGGGGATGATGACTGGGGGGCAAGTTCTATCCCTGAGGAAATGGCCTAGACTTTGGGGAGGTAAGTTTATCCCGGGGTGTCTTAGGCAGTCACCCTGTAGCTGAGATGAAGTTATGTTCTCAAATCAGTTTTTATACACAGTCAAGTTGATAGTTGGACCTGATTCCATTTGACTCACGTCATTCTCCACGTCTCCCTTGAGACCCTCATAATCATCAACTGTGGCGTTCAACTGTGGGCTCACCTCAACATGTTTCTGGCCTCTTTTCTCTAATTCAAGTGGTTCCCTCTGCTTGGAATGTGCCAACCGCTCTCTCTCACCGGCTCCACCTCCTAGCCCTGGACTCGGCCCCACTTCAACATTGCCTTCCTCAGTGTCCTTTGTGACCACCATGTCTTCACCTCTCTTGGGACAGGTCACGTGCTGTCCTAGTGCTTGTCCCTGTCACTGCACTTCTGCATTCGCTGGCCAGGCTCACAGTAAACTACCAAGAAGAGTTTGAGTAGCTGATGATGGTAATCACTGAAGGCACAGGAAGAAAAATATCCTACAAAAGGTTGGAAAAGGTGGGAAGTTTCACCTTCCATTGATGGCTGCAAAGGCATCTCTACTCCCCTGGCTGAACCAAGGGCTGGAAGCGGACGTGAGGTCTACCCAGAAAAATTTCAAGGGTGGGAGTGTGCCTTGGCTGAGCAAAAAGCAAAAACAAGAAAATATAGAAAGCTTGCTACTTGTTGTAGGGTTATGATAAAGATATTTACTAGGAACAACAGTCCTCCATAAGCATTAAGCATTGTAGAGACATTAGACATTATCTCATTTAAGCCTCATAACTGCTCGGTGAGACATAGAAGCTTTTGATATTCCTATAGTACTAGTGAGGCCCAGAGAGGTTAAGCAACTTGCCTGTGGTTCCTCAGCTAGAAAGCAGCAGAGTTGGATTCAATCTCAGACTGCCTGAGGCCTGAGCCTGCACTCTGGTGTGTCAGGAAGAGGAGTGGCTAAGACATGTTTTAAAATAAGGAAAAGCTTTCCTCCAAGACAAGGTGCCCCAGTGTTGTTAAAATCAGATTATAACAATGCACAGAATTTTCATTAGAAAGGCTGAGGTCGTTGCCCAAAAATGAAAGCAAAGACAGGCAGCTCACAGACTTCCTTTCCTGGCCAGAGACCTAGGGGCATAGAAAAGGTGAAGGAAAAGTGAAGCCACTTGGCAAGCCTGGGTAGGGGGGTGGGGGAGGAGCTTGGGCAGCACTAGGCCTGTTTCCTAGGTGGAGACGTGGGAAAGTGTGAGGCATCCAAGTTTAGAGAAACTCAAGTCTCCGAATATGAAGTGTGTCAGAATTGAAAGACAGAGGTCCAAAAGGGAAGGCATGTGTGTTTCTTATGTAGGCAGGAGATTAAAACCAGAGAGATGAGCACTCAGAAGGAGAAGGTGCTGGAAGTTGTTACTGGAGTCTCCCTAAAGTACCACCTGTCTTAACCCCTCTTCCTTCTCAGCCAGCCAGGGTACCAGGCCCAGGGATATTGCAACATGCACAGGGGGAAGGAAAGCCAGGCTGTGCCCAGGGGGACAGGCTGATCCAGGCCCTGAATGCTTATTAGCATGGGGCTTGAGGCACAGGGCTGAATATTCCTTAGACTGCTGACCCCACATGTCACAGGAAAGAGGCTTGCAGAGTTGACTTACCTTCCCTAGTTCACAAAGCTAATGACAGTTGAGCAAAAGGTGAATAGGCCTGCACATCTAGCTCAGGGCCACACTGTGAAGTGCTGTGCCCTTGTGTCCCTAACTGCAGATCCACAGACACTGTGTTCAAATCTACCATCCCATGGAGGCTGCTGGAGCCAACAGCTACTGAAGGTGAGCCCAAGAGTGACATTAGCTCATGGAGCAACACAACTAATGAGATTCAATGGCAAAAGGATGAAAAGACAATGAACTTAGCTCAGTGGGGAAGAACCATCATGAAATTCAAAGGTTTTCTTTGGAATCAAATGTTTTTCATGTTATGACACCATTTAGAAAAGAATACAGAAAGAGTTCTTAAATTTCCAGTGTCCTATTTAGAAACCTTATGTGAAGACTCAGTACCAGTAAATGAAAAGGAAAATGAACTTGAGAAGAGGCAGGATGAGAGGTAGAGAAACTTGGCCAGCAAGAAAGGAACTGGGTGCACACATATGCATCTATGCACACACACACACACACACACACACACATGCACACGCACACACAGGCACACACACAAGTTGAGGTTTGTTGGATCTGAGTAAACAGTGTTGGAATAGGGTTTAGTTCCAGGGCAGAGGTGCAAATGGAAGAAAATGTACCCCAAATTGTGAAAATGTTCCATTTCCAAGAATGAATAGAGATCTATTGTGGGAAAGATCTTGGTAAAGGAAGACAGGGCATTCTGGAAGGACAAGAGGGAGGAAGAGAGGAAGGTGACACAATTGTGACACGGGGCAGGGGTCGAATTAGATGTTCCTTGGAAGAAAACCAGACAGATGTGAGGACTGTCTAAAACTATGGTGTAGGGGAAGGGTTGTGTGTCAATTGATGTGTGATAAATTAACTGAGAGACTCCAAGAGTCAGTACAAGTAAAGTGTGATAAAGGACCACGGTTGCCAATTCTGTTTGGCCTGTGAAATAAAGACAAAGGAGAGGGAAAACACAACAGAAAACCAAACAAAAGCTGCCGCCACACCAATGAAACCAAACTTAAATGAAAGGAGTCCCCTTTTTTAAAAGGCGCATGATAGGATATATATAGTATTATGGCATAAGATATACATATAAGAAAACTTGAACTCATGGCAATGACATAAACTGCTACAGCTGAGCAACTCACACCAGGTAAAAGCATTTCACACCCTTCATAAGGTAGGAATAAGGAGTCGTGTTCAAGGTCATGCCTCTACTTAGTGGGGACATGAAATTGGAACCTGGACCCCAGCTCCAAAATTAGTTTGTCAACAAGTTTTCCGCTGGCCATTTGAGCTGGGTGACTTTGAAATTTGAAGCTTTACCTTTTCGACTATTTTTAGGTGTCCTGTTAAGCGACATTAAGTAATATTCACATCATTATACAATCATCAGCATTATCTATCTCAGACATTTTTCAGGATGCCAAACTGAAACTCTGTGCTCATCAAATTACTTCCCATTGCCCCCTCTCTTCTTCCCTGGTAACCTCTATTCTACTTTCTAGCTCTATGGATTTGATTACTGTAGATACTTGCATATAAATGCAATCATATGGCATTTTTCCTTCTGGATTTGGCTTATTTAACATGTCTTTAAGATTCATCCATGTTGTGACATACATCAGAATTTTCTTCCCTTCCAATGTTGAATAATATTCAATTGTATGCACACATTTATTTATCCATTATCAACACTGGCACTTGGATTGCTTCCACCTTTTGGGCATTGTGAATAATGCTGCCACGAACATTGTTTTACTACCATCTTCTCATATCCTTGTCTTCAGTTCTTTTGTATATATATCTAGAAATGTAATTGCTGGTAATTCTGTGTTTAGCTTTTCCAGGACCTACCATACCGCTCCCCGAAGCAGCTGGATCATTTTACATTGCCACCAGGGAAGCACAGGCTTCTAATTTCCCCTCATCCTTGCCAAAACTCCCCACCCTCAAGGTTCTTTGATAATAGCCAACCTAATGGGTGTGAAGTGATGACTCATTGTGGAAATTTGTTTCTTTTAAAATCATTAGAGAAATTTTTATTCTTATTGTATCAAATCCAATTCTTTCCTGAGAGTCTGGATATCCATGATACCAGACAATCTAGAAGCAATAACTGGCCTCGATAGAATTTCACAGTTTACAAAGCACTTTCAAATGTATGGTGAATGTGTCTGGAAAATACAACGAGACCCGAGGTTGCAAGGAAATGTGGAATAGTTGTCATTGTTGTTCTCATTCTCAAAAGGAAAAAACTGAGGCAACGAAAGAAACAGTAATACCCTGGAGCCACAATTTGCTCTCAGGCCTGTTCGTTTGAATGTCATATTCCTCCCTTTTTTATACCACACTGTAGTTAAATCCCAACACCTAAACAAATCCTAGAAATGTGATTTGTGCGTATGGTATTATGTAAATATTTATATATGATTTATATGTGCACAAAGCAGACACACACACACACACACACACACACACACGGTAGGCTTTTAGATGTAGAGTATCCAATGCCTCTCTTCCCATACTGTTCAAGGTATTCCATTAAAGAATTAAATGTAAACCAATTCTGAAACAAACTCAGATAGAAAATCTGTAATAAGTAAGACAGCCTGTGTCAAAAGCCTATTTATGCTTGATCAAAGGCATCTATATGGTCATGTAAGTTAAAGCACACATAGACACCAATTATTATGATTTATGTTTTAATCACCAGGTTGCAAATACCTCCAGGCCACATAGCATAAAACAGGGACAGTTGAACAGGACCCTGTTGTAGAACAAAACAAAATTTGATTGATCAGAAAATAGCAACTTTTCAGGACTTTTACCATCTCTCAGCTCCTTCTAACCCCTGGCTACCCCTCCTTTCCCTTCTCCTGAAAGAACAGGTATGGGCTAATTGAACAATTTAGGAAGTCAGTGATGAGACTAAAAGCAAAGAAATAAAGGGGGGAAAAAAGCACAATTTTTGTCACTTTGCAGGCAATCTCTCAAGCACTGTACTTTCCACTGGGCTGCAGGTCTGTAGTAAATCCTCAGTTCGGGGTTTCCACCAGGTCTTGAACAAAAGAGTCCCTGATGAGTTCAGCAGTCTTGGCTGAAAATTGAGGGTTAATTTAGCTGCGAGGCAACAGCCTCGGTGGCAATGGATCCTGCAAATTCAGGAAAAATTTCTTTAGTTCATTCTACCTGACTTATAAAGGACCTACTTTCCTTCCAGAAGTATAATAAATATTAATTAATTTGCACTAATCTTACTTAACACTTTTATAGTAGCATAATTAAGATAACAGATCAAAGACTATATCAATACTAGGTATTATTATCTTGCTACATTAATTTTCAAAAATATAGTGTCTAAGCAAAATACTTTAATACCCAGATAAGTAGAGTTTAGTCATAGCACTCTCCAAGGTCATTTCTCAAGGGACAAGAGGAGTTACTACGTTTCTGTATTGGGGAGCAAAGGTAGAGGAAAAAAATTCATTGTCAGCACTTCTCATCAATATTATGACACTCAATAATCAGATGGAGAGACCGAGGCTCAGAGAGGCCACTTGGTCCACAAGGCTGCACAGTGACTAAGCAGCAGAAACTAAAGTTGAATCCATTTCCCACTTCGTAGAACATTAGAGCCTATGTTCCCAGCAAACTATCTTAGCCACTTTCCTATCACCCAGATAAAATACCAGACACGAGGAATTTAAAGGAGAGGTTTATTTTGGCTACAGTTTCAGTCTATGGTTGGAGGGCTCCAAGGCAGCAACAGGATGGCAAGAGAGAGGGGCATGGCAGAGGAAAAGGGGCCCAACCCACGATGAGCAGGAAGCAGAGAAAGAAAAGGAGAGCAAGGAGAGAAATATACTCTCCAAAGTCATGTGGCCAACAACCTACCTCTTCCAAGCAGGCCCCACCTCCTAAAGCACACTCACCTACTGGGTATGGTGAGCACAGTGTGAACCCTAACAATCCAATCACCTCCAAACACATGAGACTTTTGAGGGGCATCTTAGATCTAAACCATTACACAGATAGCGCCATTTCCCACAATGCACTCTCAAGCAGAGGCCCCAGAAGCTTTCCTCCAGGGAGGATTCTAGGGAAATAGGAAACACATAAATAGAAGAGTAGTTATTTCAGGGTGCAGTGATGAAATATGATTTTATGATTCTCCTTAGTGGAGTGAAAGGTTATTTCACAGGTTAAGTCACAATGGTTATGAGCTTTGCTTCATGACTTTCAGGGAAGTACAGGAAGTTTTATGGCTTATATCTAGACGTCCCCCAAGAGCCTCATACGTGCAGAGGTGGGGCTTTTGGAAGGTGATTGAATTATGGGAGATATAGCTGACTTATTGTGAGGACAGAGGGTCTGGCTGGAAGAGGCAGGTTACTGAGGGCATGACCTGGAAGGGCACATCTCCATCACTGCCTCCTCCTTTCTCTCTGCTTCGTGGCTGCCATGATGTGAGCACCTTTCCTTCACTATGCCCCTCTGCCATGCTGTCCCTGGCCTGAAGTCGGTCAATCACAGTCTCCAAATGTGAGTCAAAATCAACCTCTCCTCCTTAACTTGTGGGTGTCCTGTATTGTGTCTCAGCAATGATCAAATGATTAAGACAGGAAGGGAGTGAGAGCAGATGGAAGCATAGGGATTTGGATTTGATAAACAGGAATTTATCAAATAGGGATAATCATCATGGATGACAGTGGAAGTGGGTAACATGGGGAGTTCAAATACCCCACAAGCTGTTAAAATAGGTAATTTCATTGGGGGTGGTCCTAACTAAAGGTACTGTGCTAGATAAAGGGAAAAAGACACAGGTGTACAACTCACTCAAAGCTAAGGTTTATGAGAGAGAGTTGCAGCTGTTTGTAGGCAAAAGGAAGAAATACCTACCATTTCCATACAGACCATGGGATAGCCTTTGGGAAAATCTCTCTGACATCCTAAGTCCTGGGGAATTAACAAATCCTGACTTGTGTACCTTGGTCTTAATCAAGAATCTGCTAGTCCTTTCCCAGGTGGCCAAATATGTATGCATAATAAGGGAACATGTAATTTTTTGAGAAGTTTCCTCTTTCTTTTTCATTCCTTTTGTCCAGAAATTATTTTTGCTTCTTTGGGACACAAGGAGAGTATAATTTTCATACAATAAAATTCACCCATGTTAAATTCTATGCATTCTGGCAAATGTACAGTCACACAACCTCCCTCACAATCTCAGCATAGAACATTTTTGTCACTTCAGATGTTTCATGCGCTGGGCTGCTGACAATTCCCTCCTCCAACCTGGCCCCTGGGCAATGTATTTTGCCACTATAGTTATCTTTTTCTAGACTTTAATAAATGGAATTATGCGGCATGTATTCTTCTGTGTCTCGCTTCTTTCACTTAGCATGATGTTTTTGAGATTTACCCATGTTTTTGTGCAGTGATTTGTTCTTCTCTATTGCTGAGTGATGTTTCATTGAATGGATGGACCACAATGTGTTTATCATTAACAGGGTGATAGGAACTTGGGTCATTTATAATTTGGGGCTACTGTAAATAATGCTGCTGCAAATATTTATGTATAAGTCTTTGCATAGACACACCTCAGTTCTCTTGGACAGATGCCTAGAAATGGTGTTGTTAGGGTCTTAGAGAAAGTGTATGTGTAACTTGAGTAAAATTGCCAAACTTAAGAGGCTGCACCATTTCATTCTGTATTTTCAATAGCAATACATTAAATTTCCTCTTGCTCTGTGTCCTCATTGATACCTGATATCATCAGTTGGTTATAATTTGCCATTCAGACGGTTGATTAGTGGTATCTCATTGTGGTATTAATTTGCTTTTATGAACATCTTTTTGTTTGCTTGTTGGTGAAATCTGTTCAAGAGTTCTTTATATTCTGGACACCAGCCCTTTGCCAGATATTTGTTTTACAAATTTGTTCTCCCAGATTGTGGATTACCTGTTCATTTTCATAACTCTATCAAAGAGCAAGTGTTTTTTCATTGCTTTTTGTGTGTGTGTTCTAAGAAATCTTTTTTAGTTGAAGGTCACATAGCTTTTCTTTGATGTTGATTTATGAAAGCTTTATCATTCCTACAGTTAGGACTATGATCTTAAAATTATTTTTATGGATCATGGAAAGTAGGAGATGAGTTCTTTGTTTTCTACAAGACTTTTCAATTTTTCCAGCACCAATGATTAAAATTGCCAAAATTTCACAATGAACTACTGTGGTCCCTTTAGGAAAAACAGCTAATTGTGTAAATAAAAAAGAGCCTCAGGCTTCCTTTCATCCATACCACAGTCTTCTTGAATACTGTGACTCTATACCAAGTCTGGAATCAGGCAGCCTGTATTCTCCAACTGTGGGTTTTTTTTCCCCCCTCCTTGCAGTACTGGGGATTGATTAGAATGCAATTTTAAAGTGATGGCAACAGTAAAAACCACTAAGAATGATAGAAGACAGAGAATACATAACTTATTATGGAGATTTGACTTTATGTGATTATGGAAGAGGGTTAAACAGTTTAAATAGGTTGGTTGCCTCTATCTAATGATGGGATTGGCCTAAGAGTCTGAGAAGTTGAGGGGGATCTGGAAGGAGCTATAAGAGTCACAAACCCAGCCACTGCCTGCCCCATCAACCATGGGAGCCAATAACAGTGTGACAGTGTGCATGAGCCACAAAGTGCCCAATGTTTTTGCACACACCTTCCAAGCCATGAGAGTGTGCTTGCATGGCCCAGCAATCAGCCAGTACATTACAGCTGCACTCAGATTTTGAGACTCTACTTTGTGGACCTAACCCTCCAGGTGCTCTGCTAAGTTCCAGTTCTTCCCTCTGATGCCTCTAGCCAGTTGACCTTCTGCTTACTGTGGCTGGAGCTCTAAGTGAGTCTGGGAACTCATTTAAATGCACAGTACATTTCATCAGGACCAGCGTGTCTTTCAAAGTAAGTCCCCTCCCTGGCTTCTGTCCACTACTTTTGCTGAACTCTGCTCAATCTCTCTGCACACGTTAGTATAATGCAGGGACTTGAGCCGTGTTTGGGTCTCCGCCCTTCTCTGTGTCTTTTGATTCCTCCTTCATGTCCAGCAGCACTGCTGCTCAGTATCTGCTACCATAGTCCATTGGACTATGATCCTCTCGAGCCAGAGGCCCCAAGCAGACTCTAAATTAGCATACATGCCCTAGGGATCAGGAAAGATTTCCTCCTGACACTTGACTTTTTTTTTTTTTTTAATTTTCTGTGTTTTAGGACTTGGTTTTAGTTTTTTTGAGACAAGGTCTTGCTATGTAGTTCAGGCTGGCCTTGAACTCACTGTTTAGTTTAGGCTGGCCTCAGATTCATGGCAATCCTCCTGCCTCAGCCTCCAAAGTGCTGGGATTATGGGTGTGGATCACCACACCTGGCACTGGATGTCTTAAAGGCACCCTGAGCATACAAAATGTTATTTCTTATTTTAAAAGCTTTACTTATCACATATTTATTTTTTATTTCTTTTTTACGATCTCTTTTTTTATATTAGTACATGTTTGCAACAAGCAATGATTTACTTAGATTCTGTGTGGAGAAGTTGGTACATGTCTACAACACATTAAATTATCGTTTTCATCCCCTCCCTCCTCCATCTCTTGATCCTCTTCCCGTACTTCCTTTTACTTTGCTCTTTACTTGTATTTTGGTTTTCTCGCTTTCTTATATTCACTAACAGAATCACTGCTATCTATTGGCTCAATAGAATCTTTTTATTTCCATGCAGCTTTAACAAGGAACCTATCCAGTGACACTTGCTTTTGCCTCCTTTTGAGGATTTTACGGAAATGTGACATTGCATTTTTGTTAAACAGATTTATTGCTTGCACTGCTACAGCCTAATTCAGGTGGTGCTTTTCTGTAAAATTCTGCCAGTTTCCCACATTTTACTCATCTCCCCAGTCTCATCTGAAGTGAGGGATTCCTCTGCCTTTCTCCTCCTCCTCCTCCTCTTTCTCTTTCTTCTACTCCTTCCTTTCTTCCTTCCTCCCTAACCTCTTAATGTTGGGAGACTATCACCCACAATCCTGCAGAGAGAGAGGGAGAGAGAGGGGGAGAGGGAGAAAAATCATTGGTTCAGTTACAATCTTGTGATGTTTGGTGTCACATATGGCAGTTAAGTCCCCAACTCACAAATTAGTCCTATTGCCAGAGAATGTTCATGAGTCAGATTCATTCATAAGTCCAACAAAGTGAGTCTTATGCACCTTTGACATAAATATACAATGTAAAGCATAGCGCACACACACACACACACACACACAAATGCAGTAACTCCCCAACTGTGCTGTACTACTGTACACTATCACACTGTACAGTAAGCACACAGCAACACAACTGTGACAATGTCCAGCAGACATGTAAGCTACTTTTGCAATTTGTTCACATCTACAAATATTCATAATGTGAGCTCCATTCAGATGTGTAGAAGTTTGCAACTCAGAAGTTTGTAAGTTGGGGACTTACCATACTTATATTGCAAGACCTTGCTCATTCATCAAGTTAAAATTTACTAGAAATGTTTGCTCACCTTGCAGAACACTCACAGAACAAGTTATTTCAAAGTTTTATTGTATGTGATTTCTTAATGGTAGCCATTCTTTCTGGAGTGAGATGGAATCTCAGTGTTGTTTTAATTTGCATTTGTCAAATGGCCAGTATGTTGAAATTTTTTTTATGTGTTTATTGGCCATTTATATTTCTTCTTCTGAGAAGTATTTATTCATTTCAGTTGCCCATTTCTGATTGGGTTTTTATTTAGGGGGGTCTAATTTTTAAAAATTCTTTCTGTATTCTAGATGTTAGTCCTCTGTCCGAGGAATAGCTTGCAAAACTTTTCTCCCATTCTGTAGGCTGTCTCTTCATGCTGTTGGCTGTTTTCTTTGCTATGCAGAAGACTTTTAATTTGATATGATCTCATTTGTCAATTCTTGTTAATAATTTGTGCTATTGGGGTTCCATTCAGAAATCACTATGTCTTCAAGAGTTTTACCTATTTTATCTTCTAGGATATTAAGTGTTTTTGTTTTAACATTTAGATGTTACCAGGGCCAGTGGGCTGAAGGAAGGCTCAGTCAGGCATCCCAAAGAAAAGAACATGCATGAGGCAGACATCACAGAAAAGCAGGAACCAAACTTTATTTTCCAGCACAGCACTTATAGTAGCTTTTTATCAGCTTTAAGACATAGAAAGACAAAACATTCTGGGCGACCTTGTAGGCCATGTGGCTCATGTATGGTTGTCTATGCTGATTCATTATTATATAATAAAACCCTGTCATCCACCTGTGCTAAGCAATGGGATCGTGTCCTCCGGTGCCCTCAGAGGCCCTCAGACACCCAGGCTGACACATCTTACAGCAGCCCCCTACAGATATTTGATCCATTTTGACTTTAATTTGGTACATGGTGAGATTGGGTCTTGATTCAATCTTTTGCATGTAGATAGCCAATTTTCCCAACACTATTTATTAAAAAAGCTATCTTTCCTCCAGTGTATGTTTTTGGCAGTGTATGTTTTGGCCTTTGTTGAAGATCAAGTAGCTGACTGTTTCTGGAGTTGTTTCTGCTTCTTTTATTCTGTTCCATCGATCCATTGTTTTTATGTCAGTACTATGCTGTTTTATTACTGTAGCTTTGTAATGTAACTTCAAATGCAGAATTGTGATGCCTCCTGCTTTCTTCTTGTTACCCAGGATTACTTTTGCTGTTTTGGGTCTCTTCTCATTCCATATGAATTTTAGGATTATTTTCTCTAGTTCTGTGAGAAATACTATTGGTATTTTAATTGGGATTGAATTAAATCTGTGTATCAGTTTTGGGAGCAAGGCCTTTTTCAACTACATTGGTTCTGCCTATCTAGGAACAGGGAATATCTTTCCACTTTCTGATGTTCTCTTTGATCTCCTTTTTTAAAGTGCTGTAGTTTTCACTGTAGATGTCACAAAGTGTTATTTCTGATTGAATGATTCTTACTTGCAGTCATTTTCTTTATATTCATAGTCAAAATGAGTGATATTTAAATTGCCCAGATAGGTTAAGACCACTGAAGTGAGAGAAGGAGTTTGGCCTGAAAGTTCCTTTAGGTTTGACCACATAATCCAAATTCCTTGCATACTTACCATGCTAACTATATATACTTGCTAGATTTGGTCAGTTAATCTGCTGTTTGGGGTCTCTATAGCACCCACATATCTTCCACAAAAGAAATCCATTCTTTTTTTTTTTTTTGTGGTACCAGGGATTGAACTCAGGACCTTACACTTTCGAGACAGGCATGGTGCCACTGAGCTAAATCCCTGGCCCCTAAGAAATCCATTTTTGAAATTCTGTATGTTACTGTTTTTCTCATGGCCACTGGTTAGTTGACTTTACAAGTGAACAGAGAGTACTACACTCTTATCATTAAAAAAAAACAAATTCCAGGAATCCTGTTGTGAAAAACATATTATTGTAGTACACTAAGCTTTTGTTATTTTTTTCTATAGAACAAGGACTTCTTTTTCATACCAAACTTCATTGTTACATTCAATACAATAGGATGAAATGATCTTCCTATATTTCTGTTGAATCTAATTGTTTATAAACAGATATACCTAGAGGCAAACAAGTCTTAGAATTTCTTGTTTGTTTGATAATTCATTGGAGTATTTGTCCATGTCAAGGACTTAAAGCTTAAAAATTCCCAAACAATTCAGAAAGTTGCCCACCGAGTCTTCTCAAATGTATTGAACTCACTTGTTGCATGGAGCACTGAAGGCAGAATTATGCTTATGTTTCCTAGGCTGCAAATGAGTGAGAGGGAAGATGAGAGAGGGGACTAGAATACACAAGGCTTGCCTGCTCTTTAGCAGGCTCTCCAAGGAAGAGGATGCCTTATTCCAAGCTTTTGCAAACTTTAGTCATAAATGTAAAAATATCACAGCAATCTCCAACAGGCAGCGCATGGGCTTAAACACTGAGGGAAGGGGGAGGGGGCAGAAGGCTTTATTCTCAAGCATCTTTTGAAGAGAGGATGCATTTTAACACCTCTTTTTTTCCCATTAAGTTTATTGGTACATTTTAGGTATAAAATACAGTTACATTCATCATTGGGATCTTGCACCATTACATGAGTATCTTCGTTATTATTTTTTCCCCTTCCCCCACCCTCCTTTCACCCCCTCCACCCTTCCCTATTAGAAAAGACTTTGTTTCCATTTTTTTCCTTTTCTCCTATTTTTTCTCTTCCCTCCTTTCCTTTCCCCTACCCCTCCCACTTTCCCTGCTCCTTTACACCTTTTCATCGTATTACACAATATCAATTATACATTTTTAAAATTACAATATCAAGACCTACGAGACATTACCACAGATTTTACAGAATTTAAAAGGATATAGAAAGCATATTACAAAAATCCTTTTTGAAATAAATTTGACAACTTCTAAGAAGTACCTTGGAAGTCAAATTAATGAAACTGGCTCTGGAGGAAATATAAAATTTGAATAGCACCTATTAAAGAAAGTATATCCCTAACTTGAAAACCTACCTATATGACAACAACAGGCTCATATACATTTTAACTGACAAATTATATCAAACATTTAAAGCAGAAAAAAGAAGGAACACTTCTACCCTCATTTTAGGAAATCAACATTGTGCTAATCCTAAAACTGGATAAAGATAATAGGAGGAAAAAGTATGAACACAGATAGAAATTTGTTTTACAAAACTAACTATTAGAAGTCAGATGTGGCAGGATGTAGAAAGTGGTTTTGTTATAGGGATGGCAGTGTTGGTTCATCATTGGAAGATCCACCCCCAAAAGTCATCATTTTAACAGAGGAAAGGAAAAAGCCATAGATCCTGTCACTAGTTGGAGAAAAAGTATTGGGCTAAATTCTATAGCTATTCATGGTAAAAGCTATCAGGAGACTAGAAGTAGAACAGAACATTCTCAACAGATTAAAGACATGTACTCCATACTTCCAGCAAAAATGCCTTATATGAATGGAGAAGATAGAATGCTTTCTCCCTATGGTGGGAAACAAGGGCAGATATGCCTACTCTTCATCTGTCCATTAAACTTTGAAACATAGGCCTAAACCAAAATAGTCTGGCAATAAAATGACACAATTAGGATAGGATTGGCAAGGTAGAAGTAAAATCTTTATATGTAGATGAAATGATCATCTACAGAGAAAATACTAAGAAATCTTTAGGAGCCCCTAGAACTTGTATTTGAATTTAGCAGGATTAGAAAACACAAGGTGTATATAAAAATTCAGGTCTATGTATACTTGCTATAAATGAAAAATTGAACATTGAAACTTAAAAGTTATGTAGGAGTACAAAGGACCTTGAAAAGTAAAAAGAAAAAGGAAAAAAAAAAGGGGTTGGAAGACGTTTAGTACCTAATTTTAAGACTTCCTCTAAAGCTACAATAATCAAGGCAGTGTTGGTGTAAGGGAAGACATAGAGATCATTGGAATAAAAGAGAATCTAGAAATAGAACCACACATATATGGTCCACTGAGTTTTGAAAGATTATTTAACATTAACATTTTATAGAACATAAACTCAACTCAAGGGCAGAGGAAAAGATAGTGTTTTCAGCAAATGGCACTAGAACACCTGGTATCCATATATAAAAAATTAACCTCAATCCTTTATTTCCATACATTAAAAATAACTTGAAAGAATCTATGAACCTAAATATGAAAGACTAAAACTATAAAACTTCAGGAAGAGGGCCAGGGATTTAAGCTCAGTGGTTTCGCCCCCTGCTGCACAAGTGCAAGGACCCGAGTTTGATTCCCGGCACCAAAAAAAAAAAAAAAAACTTTAAGAAGAAATTATAAGGGAAAATGTTTATGAATTTAGGGTAGGCAAGAATTTCCCAGGATATAAAAAACATGATGTATAAAAGAAAAAAATTGATAAATGAGATTCCATCAAAATTTAGAACTTTAAATGACATTGGTAAAATGAAAAGTAGTCCTTAAACAGGCCTTATTTACAATACATATAACCTATGACTAGAATATATAAAGAACTCTTACAGCTCGTTAATAGACAACCCAATTAAAGAGTAGACACAAGAAGATGATAAGTACCCAGTATAGCACAAGGAAAGGTGTGCAACACTAGAATCAGAAAAATACTAATCAGTACAGTAACAAGATTGAATTATACACTCATTAGGGAGATGAAGTTAAAAGCTTTTAAAGCCTTGTCATGACTTTTTCTTTTTGTTGGATTCTCCTGCTTTGCGTTTAATTTGTCACGCCCATTGGATTCATTCTGCTGGGCTTCCTGGGGTTGTGATCCTTGTTGTCTTTTCCTAGGATATTGTCTAAAATTTCTTGGAGTGCTGGTTTGGTATTCATGAAGTTCCTGAGGTGCTCTTTGTCATGAAAGTATCTTATTTCTCCATCAATTTTGAAAGATAGTTTTGCAGGGTCCATCAATCTGGGTTGGAGGCTGTTTTCCTTTAGGACTTGGAATACATCACTCCAAGCTCTTCTTGCCTTGAGGGTTTGCATTGAGAAGTCTGCTGTGATTCTGATGGGCTTTCCTTTGTATGTGATTTATTTCTTTTCTCTTAACTGCTTGTAGAATTTTGTTCTTCTGTTGGGTTTCTGGAATCTTAACTATTATATGCCTATGTGTACATTTTTTTTTTTGGATCAAGGCTAGTTGGAGTCCTATATGCCTCACTTATCTGTATGTCAAGTTCTTTTCCCCTCCTTGGGAAGTTTTCTGCCATCACTTCTGTGAACAGTTTTTTTATGTCATCTGCACACTCTCCTCTTTCTTCATTGACTCCAATCAGTCTTATGTTATTCTTCTTTGCATCATCTAGCAGCTGCTGGATTGATTTCTCGTGATCCCTTACAATTTTAAAGCAATTTTTCTTTTCCTGATCACTAATTGCAATCTTATCTTCTATATCTGAAATTCTGTCCTCACATTGGCTCATTCTGCTGCACAGACTTTCAGTGGAGTTTTTGATCTCTTGGAAATCTGTTTGTATCTGTTTTATGGATTCCATTTGTTTCCTATGTTGGGATTCCATCATGTTCCTAAGCTCCTCTATTTTTTTTTTAATCTGTGTCCTCTCTAGATTTATTAATCATGTCTTGCAATAGAGGCACAATCTCTGCTATTATCTGAGAAATTATTTGATTTCCTTTTTTCTAGATCTTCTTTTGTTGCCAGTTCATGGAGTCCAGATGCTTGAGTATCAGATTGTTTCATCTCGTTTCCCTGTGGGGTTGCTGTAAGTGATATGGAAGTCTGTTTTTGAGGCTTGTTTACATGTCTTCTCATTTCAACGTGGCTGGGGGGAGTGCTGCTGGCACCTGCACAGCTCACCTCCTCTGGCTGGGATCAGTGGAATGGAGGCCAGGGAGCCTCCCCCTGGGTGCTGAGATTGGCTCACCTCCTCTCTAAAGAATGAACTACTTTTTTTTTTTTTGGTGGTACTGGGTTTCGAACTCAGGTCCTTGTGCTTGCGAAGCAGGTGGTGGAACCACTAAGCTAAATCCCTGGCCCTTAACACCTCTTTTGATTTAGCCAGTGGTCTAGGCCCATGGTTATTAGAAATAAAGTTCTTTCAAAACAATTTTGTTAGTATTAATTACGAACATTGCAGATGTTTGTAATATTATAAGAGCATAACAGTTCATCCATGTAATAAAATATTATACAAGTGTCTAAATGGATGAAGAGGAGCTATCTGCTCTAACTGGGAAAATTATATATTTTTAAGGGATACAAACTATTTTCAGAACAACACACATAGCATAGTCACATTCTATTTCTCTAGAGTATGGGTGTCTATATATTCATATCCTTTCAGAAAAAATGTGAGGAAGACTGCTCTGTTCTCAGTGGTTATCTCTGAAGGATAGAATTAGAGGGGCAGAAGAGCAAGAATATTCACTTTTTACTTTGTAGATTAAGTGTGGGATTATGAGGAATTTTTCTTTGGGTTGCATGTTTTTCAAAACTTAAATATCGCCTTAACTATATATTATTTTATTTGTTGATTATACTAAATAAATACAATAATAATGTACAGCACACTGGAGCAAATAGCAGTAATTCTGAGGCACTAATATAGAGGCTGGTGAAAAAATTTAATCATATTTCTATATGTTATTTTCTTAAAACAAAAAATAAAATAGAGACCCTTAAGCAGAAAACATTTTATGGAGGCTGAAAAACAAGGCAAACAGAAGAAGAAACCCTAAGCCCATCCCCACCTGTTTTCCCAGGACTCCACACCAGCCCCTCTCTCCAGCCTTCCATATGTCCACACATGTCTTTGCCTATGTCCTCTTTGCCTGGATGTTTGGCTCTGCATAAATAAGTGTGCATGTGCGCACGCACACACACACACACACACACACACACACACACAGCCGGAACCTGTCCCCTGGTCACACTGCATCATGTTCTTTAATGCCCTGCTCCATATGTCTATCACATGCTGACATGGGCCTCTGAGTCTCTGGAAAGTTTGTCTCTGCTCCCAAGAGTTCCCAGTGTTTGGGCTGCCCAGGGAGGTGGACAATCCACACCACCTCAATGACTGAGATGGGTGTGGGGTTGTGACAGACAGGAAGGTGGACCCACTGTTTCAATCCCAGTCTAGTGAAGATAGTGTCATTGAGCCTTTCAGACTAGGTTTTCTCTGGTGAAGATGCAAGGAATATGAAACCCTTCTACACTGCTGGTGAGGGTGTAAATTAGTACATCCACTGTGGAAATCAGTATGGAGGTTCCTCAAAACACTAAAAATAGAGGTACAATTTGATCTAGCTACATCACTCCTTGGTATATACCAGAAGGAATTAAAGTTGACATACTATAGGGTTATAGCTTGTATCTAGATGCCCCCCACCCTGGCCCCAGATGTTCATAGGTGGGGGATTTTTGGAGGTGGTTGGATCTAGGGTACATAATAACTAAATAGGTTTAGCATGGTTCTGGGTGTGGATAATGGAAGCCCCACCCTGGGTCTGGGGTTGCACCAATCAATAGGCTTATGTCCTGGATTGAGTATAAAGGGAGAGAAGGAAGGCAAGCTGGCTGCTGCTTCTGGTGCTTCTTCTCTAATGCTGTTGCTTGCTGTCTTCTGTCTGCCACACTATGAACTGTTTCTCCTCTGCAATTCTCCTCCACTATGCCACCTTGCCTCAGAGCCAGCCAAGTATGGACTAAAATGTCTACTAACTGTGAGCTGAGATAAACCTTTCCTCCTTTAACTTTGGGTGTCAGGGTATTTTGTCTCAGCAATGAAAAATGAAACTAAGACACTTGCATTCCTATGTTTACTTTGGTACAATTCACAATGGTCAAGATATGGAACCAGTCCAGGTGCCTATCAACAGATGTATGGATAAAGAAAAAGTGGCATACACATAGAGAAGAAAATTGCTTCATTTGCAGGAAAATGGATGGATCTGGAGATCATCATGTTGAACAAAGTAAGCCAGACTCAGAAAAACAAATATTGTATATCCCTCCCTATATGTATAGTCTGAAAAGATAGCAAAAAAGTAGAACAGAAACTATTATTAGACAAGAGTATGGGACTAAGCGGGAGTGGGTGTAAGAACAGGTAATGGGGGGATAGATATGATCAAAATATGTATTATGGGAGCCAATCCCAGCCGAGAAGGAGGCTCCCAGGCCACCATAGCACTGCTCCTAATGCAGTGGAGGTGAGCCAATCCCAGTGCCCAAGAGGAGGCTTCTGAGCCTCCATAGCATCACTCCCAGCCCAGTGGAGGTGAGGTTGGAGGCTCCTGGGCCACCATAGCACCGCTGCCAGCCAGTGGAGGTGAGCCACATGGAAGCCAGCAGCAACATCACCATCCCCCATCAAAATGAGATGACATGTAAACAAGCCTCCAAACCAGACTTCTAGATCACCTACAGCAACCCCAAAGGGAAACAAGATGGAACAATAAACCACCTGGACTCCTTGAACTGGCAACAAAAGAGGATCTGGAAAGAATGAAATCAGAAATAATTTCTCAGATAACAGCAGAGATTGTGCCCATTGTGCAAGACATGATTAATAAATCTAGAGAGGACACAGATAAAAAAATAGAGGAGCTTAGGAACATGATGGAATCCCAACATAGGAAACAAATGGAATCAATAAAACAGACACAAACAGATTTTCAGGAGATTAAAAACTCCATTGGAAAAAAAAAAAAAAACACTCCATTGAAAGTCTAGGCAGCAGAAACCCTCAAGGCAAACCCTCAAGGCAAGAAGAACTTGGAGTGGTGTATTCCAAGCCCTAAAGGAAAACAGCCTCCAACCCAGATTGATGGACCCTGCAAAACTATCTTTCAAAACTGATGGAGAAATAAGATACTTTCATGACAAAGAGCACCTTAGGAACTTCATGAATACCAAACCAGCACTCCAAAAAATTTTAGACAATATCCTAGGAAAAGACAACAAAGATCACAACCCCAGGAAGCCCAACAGAATGAATCCATTGGGCGGGACAAGAAATTAAATGCAAAGGGGAAAATCCAAGAAAAGAAAAAGTCATGACAATGACAAGTCAATATGTATCAGTTATAACCATCAATGTTAATGGTCTCAATTCACCATTCAAAAGCAATAGTCTGTCAGAATGGGTCAAGAAGCAAGATCCAACAATATGCTGCATACAAGAAACACACTTAATTCAAAAAGAAACTCATTGACTGAAAGTTAAAGGGTGGAAAACAATACTCCATGTGACAGGAACCCGAAAAAAAGCATGAATAGCTATCCTCTTTGCAGATAAAGTGGATTTCAACCCAAAATCTGAAACACTTCTGATCCCAAGAATTTCAGATAAGGGATAGTCAACTTGTATGTACAAATCTATTGCAAACATATTTCCATTCCTCTCAAGTAAAAACTTAAGAACAGAACTGTTGGTTCTTAACAGTAATACAAGTAATTTCTCTATTGTTTTCCAAAGTGGTTTTATCATTTTACATTCACATTAGCAGTATTAGAAAGTTCTAACTGGTTCACACCTAAGAAGACATCTGTTCTTTTAAAACTTTTTTTTTTGGTACCAGGGATTGAACTCAGGACCTTGTGCTTGCACGCCAGGTGGAAGAATCACTGAGCTAAATCCCCAGCCCCATTTAAAACTTTCAACTTCATCTCCCTAATGAATGTATAATTCAATCTTGTTATTATACTGATTCGTATTTTTCTGATTCTAGTGTTGCACACCTTTCCTTGTGCTATACTGGCTATATATCATCTTCTTGTGTCTACTTTTTAATTGGGTTGTCTATTAATGAGCTGTAAGAGTTCTTTATATATTCTGGTCATAGGTTATAAGTATTATAAACATGATCTGTTTAAGGACTACTTTTCATTTTACCAATGTCATCGAAAGTTCTAAATTTTGATGGAATTTCATTTATCAATTTTTTTCTTTTATACATCATGTTTTTTGTATCCTAAGAAATTCTTGGCTATCCTAAATTCATAAACATTTTCCCTTATAACTTCTTCCTAAAGTTTTATAGTTTTAGTCTTTCATATTTAGGTTCATGGATCCTTTCAAATTATCTCTATGCATGGAAATAAAGGGTTGAGGTTAATTTTTTACATACAGATAACAGGTGTTCTAGTGCCATTTGCTGAAAACACTATCTTTTCCTCTGCTCTTGAGTTGAGTTTATGTTCTATAAAATGCTAATGTTAAATAATCTTTCAAAACTCAGTGAACCATATATGTGTGGTTCTATTTCCAGATTTTCTGTTTTATTCCAATGATCTATATGTCTTTCCTTACGCCAACACTGCCTTGATTACTGTAGCTTTAGAGGAAGTCTTAAAATTAGGTAATAAGGGCCAGGGATTTGGCTCAGTTGTTCCGCCACCTGCCTCACAAGCACAAAGTCCTCAGTTTGTTCCCTGGTACCAAAAAGAAAAAATTAGGTAATAATGTCTTTCAACACTTTTTTTTTCTTTTTACTTTTCTAGGTCCTTTGTACTCCTACATAACTTTTAAATTTCAATGTCCAATTCTTCATTTATAGCAAGTATACATAGACCTGAATTTTTATATACACCTTGTGTTTTCTAATCCTGCTAAATTCAAATACAAGTTCCAAGGGCTCCTAGACATTTCTTAGTATTTTGTCTGTAGGTGATCATTTCATCTACATATAAAGACTTTACTTATACCTTGCCAATCATATGCTAATTTTTTTCTTTTTATTGCCAGACTATTTTGGTTTAGGCCTATGTTTCAAAGTTTAATGGACAGATGAAGAGTAGGCAAATCTGCCCTTGTTCCCCACCATAGGGAGAAAGCATTCTATCTTCTCCATTCATATAAGGCATTTTTGCTGGAAGTATGGAGTACATGTCTTTAATCTGTTGAGAATGTTCTGTTCGACTTCTAGTCTCCTGATAGCTTTTACCATGAATAGCTATAGAATTTAGTCCAATACTTTTTCTCCAACTAGTGACAGGATCTATGGCTTTTTCCTTTCCTCTGTTAAAATGATGACTTTTGGGGGTGGATCTTCCAATGATGAACCAACACTGCCATCCCTATAATAAAACCACTTTCTACATACTGCCAGATCTGACCTCTAATAGTTGGTTTTGTTAAACAAATCTTTATCTATGTTCATACTTTTTTCTTCTATTACCTTTATCCAGTTTTAGGATTACCACAATGTTGATTTCCTAAAATGAGGGGAGAAATGTTCCTTCTTTTTTCTGCTTTAATTGTTTGATATAATTCATCAGTTAAAATGTATATGAGCCTGTTGTTGTCATATAGGTAGGTTTTCAAGTTAGGAATATACTTTCTTTAATAGGTGCTATTCAAATTTTATATTTCCTCCAGAGCCAGTTTCATTAATTTGTCTTCCAAGGTACTTCTGAGAAGTTGTCAAATTTGTTTCAAAAAGGATTTTTGTAATATGCTTTCTATATCCTTTTAAATTCTGTAAAATCTGTGGTAATGTCTCCTAGGTCTTGATAAGGAAAAAAATGGAAACAAAGTCTTTACAGATAGAGAAGGATGGAGAGGGTGAAAGGAGGGCAGAGGAAGGGGAAGAAAATAAGAACCAAGATACTCATGTAATGGTACAAGATCCCAATGATGAATGTAACTGTATTTCATACCTAAAATGTACCAATAAACTTAAAGGATAAAATATATATATATATATTATGCATTAAACCCCCCAAAATTTGAAACTAGGGGAGGGCAGGACAAGAGGGCAATGTATGTGAAAATGATTAAAGTATGTTATGTGCATGTACAAATATGTCAAAAAACTGTTAATCTGTATAACCAATATGCACTAGTAAAAAATACAAACAAAAAAATCCATGAGGTTATAACATAATTACAAGGTTTTAAAAAAAAGATTAGGTATTACCTGTCAGGTGGAAGAAAAGATCATTCTGGGCCCAAGATAGGGCATATACAGAGGCACAAGGACATAAATGACTGGCAGGTCTTGCAAGCTGAGGGGCCCACCAACCTAGGGACCAGAGTGCGTAGAAGGATGGGATCACAAATGATGCCCTGGAGCCAACAGGTACTTAGGATGGAGGAGAAAAGTGACAGATGTTGAGGGTGCTCTGGCTGGTTGGAAGCAGAGGACCTGCCACAGTGGGGGCAGGGCAGTGGGTATAAAGAGGGTGAGGGCCCAGAATTTTTCTGGATGACACCAGTGAGAGGCACAAGATAAAAAAGGAAGTTCTTGCATGGGAGGCAGAAGAAATGAGGACACCTAAAGGTGTCAGTCAAAACCAGGAGACAGCTGACACCCTCAGTTCTGCTGACCCACTGGAAAGACCATGTGAACACACCACAAGATGGTAGCCACTAGCAGCCAAGAGATGATTCTTCACCAGAAACCCAGCCTGCCGGAGCTCTGCTCTTCCACTTCTAGCCTCTGGGACTGTGAGAAAATAAAGCTATAGAGTCTGTGGTACAGATATGGCAGCTCAAGGTGACCAAAACATAGGGATTAGTCTGGGCATCTGGTCTCAAGTACCAGGAGGCCAAGGAGATATGGAGAACTTGTCCATGGGGCTGAGGAGTGGACTGGAGACACAACAGAAAGATGGCGTGTATAGAAAACTCCAGAAGGCTCAAAAGAACAGAAGGTGGATAGCAGCAAGAATAGAGGGAAGAACAGTGTTTTTTCAGTGTAAGGAAGGTTTCCTTTTTTAATTTTTTTGCAACTTACTGAGAACTCTTAGGGTTGCTGTAGAGGCTTTTAACCCATTGACCATGTGGACTGTGGCCCTGCTATTGCTTATTTCCTATTATTCTAAATATCTTTGAAATTTTTTTCTGAGTAGAAATTCATTTGTAAAAGATTTGCAAAGTCAAGGAAATATAAAGAAGAAAATAGTACACACCACCCATCTCACCATGCAATGTACATTATTACCATGTCAGAAGGTTTCCTTCTAGTCTGTGTATTTTTAACACAAAATTAGGATCAGACAATATACAGAATTTAAACTGCTTTTTTAAAGGAGCATTAAGACATGGATATTTGTCTGCTATTAAAATATTTTTGAAAATTTAGTGAAGAACTGGGAAAAGGAAATGCAGAGAGTGAACCAGTGAGAGTCACACATTGATGTTCTTAGAAAATGACAGAACCTCTCCATCGTGGGCAATCTGAGGATTTTATTTTTAATAAATATGTCAAAGTGCAGTGTGCGAACATAACATAATTTAACCATTTCTCTATTTTAGGAGGTTAGATTGTTTTCATATTTTTGGTGGTATGAGTACACAGTGGTAAACATCCCTGCACATAAATCTTGAACATCATTAATTATAGCTTTCTATTTTCATCCTGGTTATAAATCAGATGGTACAGAAAAGGCTGCTGCTTTTTTTGTATCCTCATCTTCAAAAATGATTCTTAATCCTTTATGGGACAAATTCTCAGATCGCCAATCAGAGAGTAACCTGCCATTCCAAAGGACAAATGATGTGCTCACACAAATGGCACCCTCTCTGATTTACTTCATTTCCTTTTTGTGGCTTTTAATTAAATGTTCAACATGAGCTTGAGTTAGAACCCTAGAAAACTAAGACTTTGAAAAGGATATCTGGAGCACCTCCATCGCCTTGGTGAGCTTCTGATCAACTGGAGCAAGGTGGCACTGAAGAATCTGAACCCCTTTGCACGGTGTTGAGTGGCATTCTCTGACTCTGCCCCAGGAATACTGTGCCCCTGGTCCAGTACCCAGTGCCACCTAATACCCATCACGGGGCTTTGTTGTTTTAGTAGCAAACAAGGAAAGCAATGAAAGACGTTGGCTGGGCAACCAAAGAATTACACACGAATTCCAAGGTGCTGGCCAAAGATTCACACATTGGTAAGGAACACAGTAGCTCTACAGAACAGAGCAGAAGCAGCATGTAGAGCCAGGGTTCTGGGGGTGTGTGTGTGTGTGTGTGTGTGTGTGTGTGTGTGTGTGTGTGTATGTGTGCTGGCCTTTCCCTTTTGCCTCATTCCCTGCCCAGCACAGCTGCATCCTACCGAGTCGCAGGGAAACAGAGGAATTCCTGCTACTCCCTACCTTCCTGTGCTCAGGTCTCCTCTCATGTTCTCTCCGTGCCTTTGGGGAGGTTAGATACCTGGAGTCCTCCTGGTTCCTGAAACAAAGTCAGTAATGGCAGGGGCACCACCCCACTGGGACTTGAATGGAGAGGTGTGAAATCCTGGGAGCTCCTGACACCCATCATGGACTGTGAGAGAAGAGCTGATCTGAAAGTCATTGTCCCCACGAGTTACAGAGTGATAAGAAGGAGAGATAACCTGGGTCCTGGTCATTCATCTAGACCTCAGGTCAAAACAGCCTAAGAAATCTTACCCCGATCTCTTTCATAGCATTCTTTAAGTTTCACTCCAGTCTGAATTGAGTTTTCTGCACCTTACAGCCTGGAGTGGTGACCAGCTGGTGGGTCCTCTTGACTTTTCCATCAATCACCCCTAGGACACCTCCAAAACCAGGTCTCCTCCCCCAAGATGGGACAGCGCATGCTGCTCTGCTGGCTGCTGACCAGCCTCTCGTCTAGAGGCAAGAGGACGGGGGTGACTTTTCTCTAAGTCGAACACATTCTTAAGCTTAATTCTTTTCAATATACTATTATGCGAACATGGGAAAACTATAAATTAGGCTAACTTCCTTGTGTTTATAGCTCTTATGCATCTATAAAAGCCAAAACAAATTTAAAGATTAAATACAAACAAAACAATAAAACCTATAAAAGTCCAATTAAATGCATGAATTTAATGTAACAGATGATGCGCCAGAACCAAACAGCCACTTACCAAGGGAGCCCCATGCGGTTCCACAGAGTTTCTCCTCCTGCACATCTCACATGACATCTCAGCCTCATCCTTCCCATCACAACAGCTTTTCTCAATCCAGCTCCTAGAATCCTGTGCTTGTCCAGCATGCCGAGATAGCACTTAGGTCTTCTTGGAAAGATGTATTTTTTTCTTTTCTTTTTGTTTCACAGAAGTGAGGCATGAACCCAGGGCCTCCTTCATGCTAAGCAAGTGCTTACCACTGAGCTTCATCCCCAGCCATTGTTTTTTATTGAGACAGGATCTCATGATATCATCCATGCTGGCCTCAAACTTACAATCCTCCTGCCTCAACCTCCCCAGTTAGCTGGGATTACAGGCGTGTACAGCCCATCTTTACACAGTCTTTGTCCTTTGCTCATAGTCTGCTCTGACTCCAACACAAGCTTAGCCGCATTTCAAGGATAAGCACCAGAGTGCTCAGGACGATATTCCTGAGTCACAGGATGATATTTGGTTGCATGACAAGGTTCCATAATGTGCTGACACTGATTTTTAAATGAGGATAATCAGAATAAAGGAAACAATTTAAATTACTTTCAAGACTTAGGGGAGTCCCAAGAATATGCCCTCAAATCCCAGTATGAGGAAACTCTGAGAGTTGTGGAGAATATGGAATTTGAGAGACCAGGGTCTGAGCATGGTCACTTAAATCTATTGGGCTATTAGCAAATTATTTGTCTTTCTAAGTCTCAGCTTTTCTGTTGGTAAATTGAGATTAATAAAGGTATCTAATATGACCAAGTCACATGAGTTAATACACTGGAGAACTATGGTACATCAATTAGTGTGCCCCCCCAAGTTCATGTTCCCTGAGAACCTACGAATGTGATCTTGTTTGCAAATCGGGTCTTTTCAATTGAAATCAAGTTCGGATGAGGTCATCTGAATAAGGTGTGCTCTATTCCAATGACTAGTGCCCTTAAAAGAAGTGGGAAAATGGACAGAGACATTCACAGGGACAATGCCATGTGAGGATAGAGACAAAGATTGGAGCAAGTCTTCCGTGACACGAGGATGACAGGCAAGTACCAGAAGCCAGGGCAGAGGAACAGACTCTCCCTCAGAGCCTCCAAAAGGAAACTGCTGGCACCTTGACTGCACTTCTGGCTTCCAGCACTGTGGGACAATGAATATTGGTTGTTTTAAGTCACCCAGATTGTAGCACTTTGTTATAGCACCCCTAGGAAACTAATACACTGCTTAACACACTGCTTGCTATATACAGTAAGCACTTAATAAATGTTAGGTTTTTATGAGCCAATGAGACTCCCAAACATGTTTTCAAGCATCTTTTCCCCCAATATATATTTGTTTTATCAGTACATAGTAATTTTAATATATGCATATAACATATTTTGATCATATCCATACCTGTTACCCTCCCTTATACCCTCCTCCACTCAGACTTTCAAGCATTTAAAGAAGTGTAAGATGATGTACAAACCAAGCTTCTATTACTGCTTTTTCTTTAATTCAGCCCATGGGCCTAGCCCCACTGAAGAGTGCATCATTGTCATTATTATCATCCAATATTGTGTAGCACTTTACAGTTTACAAGGGTTTCCCCTCTATATTATTTCAGTTAATTCTTGTAATAATCCTATGGGATAGATAAAATGAGCAATTCTTGCATATTGGCCAAGGAATCTTTTACAGCTAATTGGCTAAATGTAATGGAGTGTATGAGATTGGCTCCTAGAAGGAAAAAAGGATATTAGTAGAAAAATTGGTGAAATCCAATTACATTCTGTGACTTGGTTAACAGTAATGCACTACTAATAATTTCTTTAGCTCTGACCAGTGTAACATGTTGCTGCAAGACGTTAACAAGAAAGGAAAGTAGGTGAACGGAATATGTAAACTCGTTGTAGTGTTATTGCAACTTTTCTTTAAATTTCAAAATATCCAAAATAAAAGTCTTATTTTTAAAAAGCAATTGAAAAAAACTCCAGCTAATTTGACTATTTTGCTAGCGTGTCATGAGAAACCCTGGTGAATTAAAATGTCTTATATACAGGAAGTTGTGACTACCCAGCCTTTATCTCTATATTTTGTTTCTTTTAAAAATATAATTAATTTTTTATTATTATAGGAATGTGAGAAGTTTGGACAACATATACAATTTAAAGGAAGGAGGGATATGTATCATCCATGGTCCTGACACCGAAAGACACCCACCATCAGTGTGTTGGCGTATCTCCTCACCATCCTTCTGGTTCAGGCTTTATATATATGTGGTCATCTCATGTCCTAGTTGTCACCACCCCCACACCTGCCTGAGCAGCTGACCATTGCTAGACAGTAGCTTGCATTCCTGCTATAGAAGGAGGACTTCAAAATTCCAGGTGAATTTTGGGGTATGTGTATTGATCAGCTTTTGTTCACTATAACCAAAATACTTGGCATAAACAGCTTAAAGGGAGAAGAGATTTATTTCAGGTCATGGTTTCAGGCCATTGTCCACTGGCTCCAAGGCAGAAACATCATGGCATGGTAGAGGAAAGTAGCTCACCTCATTACAGCAAGGAAGCAGAGAGAGAAGGGAGGAGCCAGGAACAAGAATCCACCCTTCCAGGTCATGACCTCCCTCCTCAGCCGGGGCCCCACCTCCTAATAGCTCATTCAGCTATGCACTCATCAGTGGATTAATCCATTGACATGGACTACATGCCCTCATGTAGTCACTCCTCTAGGCCCCACCTCTCAACATTGCTGCATGGAGATCCAGCCATTAATATATGAGCCTTTAGGGGACATTTCACTTTATACTTAAGCCACAACCTACCCAGCACTTTCCTACTCCATAACTTCTCCCCACCAAGATCTTCTTCACATACCTGTGCCATTGTCCTCATACACATGCACACCCACAAGCTCTCCTATCCTACCTAGTATTCATATGTCTCTGGGAAAATAGAAGCCACTACAGAAATACGTCATGTTCCAATACTGCCAGCCCAGCAGCTCCTGCCCCCATGCTCTGTGTCACTACGTGACTGTGAGAGAAGCAGCCCCTTCCCCAGTAAGCGCAGTCCCACCATTGTTCTCACCTTCTCAGGAGCTCACTCCTCACTCCTGCACCATCTGTGTCTCCCTCCTCAATTTCAGCAGGATACAAATTCCATCCTCACTCTTGGGGCAATGCAAGCAGCCTTCCTAGACCCTACTGCCTCCTTTGGCTATCACCCCTTTTCTCTGCTCCCTTGTCAGCAGAACTTCTTGAAAGAGGTGTCCACAGCCCACGCCCCCATTTTCATCCAGCCTTCCCATGTGGCACAAGAGACATACAGTTCAAGTGGTGTCCTCATGAGTCAACATGTTGTAAAGACTCGTACTTCTCTGCTCTCACCTCCTTGGCTCCTTGCTGCACACACATAGCTGAGCACCCAGTCCTTCTCTTGTATTTCCATGTACCATATCTCCTGAGCTCTTTCCATCTTCATCACCACCTCCTCTTCTGGCTCCTCTTCTTTCTCAGTCCAGTGTTTCTCATGTTTATTTATTTGCTTGCCTATTGCCAATCTCTACCCATCCCCCTTCTCACTGGTATGGAGCATGGAGCATGCATACCTTTTATATGACTCTATTTCCTGGGCCCATGAGAATTCCTGGTACGTTGCAGGTGCTCAAGAAATATCTGTTGAATGAGCAAATGAAAGATGAATAACACCTGAACCTTCTGCGTTTTTGTATGTGGAGGTTGCCCCCACTAAATGTGATACTGAACAATTTCTATTTTTTAAAATATCTTTTACAATGGCTGTATTATAGTCTATCCTACTGGAGGTGAACCTATGGCATGTGTGCTGCAGCGGGCTGTTTGTTATCACTGAAAGCTCTAGAAGATTTGCCATTACTAGTACACTATGTTTGAATGTTGGTATTCCCCCTAAAATTTACATGTTGAAACCCTAACCACCAAAGGGATGGTATTAGGAGATGGGAGATGATTAGGTCATGATGATGGAGCCCACATCAATGGGATTGGTGCCCCTATAAAACAGACTCTAGAGAGCCTCTACACATGAGGACATGTGAGTAGTCAGCAGTTTGTACCCCCTTACCACACTCAGCCCTGCTACACCCTGATCTCAACTCTAATCTCCAGAACTGTGAGAAACAAAATTCCTATTGCTTATCGTGGACATTTAAATCAATTAAAAACTTTGTCCTATTATAAACAACTCTGCAATGAACATCTTCACACATAAAACATTGTATAACCTTGAGTTCCCCGAATGAGACTATTACTCAAAAGGACATTTGTCTTTTAGAAGATAACTCATCTATAAGGAAAAGTACTTTGTATTTTGTACAGGTTCTATAAATGTTCATTATCACAGGACAAAATATTTAGGTGTTACAGAGTTGTCCCCAGCATTGTGGAAGGTGCTGTGGGTAGAAATAAGGAAAAGGAAAAGTGGCTTCCATCATCAGAGAAAGCAGACTGCTCCATAGAAAGCTTCAAAGGGTAACATGGAAGAACACACCCATGGCCTGATGCAAATACTGTGCATGCCAAAGGGCTCAGAGGGAGGGGTGGGTTAGCAGCAGGGTTTACAGAAACTGGGAGCCTGTGGAGTTCTTAGAGAGAGGCAATTGTGTTTGCTCTGGTTTTCCTGTAAGAAATGAGCTCCTGCTTATACAATACATATTATAGTTTATAATCAGTGTCACCACTTTACCTTGGGTGGTCCTCAGACCCACCCAGGGAGATACTTGGGGCTGGAGGGTTGGTGTTCTTACTTGCAGACAGAAGCTTAGAATAATCTGCCCAGGATCACAGAGCTGGAAACAAAACTAGGAGGCCTGACTCCAAGCCCAGGGCCATGACTCTTGTCTGACACACTGCACAGAGCGGATGCTCAATTGCATTCCTGGGTCTGTTGCCACACCATGAAAAAATGGCTGCCTGGATTGTCTCAATTTGAAGAGTATGTTAAAGATTGGCTGATGTAAAATATCAGCAATGCAGTTCCACAAATTCGCATCAAGGGCATCTCAGAGTCACAGGTCAACATCCACCAGGGCAAATGAAGCTGAGGTTTTACCAGGGGCTAAAGACTGCAAGCTGGAGAGGTGGGCTGTGAGTCCTCCAAGAACACCAACAACATATCTCAGACAGCCTACGTCAGGCTGCAAGTCCCAAGGGTGCCTCCATGGCAGTAGTCCCTGCAGTGTAGCTGCTTCTTATGTAGGCAGCTCTGTGCTTCAGCATAAAGCAGGTGGGACCCAGGATAGATTTCTGTGGAAAGTGGCAAATTCATAAAAATATTAAAGCTGGAAGCTTAGAGATCATCTTGACCCAGCAATTCAACATTCAGAGAAAGAAGCTACACCCAGAGAAGTGAACTTCCCAAGGCCACACAGCAAGTTATCAAGGAGCCTCAGACTGTATTTTTTCTCCATGATTGCATGATGCCTCTCATCTAAACAATATTATTAAAGAAATGCAGCTTTATTATTTTCAAGTACTTAGAGTTACACTGGAAAAGAAAAAAAAAAAACCTTCTGTCCAAAGCTTTTACAGAAAGAATTTTAATGAATAGATGTTTTATAGACAATAGGAATTCCTCCCAAGGGCACTTGAAAGTAATCTACAGATCTTCTCTGACATCTTTCTTCCCCGTGAATGTTCTCAGCACACACTCCCAAGAATGGACACAGAGAAGCTTTCACTGTGATTGTGGAGGTTTTCACAAACTCCAATGATGGGGGTCTGTTGGAGGAGGGTCTGCTGCAGGAGGGTCTGCTGCCTCATGAACTAACTGAATCTGGAGGCTCAGAATCATGATGATGAATACCATGCTGGAAAACACGCATATTTCCTAAGCATCCAGAAACCAGACCTGGGCAAAAATGGATAGACAGGATGGATGGGCAGAAGTTGTAAACTCTTTTTCTGTGCAGATTAAACTGCATCTGAGATTTATTTCCTCAATAGCATTCAGGTGACACAGATTGTGAGCCACAGCAGTAGCCATTTCCACAGAGAATATTCCAGAAGGTACAATAGTGTATGCGGTGTGTGCAGTCAACTCTTCCTCCTTTCCTGTTGTTCTGTACTCTATGCCCACTGTCACTTCAGATGCATGCAAGTGTTGTGACCAGACTGTCAGAATGGAGATGACTAGTTCTTTATTAATAAGAGTTGTAATAGTTCTTGTAAAAGTCCTTTTTAAGACACTGGCACTGATGTCACAAGAACAGATCCCCTCAGCAATTAGAAGCCAAGATTAGACCATCTTTTAAGGGAATCCTTCCACAGCAAACCTGATCCCTTTCACCTTCTTGTGACAAGAAAGTCATGAAGAAGACAAACATAGCTAATAGACCCTGTTAAAAACAAAAAACAGAGGCCGGGCAACCCAGCAGTGTCCACAGGAGACAAGCTGTTCTTTTCTAAATTTCTCTTCTCCACTCCCAAGCATGCTTACTGATTTGTAAAGGAATTATTTTGAGCCAAAATTATTAAAATCATAATGAAACAAAGAGTGAAACTGACACACCCTAAGTTGTCCATACAGTGAGTAGGGTTTGGGCAATTTTTTTTTTTTGGTCTTCTCTCCACCCATTCAATCCAAAATGACAGCCTTGAAAAATGTCTCTTTGATGTTCACCATACTCTGAAACACGACAAGCCCATAATTCAAACTTATGGTTAGAGACATGTGTGTGTGTGTGTGTGTGTGTGTGTGTGTGCGCCTTTCTTTTTCTTAAACTAGTAATGAAGTTGTGAATGCAGCATTTCTTTCATTACCTATTCATTAAAGATATGACATGAAAACAGAGTTTCCATGGCAATGGCTTTGTGGAGTCTGAGTACATAATAAGAATTTCATTGTTTACACTACAGCACAGATAATTGACGGGTGTTATTGTTGCTGGTAAAGTCTTATTTAGCTTCCTGAATGCAGTGAAGGGCAAAGTTGTGGCCGGAGCTCGGTGCATGCTGGGCACAAGTAGAACCTCACAATCCTCAATGCACACATACTTTAGGACGGAGAGTGTGTGTCAGCTATGTGTTTTCAACGCACTTAAACTAAAATATTGAAACATTCTAAGAAGGACGTATTCTGAAGTTTCTGAAATATTTTCACTTGATGTTTAACTTGAGTCTGTTTGACATAAAGATGTTTCTCTGCTAATGTTTGGCTATAAAATGAGACAGTCTCCATTCAGAGCTTGGCTCTTAAACGTGTTAGCTTAAGCTTATTAGCAGCAAATGACCGACTCTCTCTCCAAGTCTTGGGATTCATATCTGTGAAATGGGGACAATACGTGTATATCATACAAGACATATGCAACACATCTACATACATAAAACATATGAACTGTACATGCCCTAGGTTGTTGTGGGGGTTAAAAATGCCATGCAGCACCAAACAAATGCTGCTGCACAATGCTGGGATGTGGTGTTGTCATTGTCTGCCATGACTTTGATAAAGATTTATGTCCATGACCTTCAGGCCCAGCTCCAGGGTGCCCTCCTTGTCCTTGGTACCCACGTACAGTGTCACGTGCTGCTTTCCCTGGCATTCTCTCACAGCATCTTCCAGTTCCTGTTTCCCTCTCCTGATTTATGGGCTTTTCTCTCTTCCTCAAGGCCATACTCTACTGTCATGGCCCAGGGCCTGGCATGCAGGAGGGACCACTTGAAAGGAAAAATTTGATATATGAACAATTAATTAAGACCTTTTATGAATACTCAATTCAGGGAATGAGGGTTATACTATTCTTAACGTTCTTGGCCTGGTTTGATTTGGGGATGGCAGTAACCAAGGAGGCCAAGATATATTTTAAAAGTCAATTTAAAAGGATTTAGGGACTGCAAAACATAGCTTCTGAGCAGTAAGGTGCGCTGTTTTGTAACCATTCTACTGCCAAATGCTTAGCCAGGCCAAGAAGAGGGTAAAGACCACAAGGCACCAAGGGTACAATATTGGATGTGCCATGGCTCTCAGGCCACTCACTGGCCATTCATTTTGTCTTCTCTGCACCTCGCACCTCTCACCCTTGTCTCGGCTTGGACCCTGGGGTGGCTAATGGGTTGGTTGGGTTCTGTGCTTGTTGGCTCTGTCTGGGAGACAAAGCTCTCTTGGATCTAGTCACATAAAGTCCTTTCCCAACACTTCAGAGGGAAAAACAAAATAGTAAAAACAAGCATGCTTCCTAACATGACTGGTAGAGATATAACCAGGTGATACCAGCTGATATACTTTGCAGACAGTGATACCATTTGAGTCTTACAAATAGACAAATAGACATTAATCCTGTTCTGCATGACTGTAGTAAAGTTTACTCAGAACACCCCAGGAAGTTTTCCAGTCCATGAAGGTAAGCCCATGCAGGCTTCATCCGTGCTGCAAATCCTGATTATGGGGATCTTGACAGGAAAAAAAGACTATACCATGAAGATGTGCTCGACATGGACCGTGATTGGACAACAAGAATTGTAAGTGCCAGAAGTATTCCTTGAATAATTAAACAAGGAAGGGGTAGAGGGTGCAGGGAAAGCAAGAGGGACAGAGACCCAGGACGTCTTCTCCTGCCCACTGGACACAGTAGAAGGGCTGCACTCACCACTCTTCTGAGGCACCCAAGAAATCAAAAATGCCCAGGGCCATCCTGGAGCAGGAAGGCAAGCTGAGGCTCAAAGCTATGTCTCAAATTTACGTGGAGATACAAAGGGTCTAGACTATACAAAGCAACATCGAAAACAAAGAATAAATGTGGAAGACACATGCTAGTGATTACAAGACGTGTTAAAAAGCACAGCAATCAATGCGGTGTGGTATGTCATGCAGAGGGACACAGAGACCAATGGAACAGAACAGAATCTGGAAATCAAATCATATATGGTCAGGTTTTGGTTTTTTGCAGCAAAAAAGTTCAAGGCAATTTAATGTGGAAAGGATAATCATTTTAACAAAAGGTGCAGGAACAATTGGATTGTCTTTTTTTCTTTTCTTTTTTTTGGTACCGCGGATCGAACTCGGGTCCTTGCGCTTGCAAGGCAGCGGCAGAAACACTGAGCTAAATCCCCAGCCCCAACTGGATTTTCATATGAAGACAAAAAGTCCTGGAAAAGATAAGCCATGCACTGGGAAACTCAGAGAAAACACTTGTAAAAATTTATCTGACAAAAAAGTTGTGTCTCGACTATATGAAGAACTTTTATAACTAAATGATGGATACAAACAGCCCAATTTGAAAATGGAAATGATATTTAAATAGATGTCTTACCAAAGGAGAAATAGAGATGATAAAGAAGCACATGAAAAAGTGTCTAGCATTGTCACTCAACTGCAGAAATAAAAAGTAATATTGCAAGGTAATATTACCACAAATAACCTTGGATGGCTGAAATGAAAAAGACTGACCATACCAAATGCTGGTGAGGATTTGAAGGAGCTGAAATAAACCCTCATCCGCTGTTAGTTAGAGTATAAAATGATACTCCTTTTGAAAACGTTTTGGCAGTTTCTTAAAAAGTTAAACATAGACCTACCATATGACTCAGCCATTCCATTCCTAGTATTTATCCAAAAGAAATGAAAACATATGTTCATACAAAGACTGTATACAAATATTCATAGCAGCTATGTTTGTAATAACCAAAAGCTAGAAGAAAATACAAATGCCCACCAATAGGTGAATGTATGAACAACTGTGGTATATCCATATGCTAGACTATAGTTGGCACTATAATGGGATAAGCTATTGATGCACACAACATAGACAAATATCAAAATTACACCCTGAGTGAAAGAAGAGAGATTTTAAAAGAGTACATACTATATGAGACTATTTCTATGAAATTCTTTGAAATTCATACTCATCCAAATGACAAAAAGCAGATCTGCCTGGGGATGGGGAGGGCAGAGAGGGTTGGGGAATGGGATCACAAAGGGACACAAGAAGGTGCTGGAGGGAAGTGATCATGTTCATTGTCTTCGCTGTGGGAATGGTTTCGTGGGTGTGCACACACGCCAAACTCATCAAATCAGACACTTTAAATATGTGTAGTTTATTATGTGTCAATTATACTTCATTCAGTAAAGCTGTTTTTTTAAAGCAAAACAAAGCAACGGATGAGTGAGAAAATTAGTATCAGGCTCGGCCTCCAGCAGGGGGCTGTCAGATCGTCTACTGGGCCAGGCAAGATATCAGGTACATTTCTTAGAACTAAGATAGTTGGGCTTTGTCTTGGACCCAGGGTGCAGGGTATGTGCTCCATTTCTTACTCCATCCTCACACCATAGGGCTTCTATTTTAGATTCCATGGATCTCCTTCCAACCTCAGGACCTTTTTGCCTCTAATAATTTACCCTTCCTAGCTTCACACCACCCACCTTCTGACAAATATCCTGGCCATCATGCCCTGCAGTCTCTGAGTCTCTGAGTAACACCCTATTCTCATAGGGGCCATCTCTGACCATTCTGCCTCTTGGGAAGTCCCAGTCTTCATTCCACCTACTGTTCACTTTCTTCCCAGCATGTCTGCAGTGTGTCCTTATTTTGGAAATCTGCTTGCCTGCTGTTTCCTTCATTTTCCTCTTAGCATTAGCATCATGATCATGTTCTGTCCATGGGTTTATCTTTACTGACAGTGACAGTCCCAAGCAAATAGTTGTTCTTTTTTTAAAATTCTTTTATTGGTACATTTTAGGTATACAATAAATTTACATTTATCATTGGGTGCTTATACCTGTACATGATGACTCTTGGTTCTTATTTTTTCCCCATTACCTGTGTGCCCTTCACTCCCTCCACCCTTCCCTATTTACATAGACTTCGTTTCCATTTTTTTTCTTTTCTCATAATTTTTCCTTTCCCTTCTTTCCTTTCCCCTTCCCCTCCCACCACCCCTACACCTTTGGACCTTTTCCTATTTCAAATTATCAATTATTTCTTTTCACCATTTTAATCTTTATTTACACTTTCAGTTTCTCACATTAGAGAAACTATTCGGTATTTACACAAGTAGTTCTTGAACTGCTGGCAATGATTCCCTTGTGCAGGAAATAAGTAGATACCCACTGTAGATCTAGCAGCCAGGCTTGAAGAACTTGTCCCCAGAAGTAGTCCCATTCCTGGAGAGTGGGACCCCTGCTGCTCTCTCTATCCAAGTGTTCCTAGCTCACTTTCTCCTCAAGTCTTTCTTTTCATTAAATGTTGCTTCCCTGGTGAAACCCTTTCTAACTTCTCGCCTGTATTTGCACACTCCCACCAGACACACACACACACACACCCATTACCTAACTTCCTAAGTAGTTTATTTTTCTGCCTTGTTTATTATTGTGTCCCACCCAGGAAGACAAGCCACACAGGGCAGGGCTTTCCATCTATTTTCACCGTTCTATCTCTAATACCTAAAAGAGGGCCTGGTGTGCAACAAATGATAAACCACAAGATTGTGCATTGCAAATATTGCTTTGTGGAAAGGGAACTCCTATTTCCCTCCTTTTGGCCATAAGTTATCAAATGTTGCCTGAGCATCTGGAATTTGAACACACCCTAAGTTACCAATGGGAACTCTGGAGAACATAAGGGCTACAAGACATGGCCAGAGGGGCCAACCCAGGGTCTGCACTCGGCCACCAGCATACATATGGCCACAAGCAAGTCTGGTCCCATCTGTCATTGGTCATGTTTTGCTGGAAGGGACTCTGAGAGGAAAATATGAACATAGGCAAGCAGTGTTCCCAGCCACAGTCACCTGAGGATAAAGAAAGCAGGAGTAGGGCCAGGGATTTAGCTCAGTGGTTTCGCCGCCTGCTGCGCAAATGCAAGGACCTGAGTTCGATCCCTGGTACAAAAAAAAAAAAAAAAAAAAGAAAACAGGAGTGGGTAGGGGACACTCAACTATGAAGCTAAAGTCACCACAGAGGCTACAGCCAGGCTACAGGGACTCAGATGTTAGATGGTCCACAAGCTTGTCTCAAAAGGGTATGAGGCTGCTGGGTTTTGTCCCCCATGAGGACAAAGCCTTGGATGCAGGCTGCCCACAGGGAGAGCCATGAGCTTGGAAGAAGCAGCTCTGCTCCTTAGAGTATAATTTCTGTAGCAGTCAACTTGCCTGGCACCTCGGGGAAGGCATATGCAGTAGCAAAGGGGATTTGAGGCCTTGCTCTGTGGCATTGGCCACATGGTTCCAGGCCTC